>NC_090440.1:1633671301-1633977939 GCF_031143425.1 Pleurodeles waltl | reverse complement strand
TCTGGATTTCTAAGGTATGGCATTACATCGCCAGCATATAATGAGACTAGTATATGTCTGGTAGGTGTACGGATAATTAGGTGGTTATGGTGCTGACGAAGCTTGGCAGCCAGTGGCTCCATTGCGATTGCAAACAGTAGTGGCGACAGTGGGTATCCCTGCCTGGTCCCCCTCGCTATGTGGAAGGGTGTCGAGTGGGCTCCGTTGATATGCAAGGTTGCTAACAGGTTTGTTTTAATAGTGCGATCCAGTCCCTGTGTACAGGCAGAAACCCCATACATCTCAGTATGATCATTAAATAATCCCATTCTAGAGAGTCAAAGGCCTTTGTGGCATCTGGGAATATTGCTGCTGCAGAGAGTTCGGGGTCTATGCTCTGCTGCAGGGTGAAGCATGTACACAGATTATGTGATGTGGACCTGTCCGGCACAAACCCCGATGGGTCTGGCCTAACCAGAAATGTCATTAATAGCCTTAGCTGGTTGGCGAGTACTTTTGCCAGAATCTTATTGTCACTATTGATAAGTGACAATGGGCAGTAGGACTCGCAGTTGGAGGCTGTTATTGCTGGTTTTAGCAGTGTGATAATCAGGGTCTCTCTCATAGAGGGGAGGAGTGTCCTTTCCCGTTTAGCCTCATTATAAACCTCCTTCAGCCACAGGACAAGTAGGGGTGCACATACTTTGTAGAAATCGGCTGATGTGTCGCCTGGTCCTGGAGCCTTGCCTGATTGTAACTACATTATGGCTTCTTGTATCTCATCATGCTCTATGTCAGCCGCAAGAAAGTTTCTCTGTGAGTCACTAAGCCAATCTAATGCTACATCGTCTAGATAGTTATCTGTGTCTGGGGGCGTTGTCCTAGTGGAGGAGTATAGTTGTTCATAATGTGCCACAAAAGTGTAGAGTATGTCTGAGGTGTCTCTCAGTGTGTGGCCTGATGAATCAATGATCTCCAATATAGTGTTGTCTGGGCATGTAGTACGGATGGCATTCACTAGTGCCCTTCCTGGCCTCGTCCACTCTCCTTATGTTCTTGCCCATGCATATTTTCCCCTGAATAGGATCTCCCGCTCTGCCGTCTCCTGGTAGTCTGTTATTGCTTCTTGCAATAGCCCAGCACCGTCGGCTGTATGCATTTCCGCTAGTGCATCTTCCAGACCCTTAATGTCTGCTTCCATGTGCATTAGGGTGGATCGGATATCTCTGAGGATTCCAAGTCCCTTTGCTAGGCAGCTACCTCTCAGTGTAACCTTGAAGGCTTCCCATATCACGCCCACCCTGGGCACCGTGTCCTTATTCCTAAAGAAGAATTCTGCTATCTCCTCTTTGAATTCCTCACGGAACTGGTCCTGTAGTAGCATATTTGGGAATAGCCTCCAGGTGCTGAGTGGGGACGCTACAGATGGTAGTGCCAACTTAAGATTGACGAGAGAGTGATCAGAGTATGTGCATGCCAAGTGTGTAATTGCTCTTATCCAAGGTGCCATGGAATGGAATATCAGCCAATAATCTAGCCTAGACCAGCTAGAGTGCAATAATCTAGCCTAGACCAGCTAGAGTGCACGGTGGAGTAAAATGTACCCTCTCTATCATGCAGGTGTAGCCAGTACCAGAAATCTACCATGTTATATGCAGCTATGTTAATGCGCAAGCGCTCCGCCACTCTGCTGCGGTAAGTTGCCGCCTCTGTCCCTCTATTCATGAGGGGGTCCATGGCCAGGTTTGAAATACCCTCCCTATAATAAATATTGCGATCCTATTCCCAACACTCAGTTCCAGATATTATCAAAGAATGAAGGGTCATCAACGTTTGGCACGTAGCAGTTTACTATTGTGCTGGGCTTCTGCGCTAGTCTGCCCTAGACGACAGTATATCTCCCTTGTGGGTCATTTCTAGCCCCCTGCAGAAGGAAAGGGGTGCCCTTTCGTATTAGGATTGCTGTGCCCAGAGAGTAAGAGGAGTAGGTGGTATATTGTCTATATGAAGCCCAACGCGTTGCAAAGGTTTTTTGCTGATGGAGGGCACGTAGGTGCAGTTTTTCTCCTTGCTTTCCATACCAAGCCTCCCCATTTCGTCAGATCGGTACACGCCACAATCGATCCTGAAGGTTAGTCTTGATCTGATATGGTGGAGGCTGGGTCAGCCTCAGTGCAGTTGCAGCGCCGTGGTTGTTTTCTCTCACAGTTACGTTTCAGTTATTCACTGGCCTTTTGTGGTGTAACAAAGATAATGGGGGTCATTACGACCCTGGCGGCCGGCGGTATGTTGGCGGTAACACCGCCAACAGGCTGGCGGTGTTCCGCCAGCAATTATGACCGTGGCGGAATTGCCACGGCCATACCGCCGGCCCCTCCATTATACCGCCAGGATTCCGCCTGGCGGTCATAATCCCCAGGGCAGCGGTGCAAGCACCGCTGCCCTGGGGATTATGAGTCCCCGACCGCCGGCCTGTCCATGGTGGTACACACCGCCATTGAAAGGCTGGCGGTAAGGGGACCTGGGGTGCCCCTGGGGGCCCCTGCACTGCCCATGCACTTGGCATGGGCAGTGCAGGGGCCCCCAGGCATAGCCCCGTCCTGCATTTCACTGCCCGAATTTCCACAAACTCCTGCAGTATGGGGTTCAAACTTTCCTCTGGATTTCTAAGGTATGGCGTTACATCGCCAGCATATAATGAGACTAGTATATGTCTGGTAGGTGTACGGATAATTAGGTGGTTATGGTTATGGATCCAAAAAATACTGTGCACTGGGCGCCACCAGCGCTAACACCGGCCCTGCATCTTGTGTCCTGCAAATGATCTAACTGCTGCATTATGTCTCCCAAGTACATGCTGGTCCATATTTAAACTCATCAGAACCCTTCTGCTGGACACTTTTTGGGTCATTCTTGCAGACGATTAATCATTAATTGCCTCAGTTATCTGTTCATCCATAGAAATTCATTAGTGTTCCATCCAGATGTGAATCTGTCACCTGTTGACAGGGCCTTCAGCCATCACCACCAAGCCTTGCATAATGGACGTTCCATTCCACCCAGAGATACCACAAGGCAGTAAGGACAATTCATACCGGCATGGCTAATATCCATCTTTGGAGTATTGCTGACAGGGCTGCCTCTAGGGCGGTGCCACCGCACCGGGTGCTGACTTCAAGTGGGGGTGCTGTGTTTGCAAGTATATTATGGTGTTAAAAGCACCTGCTGCGGCGTTCATTGCCTCAGCAATTTTTAGACAATATTAAATAAGTCAAGATAACACTAGTGATTAATGTTCTCCCTGGATAGAAATCAGTTTTCTCTAGTGGAGGTTTTAAGGTAGGGCAGAGTTTTAATATACCTGCTACAAAGAGTGGTACTATGCTGATCACAAAGTGCATATCATGCAAATAGGTTAGGGGGTTATTACTTTTGTCAGAGAGACCTTTTGTTACTTGCAGTTTATAAGTTAAAATTCTACTATAGAACAGTAAGTTATTAGCTGTCATCAAAGAACTGCATGCATACAGCAGAGTATAGATTAGAGCGTTAGGATTACTCCCCCCCACCCAGTCTTTCATTATCCTAATGTTGTAAGAAGGGTTATTATTAAAGAGAACCCCCAACCATGGTGTTACATTATAAATTCTGAGTTTGTGCTTCTTCAGACCAAGCACTCTTAAAGTACACAGACTACCAGTATGGATGAATGTGACTCCTACACTTTGTAGTCCTCTGTCTTATGTAACATTTCTTATACACTGAATTACTGATTTACACGCATATGAATTGTCTCTGTGTAACCTGTGTTCAAAGTAAAGTGCTCTGACACCCTACACTGTTATGAGTGGCGCTATAAAACTAATTTAAAACATCTGAGAGAGTGGGTGTGGCTCTGGATACTGGAGGGGCTCTGTTAAAGGGTGGTAGTGAGGGATTCCATGGTGGAGGTGGTCACTGGGAAGTACAAACAAACATTGTCGCACAGGGCTAGTGCCATCACTGATTGCTGATCATTGAGGCATCAAAAATGTTGACGTGCTCTTTTAAAAAAAATACAAAGTGTGGAGTTTTGTGTATCCCCACATCAGGCGGCAAACTACGTGTTTATATATTTATGCTGAAATCCTTTCCTCCGAAGTCACATACCTTTCTGAATCTAAGGCATAGAAAAAAGAAGTTGATACTCTACGCCCTTCAGTCTTATCGGCAATTAGCAACAGGGAATATATCTAAAATAAAATATTGTGAAACTAAACTAAAATACATATTGACCTATAACTATTTAAGTGCCCAGCAACCAGGAAGTGTAAAAAAACGTCACCCATTAAAATTGTATAAATCGGCTTTTATTTTAAAATAATTGCATGTGGAGGCGGCGGAATTACTGCCAGAGGCTGAACAGCAGAAGTCAATACACAGATTATAGTTTAACCTTTAAAATATACTTTAAATTGTTTTGAAATGAACAATCATTATTCAGTTCTGTCGGGGTAATTTACCAAACACCGTTTTCTATCTTGTGCCTCTGGGAAGATCATTAGTAAAATGGGACTGTTGATTTATATTTGTAAAAGCAAGGTTGCGTCAATTTAAACATGTCAAAGCAACATTAGTTATTGCCAAGACCCCATCAGGCAGTTCCCAATTGCTTTACCTGATATGTCATCTCTTTCTCTAGATTACAGAGGTGAGAGTTTAAAAACATATTGATTTTAAAGCAAGTGATGCTACTCCATCATAAGCACTATGGACCATTAATAGACCGAATAATATGGGTAAACCAATGACCTCCTAATGATCTTGCCACAGGCACAAGAAAGAAAAGGTCGTTTTGTGTTTTTTTTTTAAATTACAAATTGTGTTGGTTGTTCTGATTGGATTCTTGTTTAGGACAGTCAAGGTTGCTGAACAGCTAAAATGGTTCTTCAGTTTTAGGCTCTGTACTTTTATTCTTTTTTTTCTTTTAAAAACATTTTTGGTAGGAATCCATGGAGAGAAAAATATCAACACAACAAAAATTGTGAAATTGAAAGTAATATCAAATAATGACAGATTGTTGCACTCTAAATACTTGATGTTTCAACTTCCCATGTCAAAGTACTCAATCACATATAGAATAAAAATCTGAATCATGTTACTAGAACTAAATTGTCATGTAGAATGTAAATTAACAAACTCAGATTTCTCACGGCCTCCTTGGAATTATCAGCAAAACATTATGACCCTGATAGTTACAAATAAAGTGCATGCTTTATATTTGTAGGCATCTGGTAGACACACTTGAAATATAAGACACCTCCATGAGATATCTTACTTTCCAAGTCTTGTAACAGTGAATGATAATGAATGTCTCAATACTTTGGCACAAGTTGGCCAAGCCTATCACTTCTGGGCTATGTAATTTGACTTAGGCCTTATTACATGTTGTGTGAATTTGGGTGGGATATTTGCCGATCCCAGCATGTAGAATGCCCAGGGGTGAGAGATTTAACATGTGTGTTAAATACCACCCACTTCGAGTTTTTAAATTTGAAATGAGGCATCACATATGCAGAACCGTTATTTAACATACTGAGGGCCTAATTTACAAGGCCTTCTTGTCACTGTTGCGTTATTTTTTGACAAGGCTGTGGGGCTAAGCAGTGCTTTACACTGCTCCAGATTTACAAGCTGACGAATGGGTCCCAATGCGTAAGTTTGCAAAGCCCATTATATTTGTGCCAGGTATAATGTATGCAAGGGGAAAAATGTTCCCGGGCAAAAAGCCACGCAGAATTGATGCAGTGAAATTTACAACATTTCACTGCGTCATTTTGCGTCAAAAGTTTAACACCTGCTTAGAGCAGGCATTCAACTGACACAGGGCTTTTGTCTATGGGGCCTTCCTCACATTGCTGGAGCAGCGTAATTTTTTTACGCTAGTCGAGCAATGCGTCAGTTTAGCGCCACAGATGCATCAGAATTTCTGACGCATCTCTGGAAACGTGCGCCATGGAGCTCTGTATTGTAACTACAGTGCATCCATGGCATCGTTAGGGAATCGTCAGGCAGCAAAAGAAATCTGACGTATCGGGCCGATACATCAGGTTCTTGTAAATGAGGCCCTAAATTCTGAATGTTTCACCTTTTTCCCCAGCCTTTTCCTCTGATAAATGTATGCAAGTTTGCCTAATAAAATCAATATGGGTGAAACTGCGAAGTTGTCATAATTTTTCACACAACTCATGTTTTACATCTCTGTGTAAACTCCTGTTTGTACAAGGATAAGAATTTAGTTCCACACTTGCATTCCAGGCCATAAAGTGTTGAGGGACATTCCTGGACACCTGGTGATTTCTTGGTAGTCAATGTGAAATAGCCAGCTAAGGGTTCACATATTAAATGAGCATGGAATCTGTACTAACACCTTACCTTCTAAATCATGTTTTAGCACTGGCAGGCTGTCTTAAAAGGCTTATAATCCTCATGAAAAATGAAGTAATTTCCACGAGCTCCTACATGTAATCAATGGATAATTTGTGGTATATTAAACTCGTTTGCACACAGTGTTACAATTCAGAACTCCACACAGGGCACATTTTGTTCCCTTAAGCTTTTATACATTTGACCAGACTCTGCCTGGTGACTGCTCCAAATGTCTAGGCGCTGCAGACCAGTCTGTTCACTTCCTTTGGGAATGCCCCAAGATAGCCAAGTTCTGGATGGGGGTGGAAAGAAGAACCACTGATGCTACTAAAAGGCCTTTCAAGTGTTCTCTGTTGCATTGTGCTAAATAAAAATGGAGAAATGGACAGTGCATGCAAGATGTTGCAGTTGGTTTTGTTATTGGTAAAGCACAGCTTTGCAATATTGGCTTCGATGCGCCCTCCTTTCAGCTCTGGCGGCTTCCTACCTTGGGGTCCTTATGGCAGCAGCTTCCAATGGTCCTTCACACCAGGCCTTAACCTCTGCCTGCACCCCACAGAGGCATTTCCACCACCTGCTAACTGACTGTGTTTCTAGCAGGAATCTGTAATGCCCATTCCTAGGGTATCCAGAAATGGATCCATCAACAGAATTTCAGGGGAACCACTTGTTCAGGGTCCCCAAGTAGTCAGCTCTTTAATGGGTCTGGGAGAGAGTCAGGAAGCTGGTGCAACCAGACCTAGAGAGAGTTCCCAAAAATCCACACAGCAAGCAGTCGTCGCCAGACTCCTGGCAGGGGTGCCTCAGCTCAGGATCGGCATTTTCTCTGGTATTTCTAGTTTCCTTAGCAACACAACAAGATGATGGACAGAGTGCTGAACATTTTCAATCACTCACCCCCAGTCACAGATCTGGGTTAAATCCATTGTTCTGGCCTGCCAGTTCGGGATGGACTGTTCCCATGGGAGCAGGGTCAAGACTGATTTGCAAATGGCTAGGTCCAAACTGGGGTGGTATGGTGGGCAAAATAACAATGGATTTAACCCAGATATGTGACTGGGGGGTGAGTGCTTGAAAAGTTATAGTACTCCATCCATCATCCTTTTGTGTTGCTAATGTTTTCCTAAGTGGCCAAGGTATGTCCAAACATGTGTCCCCTTGCTCACAGTGCCACTGGATTAAAGCTAGCCTGGCTGATGAAGGGTGATAGCCCGAAACCAGTACCAGGATACTTGTTTCAGGTCCAGAGAGGACCTGGCCTGACAGTTCAGGCTGGACTGTTCCTATGGGGAGCAGGGTCAAAACTAATTTGCATATGGGTGGGTCCAACCTGGGGTGGTATGGTGAGCAAACAAATAATGGATTTATCCCAGTTCTGTGTCTTGTGGTGAGTGCCTGAAAAGTTTCAGTACTCCGTCCATCATCCTTTTGTGTTGCTTTCTAGTTTCCTTCTCAGCTCTCTAGCACTGTAGAAGGACTTGGAAAGTGAGGTACAGTTTCCTTTTATTGGTGGAGAACTATATTTGTACTCTGGATTCAACAGGGGTGGTGCACTTTTTCCACTCCTTACCATATCCACCATTGATCATACAAAGTATAATGTGATGGATTAGAAGAAATGGGGAGGGGGAATTAGATAAGAGAGAAAACCGAGACCCTGGATATGACCAATCTGCCTGATCACCTGGCTGAGCACTGACATCTGCTGGTCGGAATGGGCATTTAAAGGTAATACAATATTTCTTAATAATCTGTCAAGAATGTTCTGCATCAAGTTTTAACAGTGAAAGGTGATCTCTCAAAGATATATCATGTAACCAACTCTCTTTGTTAAAAGTATGAAACTGACATTGTTGGAACTGAAGCACAGCAAAGGATACATGGCATCTGAAGTGTTCACACCTTCCTTCACAATTGACAAGATAACCACATCATGCTTAATAGATACGCTCCTTCGGATACTTCTTGGCTTGGTTCTGAATTGTTTTTTATGCAACTGGAAATTTATTGACAGTCATTAATATTCTGTGACTCCGATTCGTAGCACTACATTATTACTCACTAAATGCCACTTATATCTTAAATGCACCATAAATGCACAATCTCATAAACCTATCATAATGAAGGATATTTTGGTGCAAGAAATCTTGCGGAAAAAAACAACATTCAATACATTTAGTAAATCCTAAAGCCTTTAACTACTAAGACTAAATGTACCAAATAGTTCAAAGTTCATTTTCTCACACAGATCGATTTCTAGAATACTTCTTTGCATTCAGAATGATCTTCATCAAACTCAAAAGGAAGAAACTGCTCCCCCAACACGATTAATAAATCCCAAATTAAAGGTCCTAGCTGCAGCAACATTTCAGCACGATTGCTTAGCCAGGACGCTGTAAGACCCAAGGAACATTATACTTGATGATCCAAGATATCTGCATCATCCGCAAACTTTGCGGGAGTTTAAGGATTCCAGGGAATCGTTGTTTGGTTGTCAGGCGACTTTCACCAGGCTGTGCCAACACTCTGTGAACACTGTCAGCCAATGAATCAATCTCATGGTATGCAGGCAGAGAGCAAGGCACACCCATGCCCACTGAGTCACCATCAGTAAGACCTGCCTCGAGATCTGCCTCCTCACAATGCCATATCATTCATCCTTCCATAATTGTTACTTACAAGACACAGCCTCCTGCCTGCCTCACCCATGTGCTGTACGCCTTGAAGATTTCAAAATGGTAACTCCTTCCCAAAAGTATGCCACATTTCGCTCTCTGAGCAAAGTTCTACCCACTCTGGTCTGGTTTCCTCCATCTCAAATTTCAAAGAAACCTCCATTGGCGACTGGAGTGAGAGGGAGGTCTTCCTTTTCTCCCTTTGCCCACGTGGGATGATCCTCCGTACAAGTTCATATTGCAGTGCAGCTCACAGCTATTGAGATTCTTACCCCATCAATTTTCTCTGCCAGAAAAGCCTAATTTTCATTTTATAGGAAAAAAACTCATCTAGAGAATCTTCATATAAGTATTGCAGCCAACAATTTATATACAAAGACAAATCAATGAACCCTGTACCACAGGCAAATCAAAAGTTACTTTTTAGGCACCTATTACTCAAAAGCCAAAGCACTACTGATGTACACTTTAGCCAAAAAATAATGGCACACTCATTTTTGGATCCCTGGATGATTTATGAGGCTTTAGCTGCTATTTGCAATTTCATCCTACTGCCACAGTGCTACCTATGAGTAAATACAAAGTTGAGTCAGACAATAGTCTTCCTCCCACAGCCTACACACACATGCATGCACATATTTATGTGCATCCAGTACACAGCAACTTATTTTAAAAGGTAGGAACATGAGAATATAGCTCATAACAAATTTACCACAGAGTCTACGGGGGTGATATCCATGAGGGGTCCCTTACAAAAGCAAAGGCCCAAAAAAACAGAGGTCAAAGGTGAAAATATCAGGGGGGTTTTACAGGTTAGAAACTCATTTCTTACAAGTATGTTCAAAACACACATTCACATAATCAATAAGGAAATCCTGCTGGCCGCGTTTGACTGTGGCTGGGTGCTGTAACTACTCAGGCAAAAGGTTCTAAGGTATGGGGCCTTCCCTTTGTATGAATGAAGCAATATCACATGTGTAGAGTTTCAAGAAGTGTGTCTTGGTCTCACACATTTACAATATCCTTGGCTCCACACCTACCACATGACATGCAAAGCCCCCTTCCAAACACAATGGCTATGGGTTCTTAACACCACAAATGACTTTAAACAATGGCATGAAATCTATATCCACACCAACAATTTTGGTCACCATGCCCAAGGTAGGGAAAGTCTATATGTTACTATTCTGTTAGCCTCTCACTCCTGCCCCACCCATCCCGACTCCTGCTGGTGAGGTTTTGAGGAGATGGGCTCTCTTTTGCACATTATGGGGTCCTGCCCCCTCTTGGTGACTTCTGGAATAAAGCCTTCCTAGCCATTGATGGGGCATTTGTATGCTCTTTTCTTAAAGTTGACAGGTCTTTACTCCTTGCAAAAGGATTAGCTAGGAAGTTAGATAACAAATCAACCAGCAAAAATTTCAGTGTAACCAAATTGGCCACACAATGAAGACCCAAATCAGAAACAAAGTTAAAGGGTTTTATTACACATTAACACACAGGTTAATGTAAACAAGTCTCAAAAAAACAAGCTGTAAAGATACAGAATAACCATTGGGTAGCCAAATCCCCTAATGAAATTAAAACGATTTACTATAAGGCAAATCAAGAATTCAGTTACAGCGATTCAGCAATATCAACAACAGGGTGTGATGCTCAGAAAACAATTGTCAGTCTTCCATCTTATACATGAGTGCAAGTTAAAAGCATCTAATGTAATCATTCTATAAAGGGTACTGAAAAATCTCAAAGGTCACAAGCTTATGGCAAAAAGGAAAATACTAGAAACGTATAGGGACATAAATTAGAAAGGGAAGGCGAAGGTGAAGTTGTCAGCATTTCGGAAGCTCAGTCAAGAGTCTTCTTAAAGAGAGTTCAGGTTAAGCCTAAGCCACAATCAACAAAGCATGGGGACAAGAGGAAGTCAGAGGTCCGTACCTCTCAAAGTCCACGGGAAAGTGATCTAAAATCAATCTATGAGAATGCTAGTTAATACCCCACAATTTCCTTAGGTAACACCCTAAATCACTCCATCATATGCTCCATTGAATTCTCCTGTCCCACTGTGTAACTTGCAACATCAGCTTTTTATCCCAAACAGGACAGCCCTGAGAATGTTGCTGTCCTTGGTTTTCTATACATCATTTGCAACATGTATGAATAAGAGATTGTCATCTCGTACTTGGTGTCTTTGTGTTCTTTTTTCAAGGTTCTTCTCTCAGACTCTTTATGAGTAAAACTATATCACATCTATTTCCAAACTAACATTTCATGTGCATGTACCTGAAATGAAATAACACATTAGCAGAAAATAAAAATCTGTTTCTCACATTAAAACATTTCAGGGCTAGTAATGTCAAACTTTGTTCACTAATACACATTTCACGTTATACTGTGCACAAATGTATTTCTACAATTTTATGAATGCCAGTTACATTAATTCTAAAGAGATTTCATGTTACTGTGAAAATAAATGCATACATTGAAAATACATGAGTCTAAGTATGGTGAAGAAATACATTTCCAACATCAAACTTTAAAACGTGTGCACACCTTACAAATATTGTTAATGTTTCTAGTACAAGTACACTCAAATAACATGTGGATGGTTATGAAATTCAAATCCCATGATTATATCTCATTTAATAAGTTAAGACACAGCGTGTATAGTTTTTCCTAACACTACAGTGAATGCACTTCATTATTGAATTTGAATGCACCACTTTACATTAGTATGATATAAAAACACACAAAATATGCTATCTCATGGTTACATATAGCTCATGATTATAACGTCAAGGGTTGCAGGAAAATCTACGCTGCTCCATCATCTCTCAGTTAAAGGGTTAAGACATTGAAAAACTCCCTGAGCTAGCCCTATTATCAGACCATCAAAGAGTTGACATCCACTTTGTTCGGTCACTGGCAAGCAAATCGGCCACCTCCTGCTAGCTGCCAAACACACCCTTTTGTTCCTCTGGGGGAGTACCATATCCCCAGTGTACAAACAATGGCTTCACAAACTCTGGCTCCTCCTGGTGCATGAGAAACTGACCTATGAATCGACGGACAAATCTAATTTCTTCCTCAAAATTTGGAACCCAGTTATCTCTTATCTCATCAAAGACTATAGAGGGTTAACTTGACCCCAAATTTTGTGCGTCTAAAGGTTAGCTGATTTTTCCATTGATCCACGATTTGGCTCCTCTGTGTTTTACGGTTAACTTGAGTTTAACTGAATAAAAATTATTATGATAATGATGATGAATCCCTGGAGTTTGGATTCTCACACAATCTCATTGTCTCATAGTAACTGGGAAAGCATTCCAGAGACGCCCCACCTAAACACTCAAGGATCTGCCCCATAACACGCTGTTTATCAAAACTGAACCGCCATCACTGGAGCCACTTTAGAACCAAGGCATGTGAGTATTTGGACATCATCTCAGTTAGACTGGACGTGCCATATGCATTGTCTTAAGGACCGGGGCTCTAATAACCATGCCCATCTAACCAGAAACAAAGCATGGTCAACAGTATGGTTGGAGGCTGACAAGTCAAAAAAAAGTATGCCTTCAAACAGCACCAGAAGAGCTCATCCTTAATGTCCAGAGGGATTAATTACTCCACCTGTCGGTGGCCGGAGCCCAACTGTTTGCTATGCAGGCTATGGCACATTGCCACCTTTTCCTGGAGGGCTGCAGCATTTGCACCCTACATGTGGGAACACATAAATTTACTGAGGCCTAATGTCTCATACCTGCCACTTGTACATGTCGTCCCATCAGTCGAGGTTGACATGTACTGTTCCTAATGGCATTTTTACTTGATATGAAAGTATTTTTGGCGCTATGGGACAGATGTTTAATTCCACCTGCGCAAGACACAATTCATAAGGTGAGGAAAACCTCAAACATTGACGTTTTTATTCCTATCAAATTGTAGTTTGTTTTTATTCACCACAAAAACCAATATTTGGTTGATGCCTTCACTCTGGACTGGAAAAAATAGAGTGCAGTTTGCCTTATAATGCAATAATTTGCTTTTACGCAGAGTTATTTAAATTTCAAGAATAAATATTGTGTAGTGGTAGGTTTTTTTTCTGTTCTTGGGTTAAAACGGTAAGTATAAATGTACGTCTATCTTCTTTGCAGAACCTTGTTTGTGTTCTTTCAACATAACCTTGTTGCAAAGTGTATGTTGTAGAGTGCTCTGTTGTTTGTTGTTTATTTGCTATTATTTGTCTTGTTATGAACCAATAAGTAGTAAACACATTAGATCATTCTAACAAGACTAAAGCGGGACCAACATCAGTGTACATTTTGTAATAAAACTTTGGTAACTATGCACTTGTGCTCTGTTTATTTTTTAGCAGTCCTCTGTAGTTATTGTATTGATTGCTTGCAATTTTCTCAGTATTTATTTGAGGTACCAATGACAGATAATAATGTCATTTTTTCACATCAACAATATACACACAGTAGCAGGTGTGGTCTTGTCTTCTGAGTAAGTGGAGCTTGTTTACATATAATGTACGTTTTGATAGAAGTGGTACCCAGGTCGCACTTGCTGAGTTCCTCATCTGTCGGTCACCAGACAAGGGTTTGTGGATTGCCCTAGAGGGGACCGAGAAAGTAGACAAAATATAGCAAAATGTTTGTTTTTCAGGAAATCAGGAAATAGGAAATAAGTGCCCTGGAAAAAAGTGCCTGTTTTTTTACTTACAATTGTCATGAAGGAACAGTTTGCTGTGCTTAAGTCACCATCGCCCCAGCTTTTAGGAACATGCAGCGACTGAATACAAAAACTAGGGGCCTTATTCACAAGAAACTGACGCATCGGCCCGATGCGTCAGATTTCTTGCACTGCCTAACGATTCCCTAACGATGCCATGGATGAGCTGGTTTCAGGGGTGAGGGTGAGGCCTAATGTTAGGATGGGCAAGGCCACTCCATCATTTTATTAAAAAGCAAAGCCCCAGAGTGGCCTTGCAAACCCTCACAGGTGTCGGCCAATGGCCAGTAGATGCACATAGGGTTTGAACACTATGTGACCCTGTCCCCTGTTCTGTTTGTTTTTGTTTCTCCTGTTATTTCACTTACTGAGAGCTCTGGTTTTGTAATGGAATTGTCTTCTCTAGAATTTCTTCTTGGGAGTCTTTGCTGTCTTTGAGACTAGTAATGCTAGGATCTATATTTTGTCCTTCTATGTAAATGACTTTTTATGGAGCAGGGAATATATTTTTTTGCTTAATGTTTTTATTGCCATAGTAATTTTTGAAGTTAAGGCAGTTATGATGATGATTTGCTCTTAAATATGTTCAATGCAGAATCTAACATCCCATTCATTTTTCTGCACAGGCCAAGTAAAAATAAGTGTGACGTTCAGTATATGATGCATATGTTCACATCTATTGAATACATCATCCATACTCAATTAACACAGACCACATGACTATCCATACGACATTTGGAATCTTATGTGAGCATACTGCTAACCATTTTAAGATGCACCCAAAATAATATATTCCAAAATGCATGCACAATTGTATGAACCACACACGCACATGATCAACAGTCGAACACAGACTAAATAACCATACAGCTAACATTATAAAGCTGCATATCTGTATGTACAAACAATAAACATCTGTACAGATAACACACACAACCATGCATGCAAACAAAAAGATCAACACAACCTGCTCTTTAACAGAGAACGGATAAACATCTGTACAACATTTGTTAATGTCCATTTTAAACAAATGTGCATCCATGTCAACTACAAATAATCTGGCACAGACAATGGTTGTGTAACGTTGCCAAGTCGCCTGACTGACAATTTTCTGTGTACAGTTTGAAATGGTAAATAAGATAAAACGTTTCATTAACCCTGTGCCAAAGTAAAAAAACATTCCTGGTGCTGCACGAGACTGCTCAGAGCAACTGGTGGACTGATGCAACTTGGCTGCTTCCCCTCAACCCCTTGTCTGTGACCCTCCCACTGCAAATTCCCATGTCTCCTGCTTAATGCGCCTGCAAAGGTAGTTGGGCAACCCGACCTGGTCTGAGGTACACTCCACACGGGGGTGTAGCTTCAGGATGGGTGTTTGGGGTGTGACACCCCCAAATAAATGCATTTGTGGCTTGATAGTTGGGTCTAGAGTCCCCGAATCAGGTCTGCTATGTCTGTGCTGGTCTTAATCCTCATTCCAATTTCACTAAGAGGTTTTAGCTTGTTTGGTTTGAACATAGTGGCTGGTTTACCAGTAAAGTAGTAAATCTGCACCCACAGAAATACTCCTTGAATGGGTGCAAATGTACTACTTTTATGGAATTCACAAACACTGGCAGTAGTATGTTTGAAAGGTTGTGCCAATCTCAGGGCCCCTGCATACTACTTGCGATCAAACACTCAAAGTGATGGGGTGAATGCTTACAAATAGTCTAGCCAATGGCAATCACTTGGAGTAGCCTACCAGCCCATCGTTTTTCAACCACTGTGAGACATTAGACAGAGGACCTGATTTCGTGTTTGGCGGATGGTGTAAATCTAAACAGTGTAGTAGAGGATTTTACATCTACGACCCTGCTTTTACTTCTCCTTCTAAATTTAGAACTGTGAGCCATCCTGATGGACATCTCTATACATTGGCAAGGATGTCCGTCATGGTGGTTGCTGTGAATATAAGAAAAGATTGATGGACGGCTCCATCAAATATGATGGCAGTCTGTCAAATTTTTGAAAAGTTTTTTTATTTTTCAGAAGCATACTCTTGAAATGGGAGTTTGTTTCTGGAAACAAATACTAATGACCCTCTACACCATGGGAGTTTTCACCTATAGTATGGAATCATTATACGACAGTTTGTATGGGGGCATTGTTTTCTTCTTTACTCTCCCTCACCACCAGGGTATGCCTGGTGATGAGGGACAGTAAAAAGCCATCTGACCATTGATTCTAAAGAGGAGGGATAGTCGAATGGTATATTACCAACGGCCCTTATTTAATTTGGTCTTCAGATGCAACAGAGTACCCTGTCCACCAAGCTCTAAACCAGCCCCGGAGGCTCATCTAATGCAACTCAGTATTGACCCAGCTCCTGACTGGTACAGTCAGTCCTGAACCTTCGTCATCTCATCCATTTATCCTGTGGCCCACTGCTTTTTTAGTTGGGAAATTTGAGATTCATACTCCCTGAATCACACTGACAAAGCTACGCCCCAGACTCCACATTCCTTTTACGCCACCCCCAACAGTGCTCAGCCCACTCTATACCCTTCCTGCACCACAAACGGCCCTATAATAATCCTGCCCCCTGCAAGCACCTCTCACCTGAAGAACCCATGGGGGCTGTAAGCTGCCAAGATTTCTTGCTCCAGGATGTGACACCCACAGGACTTCCTGGAACAGAAACAGAAGATGAATAGAGGAAGAAATTCACATTCTAATCCACAGCACAAAATATGAAACAACAAAGAGACACTTCTACAAAGACTTTGCTATGGAAATCATAGTCTTTCAAAAACATAGCTGAGAACAAAAATGTAAATCGTACTGAAAAAAATGAAACAGCAGAAAAGAACTGCAGAATAGTTAGAACCATGTAAAGGTATAGTACCCACAAAGGCATATGGGCATACAAAAAGGCCTAACATTTGCCTCATGGTAAATCATTATCATATTATACAAACTCTAAAGACTATATGATAGATGGTTAATTACACCCAGGTAACAGTGAATATTATTCAAATAGACAACTAGAGCAAAATTGAAGACATCTCTGATGTCATTCAGAGCCTCGAGACGAACAACATCCCTGTTATTCAGTTATTGTTCTACAATTTTCTGTTATGCATAGCCACCAAAATTATTTGCCCAATTGCAAGGCTATTTCAACAGCTATTCAGGGGTAGAGTAGTCATGCAGGAGCCATATACAACATGGCCTAATGTACTGCAGCCATCTGCCCTTTGTTGCACCTGGTGTCCTGCACTATCACCGCCCTCCCTCTGGCCATCTCCTCCCTGTCCCCAACAAAAGAATATCTGGCATCCAGTCACCCTTCCACATGACCCTCACCATTACTGCCCCCCCCCCCAAAAAAAAAATACATTTTAAAAAACCTGCTCTCCTGCCAAAAATTCCTATCACCTTCTGTGCCTTCCCTCCCTGACCGCACCTGAACATTTGATCTCTACTCCACATGAGAACAGAGAGCCAGTGCGAAACTGACCGGCTTTCTGTGAGCCCTGGCAGAGAAGTTTGTGATTCTTTTATGATGTAGAAACACTGGGAAAAAACTTTTGTTGACAGGGAAATTAGGCGGTTGCCACAGGTAGAAGAACTGGTTGGGCCATTTGAGACCCAGGACAGGTAGTAGAATGCGGGTGGGGCCTCCAGCTGCCATTTCGCAACCTTGGTCATGTCTCGGCTGACCTGTGCAAAGTGAGAGGAATACAGGGGAAACAAGCACTTCCTCAAATGACATCACAAAAGTGGGGACAACTTTTCCTTCCCTGTGCTGTTACTCGTAGCAATGAATATCCAGTTTTCAATCAGTTTGTTCGCGATTACGGTTTTAAATGAAAGTTACACATAAAAAAGGAATTCTCTGTAGAACCAGGCTTCATCAGTGGTTCTGTGTGTACCCTTTTGCTCTCCACATTAGACTTGACTTTTTTTTAAACTAATTTCATTAGCATTATAGGCAGTGAGGAGAACACAGTCGTATCATCTGTTACAGCATGAATATTCATAGCCAATGAGAGATAACATGGGAACATAGCAAGGTACGTTGCAAGCTCAGCAGTATGAGGTTCATTCAGTGTTAGTGATAACACATAACAACTAAGAATAAACTGTCTTGTGATGCAATTTATCAGTATAAATGAAACATTAATGCAATGTGCCCTTCTTCCAAGGAAAGGCCACTTCGAGTCTAAGATGAACACAGCCTGATTGCTAAGCGTATCATGCTAGCTGAGCAGCTCAGGTCAGCTGCCTGTTCTGTCCCAGTACGTTTGGAGCACCAGGAGTAGCACCTCCCAGTTTGCCGCTATTGAGTATTTGCGTAGGCAGCCCGCTTCCTTGTGACGCAAAGATACTGCCTCCACTCATCCCCATCCTCCAGTGAGCAAGGCCGGGCAAGGATGAGGCCTTCCAATGCATGGCAATTAGTCTACGTACTATCAGCAGTGCTGGATCTATGAAGCGAGTCGTGGCCTCCACCATCTTTGGGGGTGGGAACATTCCCATTAGCGCTCCTTCCCTTGTGCACATCCCAGTCCGGCCAGTGACAAACTCAAGCGCAGTGGTCACTGTAGGCCAGAGTGTCTTGGACTCAGCGCACTTCCAGAAATATGAATCATGTCTGCTCCTGCGTGCTGACAGCATGCACAAGTCGATTAGGAGCCAAACATGCGGGATAAAGTGGCAGATGTGAGATAAGCTCTATGTAGGATAGTAAACTGAATATATTGAAACTTTGCATTCCAGGAGACTTTCCTAGGCTATAAGAGTGCAGCCTCCCGTTCTTTGATAGTTAATTCCCTGCTTATGTCCCCTTCCCACTCCCTGAGAAGCACAATCAGCGGATCTCGTGTTGTGTGTGCAAGAGTTTGGGTGAGCCAGGTGACAAGTCTCCTCCCACAAGGTGCAGTGTATGAATAAGAGGGTGTTGGGCAGGTTCCGAGTCTATGATACCCCACAGCCTTTCGAGTTCCACCAGTTATGGCCATGAGCCAAGAAATGTCCTCCTGGTAGCTCGTATTCCTTGTGCAATTGCTCAAATGACATCTGCACTTTCGCTTGGAAGAGTGCACCTAGCATATCCACCCCCGAATCCCTCCAAATAGTCAGTCCTGTCTCCCCCAGGAGATAGGATAGAGTTTAGAGTATTAAAAGAGGATAGAGTATGTATTGGAATCTCTGGGAGGAGGAAGGTAGGATGGGACATAAGATGCGGAGAAAGCAGTCATGCACAATTTGCAATAATCTTTCAGCCTTTCATGGGAATCGTGCATGCAGAAGAACTAACTGGAGAATCACACTGCTCACTTGTATCTCTGTGGGGTACCCAAGCTCAGACAGTTGGCTCCCTGCTAGCCAGAGGCCACTGCAACTGCACAGCTGAATAATAATAATCAAGATTTGGTGCACAATGATAGTTCTTGTAAGATTCCCATCTATCAGGTCCTCAGTGGCATGGTAATTATTAATTCTGAGATAACAGCAAGTATGAGGTTCCCAGCGGAGCGGTCGTCCATCCACCACAAACAGGTGTGAGGGGCAATCTGGGCTCGAAGAGTATGAACATGACTTAGCCCAGCTCACATGCAGGCCAGACACCATCCTAAATTCCTGTAAGATGGATTGTATTTGCGCAATGCCCCCGGCATATCCCAGATGTAGAGCAGCACATTGTCCTCGTAAAGCAAAACTGTGTCGAGTTCCCCTTCCATCATGATGCCCCACTCACGGCCCTGTTGTCTCAGCCACTGTGCTAATGGCTCACTGGCTAAAGCAAATAATAGTGGGGATAATGGGCATCCCTGACACGTCCCTCTGCTCACCTTAAAGGGGGGCGATGCACACTGGCCAATCTGTAGCCGTGTCATTGGTTCCACGTAGAAAAGGCATATCATGGCTTGCATATACCCCGTAATGCCAAAAGCTGTTAATGTCGAGAACAAATAATCCCAGCTGACACTATCAAACGCTTTCTCCAGCTCCAACACCAGGCACACGCATACGGCCACTGGACCTGAGATAGCTCCATCACCCTCAAAAGGAGACGGATGTTTAAAGTAGTGGACCTGCCGGGTATAAACCTATTTTCATCAGGATTGATCAGGCGTGTCATTAGTCCGAGTAAGCGCCTTGCAAGAACTAACCCAGAATCTTAAAGTCCGAGCCCAGTATTGATAGTGGGCTGTAGAAGGCAAGCTCCTGGGCATCCTTCCCTGGCTTTAGGATTGAAATAAATAAGGATTCTCGAAGAGACGGTGGGAGACAGCCTTCCTCGAGTACTGCCTGATATAGCTCCAGCAATTTGGGTGCTAAATGTCTTTCATATGCCTTATAGAACTCCATAGATAGCCTGTCTATCCCTGGTGTTTTGAGACTGGCTGCGCACCTAATGACACCTCAAATTTCTTGTACAGTGAGAGGTACATTAAGGTCTTCCTTCACCAATGGATTGATTGTTGGGAGTTCAGTCGAAGCTAGGAATCGGACAATAGCAGCCTGCCTGTCTATAGATGAAGGGTCATATAAAGCTCGATAATGCACTATGAATTCTTCATGGATATCTGCTTGGTTTAAGACGACTTCAGTAGGAGAGACCCTAACTCTAAAAAGGCGCTGCACAGAAGCCATGCTAACAAGTGCACTCTTTTTTTCCCTTCAGTATGCATTCTGACTTTGTAAGCACAACAATCTAAGCAGCATAGTTGCTCTACCAGCTGTGTGTATTTGGTGAGTGCCGTGGTCAGAGCAGTTCTTTTCGCAGGGTCCCGCCTAGCTGCAGTCTGTAGCACTCTTAGAGATGCTTCAAGCTGTGACAAGTCATTATGTAAGGACTCCCTTATTACCACCTTCATGGCCTCCCAGTCTATTAATTTAGAGGTGGACTTACCTGAGTTGAGTTGTCTGTTAGATTGTTTATAAAGGACTCATTCATTGTCCCAGATGGAGCAAGGTTAAAATTCACCCGCCAACTTGTGGTGCTTGGTCACGTCCCATCGTCACATTAGGCTTGACTTTTGTGGTCCTATGTGGCCTCATTCTGACTTCCCCTTGAACTGCCTGCACTGTGTGGGAGTGCATAATTAGCCTTGTTTTGCATTTCCTCCTTGACTTGACTTGGTCCAGCTTGGATCTGTTGCTCATGTTATGAGAGTGGTAAAATCCAGAGATTTTCAGTGCTTGTATACCTTGGGTGTAAGTCTCAGATTGGAGTGGTCTAGCTGCGGCCCCAGCACAATGTGTAGTGCATATGGTGATTCATAACTGACAACATTCGTACATAGCAACCCAAAAGGATGATGGATGGAGTGCTGAAACTTTTCACAGATCTGGCCTTATCCCATCGTTCTTTTGCTCACCATGCCACCCCAGTTTGGACCCAGCCATATGCAAATCACTTTTGACCCTGTTCCCCACGGGAACAGTTCAGCCTGAACTGTCTTTTTGTGTTTCTTTTGACATTCATACATATTCAGGCACTTTTCAAAATTTTGTCTTTTGCATTTGATCTCTGCCTGTTACCCTTATTTTCAGTGAATTAGTATATTTTATTATTTCGAAATGAGAATGGAATAAAGGACAAATCAAATTTGTTTGCCTCAATCTCCCTGCAACTTATATCAAATGTTGCAATTAGGAGAAATAACACTGGTCCTAAATCTAAATATGAAGGTTTAAAACAATAACCAAAAGCTAAGGACTACGGATTTTTTAATAAAAAACATGTATTCCTAATGTGCAGAAATGCGTACATGTACAAAATGTTTACATAGCAAATGTACTAACTATAGATCTATTACAAACGCTTTTTAATATGTCAGAAATCAGTAAAGTGCGTTTGGGATTGTACAAAGGTTGATTGTTCTTTCGGAGTCTTCCTGTCGATAGATATGTTTATGTGTTTGTCTTGCTCTCTCTATATTTGCTTATTTCGACATTTTATTTTTCTCTTTTTTAACTTTTAAATTAGATTAATGAATTTCCTTCTGGGTTCATGTCTCCAAATTAGGCTGTTTTTTGTCTACGGTACAAAACTCTAACGCTCCCTCCAGGGTCAGGTCATGCAAGGATAATGTTATTGCGCTGTTCAGTGTATTTCTTGGCCTACGTCACACACGCTCGCCCTTCACCAGCCTGTTTCCATCCGCCTTCCATTTTCCCTGCATCCCCTCCCCAAGCTCATTTCACGCCTTCGTGCTCTGCCCTGTGGAGCGCCATTGTGAGTCACTGCACATGTTCCTCCGCTCTGCATTCGTGTGTTTCTGGTGGCGCTGTCGTGTGGGGAAACAACGGTCGCCGGGTCAGGCCTAGAGAGGCTCCAGTGATTCACACAGACTGTGTCACACTGCCTGACATCGGCGGAGCTGACAGACGCGGGTCCTCCTGGCTGCGTGGAAGAGCGCATCGCATCAACCAATCCCCGGGAACACATCCATGCGAACAGCGAGTGCCTGAGGAAAAACACAAACATCAATTTGCATTCCTGTCACATTCAATCCTCTCATTTTTGGCAATATGGTCTTCACGTTCTGTCGAAGGATGTTACATACTGTCTTCATTACAAGTCTCAAGTGAGGTGTCTTCATGGACTTTCTGTTGCTTTTTCCTGGGCTTTTTCGTTTTCTACTTTACTGGCAGAAATCCGTTTGGAAGCGATTCGGTATAGAATACTCTACAAGAGGAAAATGTGGCGCAATATATTTTTAAACTAGATGTGACCAATAAAATCTAGTGGACAATAAAATATATTTGATTTGTTGTTTTATGTAATTACCGGGTCTTGAAATTCATCACCTACTTGGTCACAGATTATAAACACCGTCGTTACTCCATGGTCAAATCAGTGTCAGGAAGGCAGGGAGATAAATATTAGAATAACAATGTATACTGCCTCATTTGTCCTTGATATGTGTATTGGTCACCCCCTCCATCAAGCTTTGTTTGTATCTCTTCCTTTTTGCAGGCCCCGAGCTGATTTATTTTTACCAATCTAAATATAACTTGCTGCAGTCTTCTGTGAGTTAAAACTCTAGCACACATAAACCTTCATTAACGATGCGGGGTAGATCTTAAAGAAATCAAGCTGGAATTGTCATATTTAGTGTAAAAAACACTGTCCCCCTCACACAGACATTTTTCTTTGTGTTCTTATTTACAATTAAGATTTTTTTTTCCATACAGGGAAATTCAACCTTCTGATTACCAACAATGTTAATGCAAATTGGCACCTGCCCAACCTTGCCGATATTTCTGTGGTTCCATATAAAAGTGAAGATAACACGCATTAAACTATTTGTTCAAGCCTACAGTGCAGGTGGAGGACCTAATTCCAGTTTGTCATACACAAAGTAGCAGGGCCGTAGCCAAGAGCATAGATTTTGGGGGGCCTGCCCCCCATAATAAAAAATAACATAAAAGTAGTACACAAAGGCTTAATTAGCAACCTTGACTGGGGTCATAGGTATAGGGACTTCAACATGCAGGGACATAATGCTAAGCATTTCATTTTCTATGGTATAGTTAAATTGTGGTATTATTCTCCAGAGGACAGTGCTCATAAATATGTGGATATTGTTCCTAACATCAATTATTTTCTATTGTATTTACATATTTGGATATTTTTCAACCCCACAGATTTTTAGGTAAATGCATGCAAATTGTTACATTTTGCACATTTGTCAAATATGAATGTAATGCATCTTAAAGACAAAGGTGAGTTTAGGTGGCTTTGGGTTGCTTGATTCTCAGCTTGACCAGCATGCTGTTTGTTTCTGAAAGAGTCACTTTTTCTTCCAGTAACTTAAGTTGTTAATATATGCAAATAGACAATAGAACATTTGAAAATAAGAGTTGTGCATGGTACTGTTCAAATCACAATGCCTTCCTTCTTCTCCCACTCTAAACCTTTTGGTTCCTGTAAACTGGTCTCCTCTTGACCCCCATCACAACGTTGGTTTATGTACAGGACCTCACTTTTGAGATGCACTACTAGCTCCCTCTTAAATTCTCATTCACCCCAGTGGAACTTACAGAATTATTACAATTCTCACCTTTCCTCACTCAAATACTAACACTTGAGATTTCCAAAATGGCATAAAGTTAGACCCAGATTCTCAAAGGTGTCATGGAATGTAGCGCAGCAGCCAAAAATGCTGCACTGCGTTGCATGACAGGGAGAAAGCAGGAGAGTGTCATATTCACAGAGAAAAGGATCTCTCCTCCCCTCTCCCTAGCGCCGGCTCTGATTTGAGCTGCAGTGCGACAGGCACACACCTTAGCGCCATAGTGCTAGGGTGCATTCCTGGGTCTACCGTAGGTTCTGTGCAGGAGGGTAACCTTCCTGTAGAAAGTACTATGGCTAGACAAGTGGAAACCTTTTCCAACTTTGTAAGTCATGCAAAGTCGGAAAAGAAAGGAGAAATGAAAACATTTCTCCTTTTAACGCCTGCTTTTCAGCTGCATTCATTTTTCGTGCTAAACCCTGTCTACTAATGTTGTTAGATGAGGTTTAGCATAAAAAAGTATGGACGGTTGCATGGGAACGCCCATGTACCACCAATGTAACTGCTCTTTGACCCAATGTAATGCAAAGCAGCATTTTCTGCTGCTTTGCGTTACATATGGGGACTTTCCAGCACAGAACAAGTTTTGCACTGAAAAGTGAATCAGGCAAAAAACATTTTGTGCTGGTTAGTATCACTTTTGTAACATTAACCCAACACAAAATGTTTGAGAATCTCCCCTGCAGTCTGCTAAATGTTTGGTCATTTAGCACTCACTCATCCAAAGACAGAAAGTCTGTCACTTCTATGCCCAGAGCCCAAGGGCGCTCTGGGCATAGAAGTGACAGACTTTCTGTCTTTGGATGAGTATCAAGCTATAACTCCATCATTCTGCACAATATGTCTACACAGGCTACATACACAGTCAGGTGTGCACAGAGTGCATTGAGGTTTTCTCGTGCATGAACGGTATGCATGTTGCAGATTTATGCAACTGAATAAGTCTCTAGTAAATACACTTTTTACAGTTTATATGCCCAGTGTATTCCTCAGGTTTCTGATATATGCAAGGAGTTCACAGCCTCTGGCCTATAAACAATATACAGGTCTCTAATACGTACCAGTTATCTGATAAATGTGTTATTCATGCTTCAATTTATGTCTGCATAGTATGCATATATATGGAATAAAATAGCTTAGTGAGTTAATACTCATCCCAGACATCTGTTGTGACCTGCAGGTGACAAATTTAAATCCAGCAAAGCCGCATCAGTCTCCCATCCTTCCTAGGTCAATCAAGTTACTACCGGCAAAATGGGTAATAGGAACACCTGTTATTTACAGCAAATAGGCTCTTCAAAAATGGTGTATGAAACAACATGTAAGATATGATTATTATACATCCAACACCTCAGCACTAGCCATGTATTAGAGGCATTCATATTGTTATGAATCTGAGGTTTCCATATTATAAATATATCAGATGTTGGGTTGCTGTCTGTCTGTCTGTCTATCTATCTATCTATCTATCTATCTATCTTCCATTCAATTATATGCTGGCATACTATCTGTATGTCTGAATTTGGACTCTGTAGGAAGTTGGCTCTGTATATCCTATCTCAAAGTGAGAGATAGTGTGCACAGAGTCCAAGGGTTCCCCTTAGAGGTTGATAGTGGCAAAATTAGAAAATACTAATGCTCTATTTTGTGGTAGTGTGGTCGAGCAGTAGGCTTATCGGAGGGTAGTGTTAAGCATTTGTTGTACACACACAGGCAATAAAATAGGAACACACACTCAAAGACTTAACTCCAGGCCAATAGGTTTTATATAAAAAATATATTTTCTTAATTTATTTTAAAACCACAAGATACAAGATTTGAGTTAAGTACATAAAATGCAAGGTACTTTACACAGGTAAGTATAGAACTTTGATTTAGAACAGTAGTACATACAGCTTTGGTTAAAATGGCAATAAGCTATTTTAAAAGTAGACAGTGCAAAAATAAACAGTTCCTGGGGGATGTGAGTTTGGTTAATTTTTGCAGGTAAGTAAAGCACTTACACAGTCGGTTTCCTGGGCATAGGCAACCCACCGTTGGGGGTTCAAGGCAACCCCAAAGCCACCACACCAGCAACACAGAGCCGGTCAGGTGCAGAGGTCAAAAGCGGGCCCAAAACACATAGGCGACTATGAAGAACAGGGGTGCCCCCGGATCTAGTCTGCTAGCAGGTAAGTACCTGCGTCCTCGGGGAGCAGACCAGGGGGGTTTTGTAGAACACTGGGGGGCGGAGACACACACTAGCACCCAAAACACACCCTCAGCGGCACAGGGGCGGCCGGGTGCAGTGTGCAAGGTAGGAGTTGGGTTTGCTGTAGAAAGCAATGGAGGGACCCGGGGGTCACTTAGGCGATGCAGATAGGGCACAGGGGGGCTTCTCAGGCCAGCCACTGTCTGGGCTAGGATGAGGTCACTCTTGCGCTGGTAGCTGGTTCCTCTCGGTCCTGGGGGCTGTGGGTGCAGTGCTTGGTCCACGCGTCGGGTTCCTCTGTTACCAGGCAGTTGCGGTCAGGGGGAGCCTCTGGATCCTCCAGGCAAGCGTCGTCGTGGGGGTGCAGGGAGGTCGACTCAGGATGTCCACGTCGTTTGAGTCGCCTGGGAGTCCTCTCTGTGGTGTTGGTTGTCCTGGACTCGAGCCGGGGGCGTTGGGTGCAGAGTGTGAAGACTCACGCTTCTGGCAGAAAGTGTGAGTCTCTTTAAAAGTTGTTTCAAAGTTGCAAAGTTGTTGCAGTTTCTGAACAGTGCCGCTGTTCTTGGGAGGTTCTTGGTCCTTTAGGTGCAGGGCAGTCCTCTGAGTCCTCCGAGGTCGCTGGTCCCGCTGGATGCGTCGCTGTGCAGGTTCTTTGAGTCTGGAGACAGGCCGGTAGGGTTGGGGCCAAGTCAGTTGTCATCTCCGTCGTCTCTGCGGGGCTTTCAGGTCAGCAGTACTTCTTGTTGTGGTAAGTTGCAGGAATCTGACTTCCTGGGTTCAGGGTCGCCCCTAAATACTAAATTTAGGGGTGTGTTTAGGTCAGGGGGGCAGTAGCCAATGACTACTGTCCTTGAGGGTGGCTACCCTCCTTGTGCCTCCTCCCAGAGGGGAGGGGGCACATCCCTATTCCTATTGGGGGAACCCTCCAAAACCAAGATGGAGGATTTCTAAAGGCAGGGGTCACCTTACCTCAGGGCACCTTAGGAGCTGTCCTGACTGGTAGGTGACTCCTCCTTGTTTTCTCATTATCTCCTCCGGACTTGCCAGCAAAAGTGGGGGCTGTGTCCAGAGGGGCGGGCATCTCCACTAGCTGAGATGTCCTGGGGTGCTGTAACAACAGGCAGGATCGTTTGAGGCTCACCACCAGGTGTTACAGTTCCTGCAGGGGGAGGTGAGAAGCACCTCCACCCACTGCAGGCTTTGTTCCTGGCCACAGAGCGACAAAGGCACTCACCCCATGTGGCCCCAGACTCGCCTGGTTGTGGCAGGCTGGCAGAAACTGGTCAGCCTAGCACTAGGAGTCAGACTGGTATCCAGGGGGCATCCCTAAGATGCCCTATGTGTGTATTTTTCAATAAATCCCTCACTGGCATCAGTGTCGCTTTATTGTGCTGAGAAGTTTGATACCAAACTTCCCAGATTTCAGTGTAGCCATTATGGAACTGTGGAGTTCGTAATTGACAGACTCCCAGACCATATACTCTATATGGCTACCTTGCACTTACAATGTCTAAGATTTGGCTTAGACACTGTAGGGACATATTGCTCATGCAAGTATGCCCTCACCTGTGGTATAGTGCACCCTGTCTTAGGGCTGTAAGGCCTGCTAAAGGGGTGAGTTACCTATGCCACAGGCAGTGTGAGGTGGGCATGTCACCCTGAGGAGAGTGCCATGTCGACTTAGTCATTTTCTCCCCACCAGCACACACAAGCTGTGAGGCAGTGTGCATGTGCTAAGTGAAGGGTCCCCAGGGTGGCATAATACATGCTGCAGCCCTTAGAGACCTTCCCTGGCCACAGGGCCCTTGGTACCAGGAGTACCTTTTACAAGAGACTTAACTGTGTGCCGGGGCTGTGCCAATTGTGGGAACAAAGGTACAGTTTAGGGAAAGAACACTGGTGCTGGGGTCTGGTTAGAAGGATCCCAGCATCCTTTCAATCAAAGTTGGCATCAACACTAGGCAAATAGTGGGGGGGGAGGGTAACCATGCCAAGAGTGGCACTTTCCTTCACTTGTTTCCTGACATTCAATGGCACAGGGCTATTGTTAGTAATTGGGTCACTGGTTGGCGGAGGTATGCACCCTGTACAATTAGGGACCACGATCCTGGTCAGGGTAAGTTAGATAAACACTTTAAATTAACCTGTGTTCACTCTCTGGTAACTTGGCATAGAGCAGGTAGGCTTAACTTAACAGGCAAAGTGTAAAGTATTTGTGCAACACACAGAGAAAACAATGAAAACACCACAAAAAGACTCCACACAGGTTAAAGAAACATAGAGAATATGTATCTCAGTAAAACAAGACTACAACGACAAAAATCAAATCAGTAGAAATCGAGATATGAATTTTTAAAGAATAAACTAAAATTAGTGCTTAGAAGTCACTAGTGGTCACAAGGTTACTTGAGGTTGCGAGGGACCAGTGCAAATCCAAAGTTCAGGCCAACCTCGATGGAGAGTAGACCGTCCACAGAACCCACGCAGGGTCTGCAGAAAAAGTACTTTCAATGGAGCAAAGCGTCAACTCCGAGGGCATGATGCGTCTTTTCCAAGCAGTTGGGTCACTGCACCGTCATTGGGCTCCGCCAAGATATTGGCAATGTGTCGTTATTGAGCCGCACATAGCATTGTCGGGCCACAAGGTCTGTGGATCTGCTATCATTGAATAGGCTCTGCATCGGCGTTAAAGGGTGATGCCCCTGTTCTGATGACAATGTGCCAATTTTTGCAGAAAACAGCTGCAGAACCCACTTCTGAGGCCCAGGACTGCAGGGGTCACCTGGTAGGACGCACAGAAGGTAGAATCCAGCAGCACCAGCAGAGTTGCAAGAAGTCTTTATGTGTTCCTGAGACTTAGAAAATAAGAGGCAAGCCCTTGTAGTCACTATGGCATCAAGTAAGATGGGTCCAGTCCTTGTCCTCAGCAGGTCAGAGATCAGCAGACAGTAGGGCAGCTCAGCAAAGTAGAGATGCAGTTCCTCAAAACAGTTAGTCCAAGCAAAGGGGCAATCCTTTCAGCACAGCAGTCTTTACTCCAGCAGAGTTCTTCTCAAGTCCAGGAGTGTACTGATGTGGTAGAGTCAGAGACCCAGTATTTACACCCAAATGTGCATTTGAAATGGGTGTGACTTCAAAGCAACTCTTTGAAGTGCATAGGTTCTCCTTTCATCCCAGCCCTGGCTATGAACTATCAGTGTTTGTGTGTGTTTGGTTGTTTGGGGGGGAGGGGAGATCCGCACCTTTGTGTGGGGACAGGCACTTTCCTATTAATTTGTAAGTGTCATCTCCCCTCCACTCTTCCTGCCCAGGATGGCCCATTGGAATGTAGATGAGTGCCCAGATACACCTAACATTACAGTGTTTGTGGCTCTTTAGAGGGAATGCACAAAGTGTAGCTGTCACCTACCCCAGACGTGTATTGAAGACAGGATGTAAGGCACACAGAGCAGTAGGAGCAGAGAAATGCCCACTTTCTAAAAGTGGAATTTCTAAAATAGTAATGTTAAATCCAACTTTAACAGTAAAGAGATTTTATCATTACCATTCCAATGATATGGAACATGACCAAGCTACTCCTTTCTGACCAGCTACTCCCTTCTGACCAGCTTAATAGTATGTTAAAGAATACCCAAATGCTGACCTATGAGAGAAGTAGGCCTCTCAGTAGTGAAGAACAACATTTGGAGTTTTTCACTACCAGGACCTGTAAAACTTACAAGTACGTGTCCTACCTTTTACATACATATCATCCTACCCTATGGGCTACCTAGGGTATACCTTAGGGGTGACATATATTATAAAATGGGAGTTTAAGGCTTAGCATGATGTTTTAAATGCCAAGTTGAAGTGGCAGTGAACCTGCACAAAGCGACTCTGCAATGGAAGGCCTGAGGCAGGTTTAATGGCCACTTAAGTGCGTGGCAAAATCAGTGCTGCAGACCTACTAGTATCATGCCATGTACAGGTCCTGGGTATGTGGTATATCACTTTACTTTACAAAGTCAATTAAATATGCCAATTGTGTATACAACAGTGTTACCATGTTTAGGGGAGAAGCACATGCACTTTAGCACTGGCTAGGAGTGGTAAAGTGCTCAGTGTCCTAAGGCTAACAAAAAGAGTCAGCACAATGTGGAGGGAGGGTAAAAAGCAAAAAGTTTGTGGGTGACCCTGCAGAAATGACCATTTCCAACAGCTATGTAGAGATGGTGATTACCTTTGCAGGTATATCCCAAAATATCCTTGGACTGGGGGAGGGTGCTGCTTGCATGTTTGCTGGAAAGGTGCACACATATTTTTTGCAAACTCTTCAGCTCAGTTAGGTCTTCATCAAAATATTGTCTGTAATGGGCCAGATGAGCTGATCTTCATTTCCTTACTGTGGATGAAAGTGGAAGATGCTACAGGATAAGTGAAGTTTTCTTTCCTTACAAATGATACTGATCATCTGGGCAAGCTTTTCTAGCAGCTTTGGCAGTGATAATATGCCTTTGGTTGCCAATGCAGCAAAAACTGACTTTGTGACATGACCTCTCACTTTGTGTTCTCTCGTTCCATTTCCAGCTGATGTTGATTTGTCTATTTGTGAACCCTGCAGTCACAAAAAAAAAGTTGTAAAATCAAACAATTTGTGGTCATGCACCACAATCATGTTTTTAGTCATGTGCAACCATGCTACTTTACAACACTCTGCCACTTTACAGCATGTACAAACATTGATAGTGCAGTGGTTGTGGAACTTCTTAAATCAATTCATGGAGGGGAATAGGGGTTTTGCACAAACATAGGCTATCAAGGATGAAATATTAAGGTAACGTTGTCTAGCACTTCCAAGCTCTGCTGCACACTAGCAAGGTGGCAAAATGTCCTGTAGAGGGTGATGGCAAAGGACTGTGGAACACTTTATACAATGATGAGAAAATGCCTTGATATGTTCCAGTGAAGAAGGGGTAGTCCCACTATGTATACTGAATGGTGACTGAATAGGGTGATAGACATTTTGGGTACCTTTTGGGTACCTAGTATTGAGATGTGATACTGCCATAAGGTATTCTAAGTATGGAATAGCCAGAACTGTATGCTAAATTACATGGTGATGGAATAGAACTTCGGGCTACCTATTGTGGTGATAGGATACAACTTCTCAGTATTCAATATGGTGGTAAGATAGGTGTCACAACTAGGTGATCATCTGGAGCAGTACCTTCCTGAAGTCTACTTTCCAGCAGCTCTAACTCTGGTTGGTATTCCACAGAGTATCAAAGTGGCTAGAGAAGAAGAAGGGAAATTAGAAAGGGTACTGCAGGGAAGCAGACCTGTAAAAAGAAAACAAAACATATAAACCAAACCACTTTTTGATTTGTTATTGGACTCTCCTTTAACTTGAGGAGGTATGGAAATGAAGCAGCAAGGATGTACAACCAATGAGTTGTAATCAGGGTTAATATCATCACACCTTGCACTTCAACTGACTATTGCTCCTCAATAGTCAGATAATATGTGCTTAATCACAATACTCCTTCCATGTCCACTTTATGTTTCAGCATAAGCTATACATGTATCTCACACACACACTTTCCTAAAGCAGAGCTACTGTAGGTGGCCAGTTTCCTTTTCTCAGCCCAGTGTTACATCACACTTAGGAAAAAAGGGTGAGGTCCCTATAAGTGCCAAATCTAAAAATGTCTCAGTGTCACTTTAGTTACAGTTTTCTGCAGATTGAGTGTTCAGTGGTTGCACAAGAACCCGAAGATGGCAGCCAACTTTACCTAGTGTCCAGTGATGGCAGCCATCCGGTTATGGACAAAGTCCCCCAGTATTCGATTGTCTGGGGCATAAGGGGGAAGCAAGAGCCAGCACAACCACCACCAGGGGTGCCCTGGAAAATGTGCATTCCACATGGAACGGACCCAGGAAGAATGGTTAGTGCAGCAGCGAGATGGACCTGCCTGTGGCCAGAGACAATAGGGAAGACAGTATGTAGGAAAATGTCACTGTTGGCATGGTCACCCCCCACTTTTTGCCTAATGTTGATGCTTTGGAAGTGTGCTGGGACCCTGCTAACCAGGCCCCAGCACCCGTGTTCTCCTCCTAAAACTGTACCTTTATCCACAATTGGCACAGCCCTGGCACACAGTTAAGTCCCTTGTAAAAGGTACCCCTGGTACCAAGGGCCCTGTGGCCAGGGAAGGTCCCTAAGGGCTGCAGCATGCATTATGCCACCCTCAGGGACCCCTCACTCAGTGCATGCACACTGCTTTGCAGCTTCTGTGTGGTGGTGGGGAGAAAAGACAAAGTCGACATGGCACTCCCCTCAGAGTGCCATGCCCACAAACAACTGCCTGTGGCATAGGTAAGTCACCCCTCTAGCAGTCCTTACAGCCCTAAGGCAGAGTGCACTATACCGCAGGTAGGGGCATAGCTGCATGAGCACTATGCCCCTACAGTGTCTAAGACAATTCTTAGACATTGTAAGTGCAGGGTAGCCATACAGAGTATATGGTCTGGGAGTCTGTCATTATGAACTCCACAGCACCATAATGGCTACACTGAATACTGGGAAGTTTGGTATCAAACTTCTCAGCACAATAAACCCACGCTGATGCCAGTGTGGGATTTATTGAAAAATGCACACAGAGGGGATCTTAGAGATGCCCCTTATATGTTAGCCCAACTGCTAGTGCAAGGCTGACCGGTCTGTGCCAGCCTGCCACTTCCAGACGAGTTTCTGACCACATGGGGTGAGCGCCTGTTAGAAATGGGGTTTCTGGTTGGCTAGGGTATGCACCTCAGCCAGGCAGAACCTACCCACTCTAGTCAGGGCAAGGGAGTTACACGTCCAAGAAAACCCCTGCTCACCCCCTTGGTAGCTTGGCACGAGCAGTCAGGAATATCCCGGAGGCAATGTGTAAAGTTTTTGCACAACACACGTGACGCAATATCTCCACCACAAAGGAAACACAACACCAGAACATATGATAATATACTGTATTTTACACAACGCAATTATTAGACCAAGCATCACATATCAGTACTATCCTGCTACCTTAGCAGTTGTCAGAACATTGCACAATAGTTACTCTGCAAACTAGCAGTAGTCACACCTAACACACAGGTTACTCAGTATTCTGCAAGATAAGCAGTAGTCAGGAAAACACGTTATTACACCAAAGCACTTTTCATAAAAATATCATAAAATGCCCATAGTAGGAACATTAGAAAACATATGGCAAGTTAGAAAAACATATTAGCAAGCATGTCCATAAAAGGAACATTTGCATATGCACACAAAAACATCATAAAACAGGTAGGCAATATATATAAATTCAAGTCTTTAGAAAGAACTTTAGATTATATATATGGATCCTTAATCAGTACCTGGGTAAGATGAAACAGGCACCTCCAGTGCCTAAGAGAGCATGAGGGGGCCCCCGGCGCTTCTGCGATCACCATGGGGGTCACACGGTGCTCCTGAGGGGAGAGGGGTGGTAGGCACCGCTCCTTGCTGAAAACGGGCCCCTCCGGGGACCCGCAATTTAGATGGGGGCCTGCCTCGGCCTCCCCACGCCCTATCCTCGGGGTGGGGGTCCAGGCAAGCCCCAACAATAGTCAGCAGCGAGGAGAAGGGGGCCTCCGTTGAGGTCTCCCTTCCCGATCTCGAAATGGCCCGCTGTTGATAACAAAAAAATGGAGCGTCCTGCTCCTACTGCAAAGACCGGGGATGGGGGGCGCTCCCCGCTCCTTCCCCGAGTCCTGCCAGGTTAGAGGTAGCCGCCCTCGTCCCCTGTGCGGCTGCCTGTCAAAAGTAGGGAGAGGCCCCGCCTCTTCTTCACGTGCTGGGCTCCTCCCTGGAGCCGATCCTGTGCCTTCCCGGGTCGTGGCAGTGATCCCCTTGGCAACAGGGGAGCCGGCGTGGACCCCGGGGACACTGCTCGACTCGTGGGGTCCCCGGGGGCACTGAGAGGAGCGCTCCGGCTCCTCTCTTCCTCCTGAAGTGCCCTTGGGCTAAACACAGTACGGTCCAACATGCTGCAGTGATTCACGGGGCCCGGCTGTGGCAGTGATTTCCTTTTGACAAAATTAAAAGATAAATATGCGGTCAGCAGCACGAAGCCCTAGCAAGGGGAAAGCCTGTTCCAGCGTTAAGGAAATCCCCTAAGGAGCGCTTTCCAAAGCACTTAGTTTTCCAACCAGGTGAAGCACCCCTTGTGCTTCAGGGTAAAAATGCGGGGGTCAGGGGCCAAAGCACCCTGCCCCTGGGGAGCCAAGTTTACCAGAAAAGACCCACAGGTGGAGGGCCCAACAACAGGCCAGCTCAAGGAATGTGCAGCAAGTGGAAAGTCCTCTGCAGTGACCAAGCAGGTCACAGGTCAGCCCAGCAGCAGTAGGCCATGGCGGATCCTGGTCAGTTCTTCCAGCATTTCTGTGTCCAATTCAAAGATGATTAAGAGTCTCCAAATTGTGGGAAAAATTCCCCTGTACTTATACTCAGTCCTTACAGTGTTTTGCAATGGTAGGGAAAGGAGGTTCCAGCCAGTTACAATTGGTTCTGGGAGTGCCCCCTCTCTCCTTTCAGCACAGGCTCCAAACATCAGTGGGGGGGGTTAACGATCTTATTGTGTGAGGCCAGGGCAAAGCCTTTACAAATGTAGGTGTGCCCGCCTCTCCCTTCTCTCAGCCCAGGAAGGCTATTCAGTATGCAGATGCACTTCTGTGACCCCTCCACCCTATGCACAAAGCCCCAGCTGTCACTCTGCCCAGACGTGGATTGGAGTCAAGCTGCAAAACACCAGAGTCATAAGCACAGATATATGTGCACTTTCTAGAAGTGGCATTTCTGTGATAGTAATAAAAAATACACCTGCACCAGTAAGCAGCATTTATTATCACAACCATACCAAACACGCCTATGCTACCCCTCATAAATCAGACAATACCCCTTACACATAAGGCAGGGCATTTCTAATGCAATCCTATGAGAAGGCAGCACTAACAGCAGTGAGACACCATGCTAGGTCGTTTGTCACTACCAGGACAGGCCACGCAACCTGGCACATGTCCTGCCTTCTACATACATGGTACCCTGCCCATAGGGCGTACCTTAAGGGTGACTTACATGTAGTAAAAGGGGAGTTCTGGGCCTGGCAAGTAAATTTAGATGCCAGGACCCTGTGGCAGACAACTGCGCACACAGGCCCTGCACTAGCAGGCCTGAGACAGGTTTGAAAGTCTACTTCAGTGGGTGGCGCAAGCAGCGCTGCAGGCCCACTAGTAGTATTTAATTTACAGGCCCTGGGTATAGAGATACCACTGTACAAGGGACTTATAGGTAAATTAAATATGCCAATTAGGTATAAGCCAATCGTACCAACTTTAGATGGGAGAGCACCTGCACTGTAGCACTGGTCAGCAGTGATAAAGTGCTCAGAGTCCTAGAACCAACAGCGAGAGGTCAGAAAAACTAGGAGGAAGGAGGCAAAAAGACTGGGGATGACCCTGCATAAGGGAAAAAGTCCAACAGTGCCTTTGTGCACTATGTGGTCAGAAACAAAGCCTGTCCTGGGTGGAGGTGCTTCACACCTCCCCCTGCAGGAACTGTAACACCTGGCGGTGAGCCTCAAAGGCTCCAGCCTGGTGTTACAATGCCCCAGGACACTCCAGCCAGTGGAGATGCCCAACCCCTCAGATGAGCCCCCACTTCCCTCCCTGAATCTGTGGTTTTCATAATGTCCCTTGTATTCAATACTGCAGATGCTAATGGGAAAACTGTCTCCCATTTCTTCTCATCTGCTCTAATACTAACTTTCAGGAAAACTAAATACTAGTTATAAAACTCCCCTTACAATCCACCTTGACCACCCACTCCATCCCTCATTCTGCTACACCTCTAAATGGTAGAAAAGCAAGTGAAGAAGTGAAAGGTAATGTAGTACCCTTGCAATGTGTTTGTTTGCCTTTGTCTTTTATTCTAGTAAGCCTAAGAACCTGAGCAATCTGGGTTAAGCAGAAAAACTTGCTTCTTTGGAATATATTTTAAACTGATCCAATTAAGCATGTAGTGCTTTAGACACACACATACTTGAGGGTAACTAGGGTATGCCAGCAGGCCATGTAAAGTACAACACAACCACTTGTACAAAATGAATGCTGATTATGAGTAAAGCAAAGATGCCATTTAATACAAATGTTTCCAAACAACAATAGAAGTGCTGCAGTAAATGCACTTCAGTAGGAGCACAGAACATATTATTAGTACATGTGCTAGGTAAAACTAGTGCATGTGAACCAACAGACAATTTCAAGAGTAATTTTGTATAAGGTTTTTGGTTTAACATTGAATATCAAAACAAAACATGTTTGCCGGCAAAAGGAATCAACTTGTCTGAATGAATAATGATAGGAAAAAGAAGTCCAAAAGCATTAATAGTCATCAGTACAAATTTTGAGTCTCACAGAGCCAGTTAAGAGGGATCTTCATTATAACATGGTGCAGAACCAATGGGCAGTAGCATCCCAATTCAAATGACCTGTGTAATTCAGATTTGAAGAAAATTATGTAATAGGAGGAAAGATGATGCAAGGGTTACAAGCATCTATTAGTGTGAAGGACTAAGGAGAAACAAGGCAAAGCGTTCCTGTCAGCGAAACACATCCAGCCACAATCAACTATAAAATCCTGAAGACTGAACGCCTGAAGCAGCAGTATGAACAGTCCATATTTCTTTTATTCTAGCCCACTTAAATGCGATCTCATGTTATTATTAGAGTTAACATTTTAACTTTTTTCAGACTCAAAGACGTTTTTAAGCTTATTTTTGTAACTAAAAGGTTTTTACATATAAAGGTTTTAATATGATATATTTCAAGCTACTTGTTTTATACTTTTGATCCCTCTAGGTTCTCAGCACTATGGAAAGAATCAGAAGCTGTTCTCCACCAGAGTGAGACTTCACACTTAATAATATGGCTAGGCAGCGGTTACAACAGAGTACAAAAGTATTATAAAGCATTATATTTGACAGACCCTAATAAACATCTGGCAATGAAATTAAGCATCAACATTATAAGACACATATTAGCAATCACTTTTATTATCAAAGATAGCTGTGGCTTTGGGCACATTTAAGAGTAGGAACTGAAACTGAGGTGACCTTTCACAAAATCATCAGTAAGCAAAAGCTCAATGGCTACATGCAATAATCAAAAATAAACTGAGCAGACATTGCAATGGGTAATTTCAGGCCATGAACACTTGACCCTATTGAGTGTGTTACACCTTCAGATAGTCTTAGCCTTCTTTCCAGCTTCACTTTCATTCTGAGGCTTGAAATACCCTATTTAAAATGGCAAAAAGTGTATTGCGAGTCCCAGAAAGAATTTGTCTGTTGGCAAAAAGACTTGACTGACTGAAGGTGTCACACATGACATGGCCCCTGCTGTTATGATCAAGCAGATGTGTGCACAAGACCACAAGAGGAGGGAAATGAAGTTCAGCAACAGTGCTGCTGTGTCCATGGGATGTCCTGTGCAATCATCCTCGACTCCACAACAGACCTATCAAGTGTTACATGTAGTTCAACTAACAAACCTAATTCACAGATAGTTAGCTGCACACTGAGCCTAACCAAAGCAAAAGAGAGACACGCCAACACTTATATCTGCAGTTGGGCTTCAAGAGCTCATCCGTTTTCTGGTACTGTATGGTGGACCTTGTAGTAGTATACTTACTTGTGTTGGGAGTGACACCTATTTCAACACAATACATGTACATAACTGTAAATCATTTTTTAAAGATGCTTGTGCAGCTGGGTCTTTGGTACAAGCCTTGTACTCAAATTTAAGTGGGCCAACAGCTTCCCTTTGGGTCACTGACATTCGAATCAGGACCCATTGGATTGTAAACTTGGCAAAAGTTAAATACTGATTTTGAAATGGGTCCATTTTGGGCCATAAACACATGTCTTTAACTTTACAGGTAAAACCACTGAGTAATGACTGTAAAAATCCATGAGGTAATCCATGTCAGCGACAAAGTGTCTGTTTACATTTGACATGTTTTACTTCATGTTACATTCCCTAAAAGTACTATTTTTTTCCAGATGTTGAGCTTCACGTGTAGTTTTTTTTTATTATGCAACACATAACTTTTGAGACTGTGAATGGAGTCTCCAAGTATCCGGCAAAATTCAGGTTGTGCGCAACTGTTTATGCTGAAGCTGCAGGCAGTGTGAATTTCCCACAGTGGCTGTCAGAACATCATAGAGGTGTGCAGACTACATTCACATCCAGGGCCATATTTACAAGGCACAGTAGTACTGCGCCACCCTGCACCACCGGGAAAGGGAAGAAATGTGCTGTATCTACAAGATACGGCACATTTATGTCCTCTCCCCCTGTGCTGGTGCAGAAATTGCTGTAGTGCAAGGGTGCCTGCATTGTGGGGATGATTGTTTTTGTGCAGGAAGGGGCAACTTCCTGCACAAAAACAATCAATGGTGGCGCTTTCCTCCTTCTATGTGTGCTGCAGAATGCAGCACACATTGAAAGAAGAACAAACTGGAAGAAATAAGGATATTTCTCCCCATTGCATCACTCTTACGCTAAATCTGGGGTGGCGTAGGCTTTTGATGCATTCCCAGGGTTACAAAACCTTGCAAATCTGGGAATGCGTCAAAATCCATGGATGTTGCATGGGAACACCCAAGCAACACCCATGGAAACGCCTTCCTGCCGCAAAGTAGGGCAACACAGCAACTTACACTGTGTTGCCTTACTCCATATCTACAAGACCATGAAAAGCTATGCAGAATTGATATGGGTCAGCAGCCTGCACCGCCGGTACATCACTAATAGTGACGCACCGGTGGCGCAGGCTGCTTGTAAATATGGTCCTCAGTGTTTGGCCTCTCTGCGGAGCACGCCTAGCAATGGTCACATATGTACCCACTGTATTTGTAATTCTGTGGTAAAGTGTGTGAAGGGGTGGTCCACTATGGAAATACTGACAGCACCAAAAGAAAAGAAAAAGAGGTCTTTATAGGTGAGTGGGTGGTTTATATTGCAGGAGAGATAATGAAGTGTGGGACATAAAAGGAATTACGTGTAAGAAAGAGTGAAAATGGTGTTGAAGAGGAAAAAGACGACTTCTTAGATATGTAAATGGAGGATTTCGGAGAGATGGGGAGGGCAAAAAACGTTAGAGTCTATTGGAATGAGCCTGCAGAAACTGCTGAAGAAAGTAAAGGGGTTAAAAGGGTTCATTGAGGCACACTAAATACCACTATCCTTTCCATAGACCTTGGTAATTGTTAATTTAAAGTCTCACATTTTTACTCTTCTTCTTCCCAACAAAATCATTGTTGTTGCCAAGTTAATTGATACTGCTAACAGGCACTGGGAGAGCTAATAGGTCTGGGTTCTTCTTTGATGTGATTTTTATGTCTATATACTTGTTAGGTGGCATGTTCTGTTAAGCACAGGCTTTTGGATTACATGTTTTAAGCAAAGGCCTTAATGACATAGAAAAAAAATATTAGTTACATTTGAATGGTCACGTTTATTTTAGAGGCTCCCCCACCTTGTTTTCATCCCACTTCACAAAAATGCACGTTAAAGAGTGTTACTAGTTGTTTAATCATGTTTAACTATGAAAGCAAGTTATTTCATCCAAGCAACATGGTATATAATGTTTAGAAAAAAACTTTTGTTGTTTCGTCTCTGCAGCTGCAAAACCATCAAACGTGTGTTGAGATATCTCATTCTGCTCCAGTTAATGACAAGTTAGCAGATTCTAAAACGAGTTTATTCATCCCTCGACCTGCCTCTGCCAGCTTTCTCCTTCTTCTTTCCGGCCTGGGAGTGGTGTAAGGACTCATGATGTCAGACGTTTAAATTATTGCTGGCACAGTGAGGAAAAAGGCAGGGGTGTGTTTAAAACAGCACTGCTGCACCAGCCCACTGCTTTATTTGCGGATCCACTAAGCATTTTTGCTTCTGTTCCATCTACACCGAGTTGGCGCAGCCAACAGTATGCAGCATGGATGTGAATGCAAAGACGCTCCCGCCAGCCATTGCGGCATTACCCAGCTCCCTCGCAAGGGCGCCCTACACACGAGTGTAGGTGTGGCGCACGGTATTTATAAATGTCGAGTCAAGGACTCTGTGGCATGTTTGTTTGCAGATCTGCTGCTCGGTCCAAACAGTCAAATCATTGAAAAAGGATAGTTATAAAAAGTAAAAAAAAAAAGAATAAACACATTTTAAAAGTCCAAGTAATAATTTGCTCAAATTTAGGGGGACCAGAGAGAAATTTGGGCTCGCCTGGCCCTGCTGGGCCCTCCTGTGAGTATGGCCCTGCTAAGTAGACCCAATATGCAGAACGAGCATACTAAAGCCATGCGTCCAAAGTAAGTCAATTGGAGTGGCAATGTTGTTCACCTTAAATCTCTACTGAGAGCACCAAGAGAATCACGACTACAATGCCTGATTTAGAGTTCGGTGGACAAGTTACTCCGTCACAAATGTCACAAATATCCCTTCCGCCGTATTACACATGTAATTGGATACAATGCGCTAAATCAGGCTCTATATGATCTTAGTGCCTTGGAGTTTCTTGCATCTTGATCCAGGAGAACAGTCAAAGTATTTCTATCCATACCTCACTCGCCATCATATCCCAGCTGCTCCAGTCTCAACCAAAACCATTTATCTTTTTTGTGATTTTGAGACAGGGTTGCATGAATCTACCGCTCCACTTTCAATACTGATTTGCCTGGGATCTCTATTTTTTCAATTTCCTGAGTTCACCTTTCTGCTGCTACCAGGAGCTTGTTCAATTTTACACCACCCCTTCGCTTCTTGGATACTCTTATGTGGCAGAACATGAGGTCTCGGTTATCTAAATGTCAACTCAGGGCTAGTGTGGGTTTGGAAAAGCAGGTTTTATACACCCAAATGTGAAGAAGAAAGGTTGGCATTGGCCTATAACATTAACTAAGATCATGGTCACATGAGATGAACTAGGAATTTGTCAGTGACGTACATATTTATCTACAGTTGATGTGCATGTTTAATTATGATTACTAATCTGATCACAGAGGCTGTTTACTTATTTAAAATGTTGTTTAAAGCACAGTATATATGCCCATTTACTTTCTAGTAGATAACAAGGTAAACAGAGGATAATCCCAATTTTAGTTTATTAAGGACAGATGTCCTTTTGGCCAGCCGATACGAGAAAACGTGCCACTCAGGGACAGCTGAAAGAATATTTTTAAGGACATGCCGACATGAGTATTTCACTGCCCTCCGTTGGAACTTAGGTCTCTCTGTTAAGTGACAAAAAAAAGAACAAAACAATAAAATGCAATTAATCTCTTCGCTGCCAGGCCTTTTCCCCTCCTGTGCCAAGCCTTCTTTTGGCTATTTGGGGTAGTTTGCGTTTAGGCCCTCTTAACTTTTTGTCCACATACGCTATACACGCCAAATCTGCGTCCTTTTTTCCCAACATCCTAGGTATTCTAAATGTACCCAGAGTTTGTGGGTTCCCCTGGAGGAGACCAAGAAATTAGCCAAAACACAGCTAAAAGTTCGTTTTTTTCCTCAGAAAAATGGGAAAAAAGGGCTGAAGAAGAAACCATGTGTTTTTTCCCCTGAATATGGCATCAACAAAGGGTTTGCAGTGCTAAAATTACCATCTACCCAGCTCTCAGGAGCAGGCAGACTTGAATTACAAAACCACACTTTTCAACACAATTTTGGCATTTTACTGGGACATACCCCATTTTTACTATTTTTGTGCTTTCAGGCTCTTTCCAGTTAGTGACAGAAATGGGTGTGAAACCAATGCTGGATCTCGGACAGCTAAACATTTTGGAAAAGTAGACAAAATTCCCAATTCAGCAAGAGGTCATTTGTTTAGATCCTTCAAGGTTTTCCTACAGAATGTAACAGCTAAATTAACAAATATTGAAATTGAGGTGAAAAAAGAGCCATTTCTGTAGACGTTTTCTTCTATAACATTTTCCAGCTATGGCATATTTTTAAAAGCAATAAATGGTTATGTCTGCTGGACTCTTCTGGTTGTGTGGATATACAGGACTTGTAGGTTCATCAAGAACCCTACGTACCCAGAGCCAATAAATTAACTGCACCTTGCCATGGGTTTTTATTGTATACTGGGTAAACAGCAATTCAATTGGTGAAATATAAAGAGTGAAAAATAGGTATCAAGGAAACCTTTGTATTTCCAAAATGGGCACATGATAAGGTGTAGGGAAGCACTGGTTATTTCACATCTCTGAATTCTGGGGTACCTATACTAGCATGTGAATTACAAGGCATTTCTTAAATAGACTTCTTTTTTACACACTGTCTTACATTTGGAAGGGAAAAATGTAGAGAAAGACAAGGGGCAATAACATGTCTTTTTCTATTCTGTGTTGCCCTAAGTCTCCCAATAAAAATGGTTTCTCACTTGTGTGGGTAGGCCTAGTGCCGCGACAGGAAATGCAACATGGACACATCACATTTTTACATTGAAATCTGACGTGTTTTTTGGAAAGTGCCTAGCTGTGGATTTTGGCCTCTAGCTCAGCCAACACCTAGGGATTCCTACCAAACCTGTGCATTTTTTAAAACTAGACACCTAGGGGAATCCAGGATGGGGTGACTTGTGCGGCTCTCACCAGGTTCTGTTACCCAGGAACCTTTGCAAACCTCAAAATTTGGCAAGAAACTACAACTTTGCTCACATTTTGGTGATGGAAAGTTCTGGAATCTGAGAGGAGCCACAAACTTCCTTCAACCCATTATTCCCCCAAGTCTCCCAATAAAAATGGTACCTCACTTGTGCGGGTAGGCCTAGTGCCGGTGACAGGAGATGCCCAAAACACAACATGGACACATCACAGTTTCCCAAAGAAAACTGACCTGTTTTTTGCAAAGTGCCTAGCTGTGGATTTTGGCCTCCAGCTCAGCCAGCACCTAGAGAAACCTAGCAAACGTATACATTTTTTTAAAACTAGACACCAAGGGAAATTCAGAATGGGGTGACTGGTGGGCTCTCACCAGTTCTGGTACCCAGAATCCTTTGCAAACCTCAAAATTTAGCACAAAAAACCACTTTTTCCTCACATTTCTGTGTGGGATCACCGCACCGGCACAAATTTCCTACCACCCAACGTTTCCCGATAAAAATGATACTTCACTTGTGTAGGTTAGCCAAGTTCCTGTGACAGGGAAGAGCCACAAACATGTCGAAATTGAGAGGGAACCAAAGCGGGTCCAAAAGGGCAGTTGGAAAAAAAAACATGTTTAGGCTGACAAGTGGGGCAGAATTTTTATCGGTATAAATGTGACAATGCTGGGTGGTAGGAATTTTGTGGATTCCTGCAGATTCCAGTAGGTTCAATCACAAAAATGTGAGGAAAATGTGTAATTTCGGGCAAAGTTGGAGGTTTGCAGGGAATTGTGGGTAAGAAAATGGTGCGGGGTGCATGTGAGGTACACCACCCTGGACTCACCAAATGTCTAGCTTTCAGATGTGTCTAGATTTCATAGATTTTTCTACATGGCAGAGTCCCAAAGTCCAAAATGTGCAGTCCTCACCATTCCAAGTGAGACGATTTTAAGAGTTAGCCAAATGTAAAATCAAAATCCAAAATAATCAAATGTCCTCTTGTTTTTCATTGGGATAAGATCTTTTAGTGTGCAGGGGGGAGCTGAAAGACTGTTACCCCTTCAGTTGGGGTGGGGGCATAACCATGCCCTGCTGGTTGGTAGCCACAACCCCACTTTCTTTTTTTTTTTGTTTTAATTCCCTAGCATCTAGTAGGCTTTCTGTCCCCTCCCCCCTGGGAAGTGGATCAGGGTTCATTACCCCATCTGCCCCCAGTGGGCAGAACAACTTTGTCCCCATTTATTTGGGGTGTGGGTATGGCCATATTCCCACCTTCTTTTTTTAAAAGAAATCTTCCCTGGGGGCAGAAAGGGCCCTACAAAAATAGGCCGATCTGCCCCCAAGGGGTGGGGGGGCAGAAATGGTCAACAGCAATGTGCCCCCAATGGGGAGCGACCCTTGCCCAAGGGGTGCCCCCCAAACAAAACACACACACCAATACCTGGAGCCTAAGTGGTTTCTGCCCCCTTTGGGTTCAGATGGGCCTAAAAATAATAGGCAGATCTGCCCCCAGGGGGGCAGAAATGGCTAACGGTTATGTGCCCCCCTTTGGAGTGGTGACCCTTGCTCAAGGGGCTGCCCCACCCTAAAAAAAAACTACAAAAATCCCTGGTGTCTTTGTGGCTTCTTCCCTCCTTGGGGGCAGATGGGCCTAAAAACAATTGGCCGATCTGCCCCTAAGGGGGGCAGAAGTGGCCAAGTGTTATGTGCCCCCTTTAGGGTGTGACCCTTGCCCAAGAAACCCAAAAAACACACACACACAGATCCCTGGAGCCTGGTGGCCGATCTAGCCCCGGGGGACCAAAACACACAAAAAAATCTTGACCCCAGGGCAGCAACCCTTGCCCAAGGGGTCGCTGCCCTAAAACATAATTATAAATGAATCCCTGGTGTCTAGTGGGTTTCCACCCCCCCCTCTCCCCCGGGGGACAGATCGGCCGAAAAAAAAGTTAATCAAGCACCCGGAGGTTCAGGTGGGTGAAACATGGATCCAATATTGCCCCCAGGGCATTGACCTATGTCTAAAGGTTTGCTCCCCTAAATCAACAAGAAAACACCCCTGGTGTCTAGTGGCTGGATTCCTGCTCCAAGATCGCGGCTCGCAATCATGAAGCAGGAATCCATTCAAAACAGGCTCAGGGGGGAAGGAAAAACTCTTTCCTTTCCCCTGTGTCTGTTTTCCCCACCAAACCCACCCCCAGGAGAAAGACTTAAAAAAGAACGAGTCTTTCTTCTTGGGCGCACTGGAAGCAAATGCTTCCAGCACGTCCCCGGCAGCATGTGATGATGTTGGCATGCTGTGAGGGCGACAATGTCATGAGATCGCCGAGGGGGAGGTCGGGGTGACAGGAAAATCGCTTCCCCTGTCATCCCTGACCGGGGGGTGTGGGTGGGTGGTCCATGAGAGGAGCGCTACCACTCCTCCCCCTTGAGCTGGTTGCAGGGAGAGCTGGTCTCGTCCTTGGCACACGGCAACCGAGACCAGCTCATCCATGACACCCAAGGGGTTAATGGCAAACCCAATGAAAGAAGCTGGGTTTTGGTTGCAGTACCCCACCCTTTTTGCCTGTATTTTGATGCAACTTTGACTGAAGTGTCCGGGATGTAGGAAAGTAGCATCTTTCTGACATAGCTACCCCCACTTTATGCCTGGTGTTAGTGTGTTTAGACTGTAGTACACTGGCAACTTGCTAATCAGGACCCCAGTGTCTCTGTTCTCTCCTCTAAACGTGGCTGCTGGTAAACTTTTACACCCACAATTGGCATACTGGTGCACCCATGTAAGCCTCTAGTATATGGTACTTAGGTACCCAGGGCATTGGTGCACCATGGGTCTCCCCTGGGCTGCAGCATGTATTATGCCACCCATGATAGCCCATGCAAAATTTGTCTGCAGGCCTGCCTTGGCATCCTGTGTGAGATGGTGCATGCACATTTCACTTCATATATAAGGCTTGCCTTATATCACGGTCACTGCACTTGGATACTGTAAGTCACCCCTCTGTTAGTCCCTTCACCCAAGGGCAGGGTGCATGTCCCTAAGTGTGAGGGTACCACCCCAGACTCCATTCACTGGGCTTTGTAACTGGAGGGAATCCTAATCCTAAGGTATGTAGTGGACACTGGTCAACACAAGTGGTCCAACTACAATAATGGCTTCTCCGAGTCTAGGCAGGTCTGGTATCAACCATGTTGGAATCATGCAACTACACTGACTCCGGTGCTAGTTTCATGATCCCATGTACTCTAGGGGTTGCTTAGAGGACCCCCCAGTTCTGCCTGTGCAGGCTTACGGGGTCTGGCTGCCAGCCCACACTGCTACAGACCCCAGACACTGTTCTGTCCTCCCGCTGATAAGCCTAACTCAAGCAGAGCAAGGCAGAACAAAGAGTTTCTTGCAAGAGAGAGGTGTGATCACCTCTCCCCTTGAAATAGCTGTCACTTGACTGGCATGGGGGGGACCTCTGAGCACCACCAGACTGCTTTGAAGGGCACATTTGGTGCCCTACTTTCTAATCTAGTTTGCACCAGTTCAGAAACCCCTGGTTACCGCTCTAGTGCGAAACCACACGAAGGACAGGGGAGCGACGACCCCCTGTCCAGCTCCTTCCCTAGGGAGGTGCACAGAGCTCTCCCAGGTGGCCACTTGATTCTGCCATCTTGAAAATAAAATGTGCATAGGCCCTGGGATCATGTGACTGGTTAGGCCAGGTAGATGATGTCCCTAAACCCCCTCTGATAGGTGGGTCACTTCTGAGAGTGGCCAACCCTCTTTTAGGGTTACTTAGGGCTCCCCCCAATTGTGGGTCCTCAGATTTGTCGAACAAGACTCCTCCAGGATCTCTCTGCAAGACATCTTCTGCTTTTGGTCTCCCGAACCACTGCTGGTCTGCTTTTGGAACTGAAACAAGCCTGTATCCAGTTGGAAGGGCTTCCACTGCAACATTGTTTTTCCAGCGCTTGCAAGATTTCTGAAACATCAATGGCTGTGCACCCTCCAAGGTCACAAGGACTCTGCCTGTATTGAAGGAACAAGAAGGAATCTCCCTTGGAGTGAAGGAGTCACTCTCCTGCATCCACAGACACCTTAAGATAATGACGACTGGTTGGTGGAACCTGCTGCCCCACGGACAACATAAAGGCTCTACGCACAAGTGGTAGTTCTGTGGTCCTCTCTGGGTCCAACTTGTCTTCTGACTAACTTGGGAGACAGTGGGCCCTTGCTGCTGCCACTGGAATGGAACCTCTGTGCACTGCTGCACTTGCCAATGCTTGTTTGCTCTTCCCCCAAGAGATCTTCAAGCCCCTAGAAGCCTCAGCCTCCAGCACTCTGCAACTCCAGATTCAGATCCACTCTGCATCTCCTGCGATGTGGGACTCCTGTTTTCTTGTGCTGCTGAGTCCTCCCTGTGACTCCCTGGGTTTGGTACCAGTGAGTCTTTCATGGTGGCTCCACAAACTCCGTCTGGCTTTACTCACTGCTGAAGGCCTGCCCTGACTCCCCCACTAGAGTTGAGTCACTAGGTTCTTGCTGATCCTCCAAAACCTGCAATCTTCCCTACATCAGCTGTCTGCATTTGCCAAGGCTTGTTGGTGGTCCTGCTGGCCACTGACCCTCCTGCAATCCGGTGACGGACTTGGGGCAGCTCATGAGTGATTCCAAGGATCGCCTGCATCCCCCAGACTCCGCAGCCGGACTCCCTCCTTCACCGCCCTATAGGAACTTCACCTCCAAGAGAGTGGGGATTGCCTATCTGCACTGCTTGGACATTTCTCTGTGGTCTGGACACTGTTCCCTTCTTTTCCAGGTTCTTCATATCCGTAATTCACCCTTTGGTTTCACCGGCCTGGTCCACAGATCGCATCAGCAGTTCGACAACCGAGGCTTCCAGTGACTTCAAAGAGGGTTTACGGAGCCGATTCACCCCTATGCACACGGGCTCCCCGGTGTAGGTACTCCGGTCTTCTTGGTATCCACTGGTGGGGGCACTCTCCAACCTTCTTTGTGCCAACTGGTTTCCTTGGGGTCCACTAGGAAGGGTCCTGAATCTATAAAAATCCAATAGCAACAATCCTGTGTTAGCCTATAGGACACCCAGCTTGATAACAGCTCTGCACCCAGACACATGTGGGATTTCTAATGCTTACCTCTAGTGATATCCTACTCCCCCATCCCCTAGGATCATAAAACATTCCTTTGTTGGGCTCCTCCATTCTTATACCACATCCTTAGTATATGGTTTGCCCCTTCCCCCCTCATAAACCCTCATGTATTTTTATGCTTTTCCTGATTATTACTAACGGTATATTTTGTGTGTGTTGATATCTCCAGGTGGAGATATACCAATGTTAGAGTAACGTTAGTGTTTTAATAAAGAAACATTTATTTTTTTGTGTGGTTCTTTCTTGTGAACAGTTACAGACTGATTATTGTGGTATTGCAAGTGCCTTACACTCCTAGATAAGCTTTTGCTGCTCACCACAGCTACCCTCTAGAGCGCTTTTTCTCTCTGGACACCTAAACACTATCCCTAAGGGTTGCCTGGACTCAGTATAGAGTGCCACACCATAAAGCGAGCCAACCTCCTACACTGGGTTCCTGTTAACCAGTCCCCAGTGCCAGTATCCCTTCCCCAAAACAAGACTTGATCCTCAAGTGGCCAGGACCTTCAGCACCTCTGTAAATCCCTAGTAATTGGTACCCCTGGCACCCAGGGCATGAGTACTGAAGAGGGCCCCTTAGACCTGCAGCACAAGTTGTGCCACTGTTAGGGACCCAGCACCAACCTCATGCAGACTGCCACTGCAGGCTGCGTGACAAGGTGCTCCCAAAAGTGAAAACACAACATGGCGCACACTGTGTGCCATGTCCCCTAAAACACTGCCTGTAATATCTGTAAGTCACCCCTAAAGCAGGCCTTACATCCCTAAGGCAGGATGTATTACATTGCATGTGTAGGCATATCTGCAAGAGCAGATATGCCCCTGCTATGTCTTCATCGATTCTTAGACATAGTAAGTGTGCAGTGAAGCCATTTTAAATACATCTGCTGGTCACAGGTCAATTTGAGTTCCCCAGCTACATGATGGATTCACTGAAACTAGGGATGTTTGGTATCAAACATCTCGTATTACTAAACCCTCACTGAATCCAGTGACTGAGTCATCAATACATGCAGCCAGAGGGCCCTTTAGGGGTGCCACTTGAAAACCTAACAATTGCTGGTGAGCTCACTGACCAGTTCTGGCCAGTCCGCCACCAACAGATGAGAATCTGATCCCCAGGGTGAGATCCTTCACTCTCTGGAGGTCAGAAACAAAATCCTGTTCGGGCTGGGGTGTGGAATATCCCTCCCACAGGATGACCTGCATTCCAAGGAGTACACCACCTTTGGTATGCAGATCTGGCCTCTCTTACAGGGAGATGCCTACCCCCTGCCCAGGGTCCATCTGGCACCTATACAGCTGAGACCACAGTGCAATATACAGTGATTGCCTTTGATCATACACATATTCATAAACAGCCAACATGTGTTTCGTCACACAGTGATTTTTTCAAGGATGTAAAATATAATGTGAACATGTGTTTTACAATATTAGCAAAGAGTTTGGAGACACTCAGACATGATAGAGGTAAAGAAAGGTGAGAGGAGGGATGTTGTACCTTCTGAAAGTGAAAAAGCCTGTCACATGTACAGAACACCAAGAGGAAAGTGTGCGATCCATCAAGAATATCTTCAATTATTGCTTCCTAGATCACCACGAGGCGTGAAAAATGAGGGGGTAAAGGTAAGTTATATTAAGATAGATGTAGGCCCTATGTTGTGTTGAAAAAAGTAATGTGAACCAGAAACCTATGGAGCCGAGATATTCAACCTACCTAGGATGTCAAAAGGCTGTATCCATGTCCGGCTAAATCAATAGTATAAGAGAGCTGTAACGTGAACATAAAAACGTCAACTAAAAATTGGATATCCAGAAAGTAACAGCTGGAGTTAAAAATTGCAGATGGCAAGATTGCTAGTATAAGTACCTGTGTCCAAATATACAGAATGAAAGGTTCGTATAGGTGCTTCCAAAATAAGTTGGCCCTTCTGGCGAGTCATTTAGACTTGGTGAGCCATCTCAGGTATAAGGTAAAAAGAACATCAAAAGTAGGAAGGTTGTAAGACCATGATAAGTCCTCTGTCCAGAAAACAAAAGCAAATATAAGGGGATGTAGAGAGAAAGAACATATGTTTAAAATTCAGAAATGAGTTATAATGAAAAAATGGAAAAGCTTCAAGGAAATAATAGGGTTCAGAAAATAGTTATTGGGGTTGTTATAGTAATAATAAATAGCAAATTGTACATCATGAAATGTTTACGGGCCAACTTAATTTATGTAAACAATCCGCTGTGTGAGAACTTTGGACAAACTAACATTGTGTATTATTAGTAGAGGATCGATTGAGTATAAAGGAAAACAGTAATGAGATAGACTAAAAATCTGAGCACGTTTGTACACTATTAATAGCGGGTCGATCAAGTAGAAAGGGAAAACACTAGTGATATATACTGCAGAAGGAAACCTGGAAAAACTTACATATAAAACCGTCCCGTATAAAGTGAAATACAACAGTAAAAAGTAAAACGGAACCGTTGAAATTGATCCAACTACGTCCGTAGCGAACCTTCAACAGATGCCATATGTAGGCAGGGAGAAGTCAGGAATCGTATATCAAATGCAGATAGTCAGCGGTAAAAAGTTCATACCTGATAGTCTTATAGAGCACCCATCCAAAAACTCAAATTCTATGTCAGGTCCGGAGGCGAGGATTATGCCTTATCTTTCTTCACTTTTTATTTACAGCGTGTTCAAAGTGCAAAATAAAAGAACTACAACACCACAGGTGGGACACGTCACCATGGCAAACAATGTTCAATCATAACACTATCCGACAACCCGTATATATAGTGTCAGTGTCCTTCCTCTTTATTCACTGCTCTTTCGTCAGTTAAGTGCTTCCCTTACTGCCTCTGAGTTGAGAGAGTGTCGTTATTTGTATTTTTGGAATAACGTTGTGATTTTCTGCTTACTGGTGTTTCTCTGTGCACGGTCGTTAGTGGCTACTTAGCAACCACATCGAGCGGGAGGCAGTTTCACAGCACGAGCGCAGATTTCTTTTAATCTACATGGGTCCACCAGAGGGCGCTCTTTCGCACGCTCCGTTGCCCGATGGGTTTCTCTCAGCGATTCGAGCCACGTTAAGCATTCGTTCGCTCTAGGGTTCGAAGTGGGCCTTTTGCTCACTGCGAACCCTCCAACCCCCGCGAGGACACCGCTTTGCGGTTGAGACGCAGTACTCCTTTGGAGGATCGCAGCGATCGCGGATCGCACACTGAGACGTTAGTCTCTAATTAGATTGGCAGGAGCGCGGGGGGCTTCCCTCTATATACATTTGTAGGGAGTATTCTCCTGTCTGGACCCTTCTGTGTCTTCCCCTATGCAGTCCTTGCAGGACGAGGATCATAACCCCACCCTGTCCCCTGGGAGGGCACCTCTCAGCTGACTCTTCCCCCTGAGGTGGATGTCATCCTTACGCAAGCCATTTCTAGGGCTTTGGCCCCCTTGAGGGATAGCGTGGCCAAACTCTCAGACCACGTAGTTAAGGGGACGGGTATGATTGGGGGGGACGGGGACCGACCTTAGGGGTACGGTGGCCCCCAAGAGAATACGCAAGCGTGACGCGGGGCACCTGGAGGGTTTCGGCACCCTTAGTAAAGCTTTTCACAAGAGTGCGCGCACGCTCAGGCGTTCACCCTTGCGGGAGGGTTCTGACCCTGGAGAGACCGGTGAGGTGGCTCACCACGTATCGGACCCTGGGATCGGGTCACCCAAGCGGGTTGAGGGGGACACAGAAGGGGACTCTTGCTCCGATGAGGAACAAGATTTAGGGCGTCCGAATTCTAACTTTTCCGACCCGCAGGAGGCTGAGGACTCCGATACTGATAAGTGTCAACCCGAGGACATTTACCATCCTACGTCTTCGGAGTGGCGTACTGAGAAGAGGGTGGCGGACTATGTCATCAGTAAAATTAGGCAACCTTTCGATAAGGAGGTCAGGGCCCGGCTGAGGTCGGAATGCCCTCGCCTGACTCTGCCTGACAGGGTAGCGGCAACGCCGGAGATCGACCCAAAAATGTGCAAAGTATGTGTGTAAGGAAATGGCTCCCTGTTGCAGTTACCCCCCACTTTGTGCCTGATACTGATGCTGACTTGACTGAGAAGTGTGCTGGGACCCTTTTAACCAGGCCCCAGCACCAGTGTTCTTTCCCCTAAAATGTACCATTGTTTCCACAATTGGCACACTCCTGGCACACAGATAAGTCCCTTGTAAAATGTACCCAATGGTACCAAGGGCCCTGGACCAGGGAAGGTCCCTAAGGGCTGCAGAATATGTTGTATCACCCTAAGGGACCCCTCACCTAACACATGCACACTGCCATTGTGACTTGTGTGTTTTGGTGGGGAGAAAAAGGCAAAGTGGACATGGCATCCCCCTCAGGATGCCATGCACACAAAATACTGCCTGTAGCATAGGTAAGTCACCCCTCTAGCAGGCCTTACAGCCCTAAGGCAGGGTGCACTATACCACAAGTGAGGGCATAGCTGCATGAGCAATATGCCCCTGCAGTGTCTAAGTCTATTCTTAGACATTGTAAGTACAGTTGTGGCCATATTAAGTATATGGTCTGGCACTTTGTCCAAAACGAACTCCACAGCTCCATAATGGCTACACTGAATACTGGGAAGTTTGGTATCAAACTTCTCAGAATAATAAATCCACACTGATGCCAGTGTTGGATTTATTAAAAAATGCGCACAGAGGGCATCTTAGAGATGCCCCCTGTATTTTACCCAATTGTTCAGTGCAGGACTGCCTGGTCTGTGCCAGCCTGCTGCTGAGAGACGAGTTTCTGACCCCATGTGGTGAGGGCCTTTGTGCTCTCTGAGGAAAGAAACAAAAGCCTGCTCTGGGTGGAGGTGCTTCACACCTCCCCCTGCAGGAACTGTAACACCTAGCAGTGAGCCTCAAAGGCTCAGGCTTCGTGTTACAATGCCCCAGGGCACTCCAGCTAGTGGAGATGCCCGCCCCCTGGACACAGCCCCCACTTTTGGCGGCAAGTCCAGGGGAGATAATGAGAAAAACAAGGAGGAGTCACCCACCAGTCAGTACAGCCCCTAAGGTGTCCTGAGCTGAGGTGACCCCTGCCTTTAGAAATCCTCCATCTTGGTTTTGGACGATTCCCCCAATAGGAATAGGGATGTGCCCCCCTCCCCTCAGGCAGGAGGCACAAGGAGGGTGTAGCCACCCTCAGGGACAGTAGCCATTGGCTACTGCCCTCCCAGACCTAAACACACCCCTAAATTCAGTATTTAGGGGCTCCCCAGAACCTAGGAAACTAGATCCCTGCAACCTGAAGACGAAGAAGGACTGCTGACCTGAAGCCCTGCAGAGAAGACGGAGACACCAACTGCTTTGGCCCCAGCCCTACCGGCCTGTCTCCCCACTTCGAGAAAAACTGCAACAGCGATGCGTCCCCCAGGGTCCAGCGACCTCTGAAGCCTCAGAGGACTACCCTGCATCTAAAAGGACCAAGAACTCCTGAGGACAGCGGCCCTGTTCCACAAAGACTGAAACTTGCAACAAAGAAACAACTTTTAAAGACCACACGTTTCCTGCCGGAAACGTGAGACTTTCCACTCTGCACCCGACGCCCCCGGCTCGGCCTGCGGAAAACCAACACTACAGGGAGGACTCCCCGGCGACTGTGAGCCCGTGAGTAGCCAGAATTGACTCCCCTGAGCCCCCACAGCGACGCCTGCAGAGGGAATCCAGAGGCTCCCCCTGACCGCGACTGCCTGCTTCAAAGAACCCGACGCCTGGTAAACACACTGCACCCGCAGCCCCCAGGACCTGAAGGATCCGACCTCCAGTGCAGAAGCGACCCCCAGGTGGCCCTCTTCCTAGCCCAGGTGGTGGCTACCCCTAGGAGCCCTCCCCCTTGCCTGCCTGCATCGCTGAAGAGACCCCTGGGTCTCCCATTGAAACCTATTGCGAACCCGACGCCTGTTTGCACTCTGCACCGGGCCGCCCTTGTGCCGCTGAGGGTGTACTTTCTGTGCCTGCTTGTGTCCCCACCCCCGGTGCCCTACAAAACCCCCCTGGTCTGCCCTCCGAACTCGCGGGTACTTACCTGCTGGCAGACTGGAACCGGGGCACCCCTATTTCTATTGAAGCCTATGTGTTTTGGGCACCACTTTGACCTCTGCACCTGACCGGCCCTGAGATGCTGGTGCAGTAACTTTGGGGTGGCCCTGAACCCCCAACGGTGGGCTACCTTGGACCCAACTTTGAACCCTGTAAGTGCTTTACTTACCTGTGAAACTAACAAATACTTACCTCCCCCAGGAACTGTTGAATTTTGCACTGTGTCCAATTTTAAAATAGCTTATTGCCATTTTTGCCAAAACTGTGCATGCTATTGTGATGATTCAAAGTTCCTAAGATACCTGAGTGAAATACCTTTTATTTAAAGTATTGTTTGTAAATCTTGAACCTGTAGTTCTTAAAATAAACTAAGAAAATATATTTTTCTATATAAAAACCTATTGGTCTGGAATTGTCTTTGAGTGTGTGTTCCTCATTTATTGCCTGTGTGTGTACAACAAATGCTTAACACTACCCTCTGATAAGCCTACTGCTCGACCACACTAACACAAAATAGAGCATTAGAATGATCTCTTTTTGACACTATCTTACCTCTAAGGGGAACCCTTGGACTCTGTGCATGCTATTTCTTACTTTGAAATAGTACATACAGAGCCAACTTCCTACAATGTGAAAGACCCCAAGAAAGGTATTGATCGCTCCTGACGAGGGTGCCAGGACAAGCTGTTGGATGTCCTGTGACCTCTCACTAAAATTTTCCAGCTAGCCGAGCACGTGAAACGCACCAACTCTGCCCTGCCTACGGACATTGTAGCAGGATGGGCCCAGAGGGCAGTATCCCTATTGGGCAACGCTAATTGTGCCCTCTCCGTGGAGAGAAGAAGATCCCTCCTCATTAAGGTCGACCCCAAGCTAGGAGAACTCTCCAACTTGGAAGCAGGGGCTATTGCCCAAGGGAACCTGTTTGGCAAACCTCCATCAAAAAGATTTTTCCCAGGAAGGTTTTTGGAGGCAGGGGTCGCTCCTCCGGCCGTTCGTTGCAGAAAGGCCCCAACTCCTACCCCACGAGGAACAATGGATGGAGGGATGGCAGATAAGGCACCTTCTTCCCCAATCGGGGTAGAGGGAAAGGCAGAAGAGGTGCCCGAGGTGGAGCAAACGCCCCCGGAGGTGCCAACAGTGAGTATTACCCTTTTTTCCCCCACAGGTGCTCAGGGGGAGGGTGCGTCTATTCGCACACAAGTGGGCCCAGTTAACATCGGACGCCTGGGTTCTCCAGACGGTGTCAGGGTTCCACATAGAGTTCGGGGCGACTCCAGTTCAGGAAGTACTGCCTCGGCCTCTCGTCTTTTCGGACGCAGATACCGCATTGATAGACACAGAAGTGCGGGATCTCCTGCGCAAGGAAGCCATGTGAGCGTCAATCCGTCATCCCATAGGGTTTGTAAGCAATCTCTTTTTGGTCGAGAAAAAAGACAAAGGGTTTCAGCCCGTCATCAACCTCAGAGCCTTCAACGAGTGGGTCGTCTACCGCTACTTCAAAATGGAAGGCATCCACATGCTCAGGGACCTCCTCTTGCACGGGGACTGGCTGATCCGGCTCGACCTCAAGGATGCCTACCTGACAGTCCCAATTTTTCCCCCTCATCGCCGATTCCTCCCGTTCGTCTGGAGGAATCAGGTGTTCGAATTCATGTCCTTGCCCTTCTGCCTGTCATCAGCACCTTGGTGCTTCACGAATTTGCTCAAGCCAGTGGTGGAGTACCTTCGGTCGCGGTGGATCCGTTTGATCATCTACCTCAACGACATCCTGCTGATGGACCAGTCGCGCGCGTGCCTAGTGTCCAATGTGAACATAACTATGCAGCTCCTCCAAGACCTGGGGTTTGTCATAAACGCCCAGAAGTCAGACCTTCGGCCATCCCAATCCATGACCTTCCTGGGTTTCCTCATCGATTCCCAGGCGGCCACTCTCAGTTTCCCGGGCTCGAAGATAGCCAAAATAAAGAAGGAATTGTCGAAGGTCTTGCGCTGCGACAGAATCTCACTCCGCCAATTGGCCAGAGTAGTGGGACTCCTCTCTTCCTCGATACAGGCCATCTTTCCGGGCCCGCTTCATTATAGGGCCCTTCAGCGTCTGAAGGCTCATCACCTACGACGCGGTCTCACGTACTCCGAACTGGTAACTCTCTCCCTGGAAGCGCGGACAGAGATCCAGTGGTGGCTGGACCACATGGAGGCATGGAACGGCAGGGCGATCTTCGGAGCCTCGCCAGACCTTGTGATAGAGTCGGACGGCAGCCGCTACGGCTGGGGGGCTCGAGGTGGGAGCATCTCCTTTGGGGGACGTTGGACTCAGCGGGAGCTCAGCCTTCATATCAACTGCCTGGAACTCCTAGCGGGTTCCTTCGCCATCAAGTCCCTGACGCAGGACAGAGTCTCCTGCTGCATTCTCTTAAGAATGGACAATATATCAGCGGTGCAATATGTGAACCGTTTCGGAGGCACCCTTTGAAGGATCTGGCAGAGATGGCAAAGGACTTCTGGCACTTTTGCCTCCAACGACAGATATCGGTGACGGCGGACTACCTTCCGGGCTCCCAGAACACCCTGGCGGACTGGAACTCCAGATTCCTGGAGGATTCCAGCGACTGGCGGCTGGACATAGCAGTATTCCTCGCACTCATGAAGCGCTGGAGTCCCTGCGTGGTCGACCTCTTTGCCTCCAGGTGGAATACCCACCTACCACAGTACTTCAGTTGGCGTCCAGACCCCGGGGCGACAGCGGTGGATGCTTTCCTCCAGGATTGGGGACGGGAGCAGAGCTATGCGTTTCCCCCCTTCCTCTTGATCCCGAGAGTGACAGCACAGATACGTCGCCAAAGAGCGACAGTGATCCTCATCACCCCCTTGTGGAGGTCTCAGGTGTGGTTTCCCTCTCTTCTGGAACTCTCTTGCGACCTTCGAATTCTGCTCCCGAACTTCCCGTCCATACTATTGAGTCCAGAGGGATAGTTACACCCACTGGTCCTTCAGGGCCATCTCTCTCTGGTGGCTTGGAGGATTTCCGGTCTCGCCGGTCGAACCACAGACTTTCGCAGGAGGCTGAAAAGTTTATCAGACAAGCCTGGGCCCGAGCACTTGTAAAAGATACAGATCGGCCTGGAATCGCTGGGCCCGTTGGTGTGTGGGAAGACACGTCAATCCCATGGGGACCCAAATTACAGATGTTGTAAACTTCTTGGCGGAGCTGGCGGAAGCCGGCCAAGCTTACTGCTTGATTAATTCGGTGCAGTCTGCGATTTTGGCAGGACACCCCCCGGTTGGCAAATGCCCAGTGGGGGAGCACCCGTGAGTGTGCAAGCTGCTGAAAGGTATCAGATTGAGCCGTCCCCCTGAACCCAGATACTCTAAGCTGTGGGATGTCAACATGGTGCTGCGTCTGCTGTCCGCTTGGCAGGACAACCAGTATCTTTCACGAAAAGAGTTGTCAGCGAAGCTGGCTATTTTGCTATGCCTCATCTCGTGTAAGCGAGTCTCGGATGTGAGAGCTCTGGATATATCGGCTAGAGTGTTCTCTCCAGAGGGCGTGACCTTCACAGTGTCCAGGCGGACGAAGTGCAATACCAGGTCGGTAACTTATCCAGCTTTTGAACATTCTCCCAAGCTCTGAGTAGTGAGATGTCTGAAGGCATATGAGGAAGAGACGGCCGACCTCCGGCCGCCAGGGGACCGACAATTGCGGATCTCACTAAAGAAACCCTTTAGGGCAGTTTCTTCTCCCTCCATCGCTAGGTGGGTCAGATGGATTCTGATGGGAGCCGGCATCAACGTACTAGTCTTCGGAGCGCATTCCACTCGGGGGCCATGGCCTCCAAAGCCATTTAGGTAGGGGGAAGGCTGGAAGACATCATGAACGCGGCCGACTGGTCGTCAGAATCTACATTTAAGAGATTCTATTTTAAGCCTATTCATGAGGCAGCCTCACTGGTGGTGAGTAAGCTTTAAATAGGCATAATCCTCGCCTCCGGTCCTGACATAGAATGAGAAATTTCCTAGCTATCGTGAAGGAAAGTTTCAATTTTATTAAGGACACAGAGGCAAGGATTATCCCGCCCGACATTTCAGACATGTCGCCCACCTGGGAACGGAGTCAATGGGTTTGGAGGTGGTATTCATTCTTTATTGGTTTGGAATGAGATTATTTTAGACTGCACATGTTCTAACCGGATAATCATGTTGGCAAATAGTATTGTTCCCTATCTTGAGGGGAGTGGGCTTCTCCGGTCTGTTGTAATTCACCTCACCTGTTTATGCATTCCAGGACATGGTTCCCATCTTACTGTTCTCTTTCTCCATAGGTACAGAAACTGCACCAACCTAAGAACACCTTAACTTCCGGTCGCAGTGAAGTCGAGGAAGGACACCGACACGGACTGATATATATGCGGGCTGTCGGATAGTGTTATGATTGGACATTGGTTGCCATGGTGACGTGTCCCATGGGTGTTGTAGTTCTTTTATGTTGCACTTTGAACTTGCTGTTAATAAAAAGTGAAGAAAGAAAAGGCATAATCCTCACCTCCATGTCCTTAATAGAATTTAAACTTTCCTTCACGATAGCTAGGAAATTTCTCATTCCTCGTGTCAGGCAACAGAGAAGTGTAGAAAACGTAGTACATCTATAGAGACTGTAATAGTAATAGAAAGCGGATTGGTAGCATAAAAAGCTACGTGAGCGAGTGACGTAGTGTGCGACTAATATGGGACTCATAATGAAAATAAACGATGGACTAACGGTAGATCAAGTTGTTTGTAGACAACATAAAGAACACGCCCATCTTATGATGAGAGCTAAGCCCCATGTGCTTAAAACGATGAAATAATACAATTCTTCTCAAATCTAGTCCTTATTTCCTAACATGCTGTTTTAAAGATGCAAAAGTGAAAGTTGTCAGAAACATCGGTAGAGGACATACATAGAGAAAAAGTCAGAAAAAATGTATATGTTTGTATTATTCTGTTAATATGACATACTTTTCTCGCGAGATACAGGTAGTGTATCGGGACAGAAGTAAAACTCCCATTCAGATGAAAACCTATCGGTTATACGAATGTCAGCTACAGACAACTAATTTTAAATATAGTTTTTGAGGGCAGGACCAAAAACTGGAAAGTCCAAGATTGTGTACAGAAGTATGTAATATTTAGAGCATAGAAAACGAAAAAAACAGGTGTCATTAGACGGACGATAATAGACAAACATGAAATAGCACTGAATTGTATATCATAAGAAAACATTAGAAAAACACAATAACATAATTATATAGGTGTTAAATAAAAAGTATTACACCGAACACATATTGTTGAGTAGGGAAACAGTATCATATCAAAAATACATGTAGTTCTCTATCTAGGTTCAAGCCTATTTCAACAGCTTGCAATTTAAGTATCCATCTAGCTTGACATTTTCTTAGTTCCTTAATTCTGTCATCTAATCTGGGCTGGCAGGTTACTTAAGTAATACCCAGGAATCTGATGTTTAGAATATCTGATTCATCATGTTTCATGTTGAAATGTACTGCTAGTGGATAGTTGGAATTGTAATGTCTGATTGATCTGATGTGTTCCTGGATTCGTTCTTTGAGGGGACGGATGGTACTTCCAACATATATTAGTCCACAGACACCCACTATACAGTATACCATGTATTCCGTATTACAATTGATGAATTGTCTAATGTGGTGGTTTTCCTAGTATTATATGAAAATGTCAACGTTTTGCTGAGTGCAAAATGACATGTAATGCAGCCCCCACATTTATAGAAACCTCTGGGTTTGGCAGGTAACCACGTCTGTATATAAGTGTGTGTTAGAGGCGCAACGTAGCTTGGACCGAGTATGTTGCATCTGGCACGTCGACAGGAGGGCAAATTAGCTATGTAGGAGGCGTGTTACATTTCCAGACTGGGAACACCCATATGGTGAACAGCCTGAAGTGGATACGACTTAGGAAATACTGCCATCTTGTGTGTGGACAGGGCGATTCCCACTCTCCACAGGAAGTGGACATCTAGGCGCATAGTGACCCCAGGGGTAAGTAGCCCATTGGGTCCACCCCTTCACTCCCCTTAACACCCCCTACATTAAGTATTTAGGGGACCCCCTGATACCAGATCTTCGCTGGACACAAAAGAAGGAGTGGACAAGAAGCTTGCTGAACCCACGAACCAAGGAGCACGACTGACTTGTCACCAACCCTCCGAACTGCCTGCTGCACCCAATCCTGGAGGAGCAACTGACCTGTCCTACCGCTGCAGCCTCAGGTATTAATTATACAAAAATGCATAGGACTATCAAAGTTTATAACAAATAAATAACTGCAGTACAATAATGTTTGGTTTAGTACATGTGTAAAATACTATAAATGATTCACTCAGGGAAACACACCAAAATGGGTAATGAAAGTGCTGATGATTCGAACAAGAAAATTGATTTCCAAGATAAATCAAGCTCATAGCTGCTTTTCCCTTTATCAGCTTTTAGAGTGCTCTGTCGATTTTAAACAAATTCCATGTTTTGGAAAACATTTTTCAGTTCACCATTTCACAAGTCATAAAAATATTCCAGTTTATGTACACAAATAGTTTTTTGCTTCCAGTGCAATAAATCAGTTGGTGATACCTGTTGATATCTCTTTTCATGATTGATCTATTAAAGAACGGGCTAGTAACATGACAATAAACAGTAATTTTCTTTCACATTTTTCTTGACCACTGACCTTGAAGTGTGCTATCTAGCATACTAGTCGACAGACTGGTTTTGATGGCGACTTACAAACCTTCAGACATAAAGATAAAGATGGCCTCCCAGGACCTGTTCAGGCTTTGTCATGCCCTTATCATATGCATCCTGGTTCCTATGTTATCATTTCATTACCTAAGACACTTGTTAGAGTTTGTACTCTTGATGTTATGTGAGGGGTCTAATACAGCATAAAGTGTGAGTAAAACTGATTGCCTCCTAAATTGTCACCACAGAGGAAGGTAAATGTGATTTTAGCAATCTGAACATACATCATTGTTTAACACTGTTGAGTACACTTTTAAGTAACCCAAGTCCATAATTTTATCTGATAGTAAATGTCATGAACCACAGCCCGCATTTACCTATTTTCACTGGTCCTGTCCGGAGGCGTAGCACTTCAGATTTCCTAAATGTACTGGTTTCAGAAGCCTGAAGAGGCTGGTAGCATGCACAGAGTGTGGGCATATCCGGAAAGAGAATTGGCATCTCCAATGGAGGCACTACACAATACACATAAGTAAAGCCAAGGAGGTCTACATGTGCTGTGGAGGCACAGGGCTCCCATGAAACATGCAATGGTGGTGCCAATTGTGTACTCTTAAAGTATAAGTTTCTCACTCACCAAGGCATCTTTACTAGGCAGTTGAGAAACCTAGTTACAGCATTAAGGAGCCTGTTGCTAGAGTTTTGGAAACTTTTTAAACTATCATTGCTTTCCAAAGTCGATGAAAGACTAAACTGGAAACCGAAACATATTCTAAGTTCATACTTGTGTTTAAGGATTTGAACTTGTATAGTAACACTATTTTCAGCCTTCTTGCCATTCATCAAGGAGAGGCTGATGCAGGTCCACACTGTCAACACGAAAGCCATGTGATACCGGAACAAGCAGGGTAGAGTGGGGTCCTGTGCCACGAAGTCATGTATGTATGGAAGTTGCTGGACCAGCTGAAAGTGTTTTTGGTTAGAAGTAGCCATCCGACAAATGAACACATCAACACAGAAAATCAGACTATCGCAAAATAGAGGGAAAGGGAGGAAACCTGCTGTCACTTCTGTGGCAAAGTGTTGTATTGATTATTAAACATATGCAAAACATAGTGGATCATCACAGAGTTTGTTAATCTTACACATTCACTCGAAGCACCATTCGAGAGCAAGGGACAGCAGAGCCTCAGGAGTACATACCAGGGGATACGGACTCCAGGTAAGGACTTGGCAGTGTAAAGTGAAATTAACAAAACAAGGGTAAGCTCAATCAGAGGAGAAATTTGAATGGGAAAGGAACTCACAGAAATTGCAAATGCTACATGTGTGCAATCAAAGGGAAAGCCAGGCACAAAATATGAGCTATTGTGAAAAGCTCTCCAAAACGCTCATTTGCTAGGCAAGGAAGTAAATCCCTGGATGCCATTTAAGATTCACTGCCACTTCCAACCCAGAATAAAATATGGTAGATACCATCCTGGAAGGGTTTCTTTCAATCCAATGGACTATTATTGATAGCCATTTTGTTTTGGGAGGGTGATACCTTATCCACCCGCTTTGTTGTCCCAGACTTCCCAAGCACAATGAGTAACCTGGACGCAACTGCCTCCAGCTCCCAGTCTATTATTCTTGCTACTGCCTGCTTATACCCACCATTCCACAAATTCTTCTGCCACGGTGTATGATTCATTAATTAGAGGTGGGTCCAATAATACTTAATTCTAGTCCTCTAAAAAACTTAGGTGGTCATTACAACCATGGCGGACAGTGTTAAAGCGGCGGTAAGACCGCCAACAGGCCAGCGGTAAAAAAATGGGAATTATGACCGTGGCGGAAACCGCCAACAAAGACAGCCACTTTAACACTCCGACCGCCACAGCGGTACAGACAAACAGCGCGGCGGTCACCGCCAACAGACAGGCGGGAGACAAAGTACCGCCCACAGTATCACAACCTACCAATCCGCCACCTTTTCCGGGGCGGATTCACCGCGGATAAAAACACGGCAGAAACAGGAATTTCAAAGGGAAAACGCTCACCTCTACACACTCCACGAGGGACGACGACGCCATGGAGCCGGAACTCCATATTCTTCCTGCACTAGTCTTCCTGCTCCTATACGACGATCATCAATGCCGGCGGCGAAGACAACGGTGAGTACTGCACCTACGATATAGGGGAGGGGGAGGCAAAAGACAGGGACACACACACGCAACACCCTCACCCCGACCCTCACCCACTACAACACACACACCAATGCATATCAAAACATTACAGTAACAACCCCCAACCCCACCGGAAGAATGCAAAGACAAAAGGAAATGAGTGGAACCATTGTAATATATCAAAATACAGTAAGCAAATATCTACATATATACATATATACACATTAAACAAAATATACACCACGATTAGTAGTGCAGGTAATGCACCAGTCATTGTCCGTGGACCACTGGGCCCAAAATGCATGGGCGAGGCCCACACTAGATACCTGATCAAAACGGAGAGAACACTGCTGGGGCATCAGATAGAAATACAACAGGCACCTCAGGGGGAAGGGGGGCACCTCAGCCGGATGAGTGCATGACGCCAGATCCACGAGGGGGCTCCATGCCCATTGATGTATCCTGGGGAGTGCAAAGCCACAGTCTCTCAAGTCTCTACAGTGGGTGGTTTGCCCACTGTACCATCCTGGGGAGTGCAAAGCCACAGTCTCTCAGTTCTCTACAGTGGGTGGGTTGCCCACTGTACCATCCTGGGAGTGCAAAGCCACAGTCTCTCAAGTCTCTACAGTGGGTGGTTTGCCCACTGTACCATCCTGGGGAGTGCAAAGCCACAGTCTCTCAAGTCTCTACAGTGGGTGGTTTGCCCACTGTACCATCCTGGGGAGTGCAAAGCCACAGTCTCCCAATTCTCTACAGTGGGTGGGTTGCCCACTGTACCATCCTGGGGAGTGCAAAGCCACAGTCTCTCAAGTCTCTCAAGTGGGTGGTTTGCCCACTGTACCATCCTGGGGAGTGCAAAGCCACAGTCTCTCAATTCTCTACAGTGGGTGGGTTGCCCACTGTACCATCCTGGGGAGTGCAAAGCCACAGTCTCTCAAGTCTCTACAGTGGGTGGTTTGCCCACTGTACCATCCTGGGGAGTGCAAAACCACAGTCTCTCAAGTGGATAACAGTCTTCACCGGGTAGTGGATGCATGTCTCCACTGGTTCTGGAGGGGGACTGGTGCCCAGAGTGCTTCATCCTGTGAAGGACAGAGGTAGTGGATGCATGTCTCCACTGGTTCTGGAGGGGGACTGGTGCCCAGAGTGCATCACTCACCCCGTGACGGTCCCAGTTGCATCAATGCCCCTGCCGCCCATGGGCTAGCGGGCTTGAGTTTGCAGTTCCTGACCTGTTCAGCGGTGCTTGCTATGGCGGTCTTTGCCGTGTTCAGCGGTGCTTGAGTTTGCAGTTTCTGACCTGTTCAGCGGTGCTTGCCCTGTTCAGCGGTGCTTGCCCTATTCAGCGGAGCTTGCCATGGCGGTCTTTGCCCTGTTCAGCGGTGCTTGAGTTTGCAGTTCCTGACCTCTTCAGTGGTGCTTGCCCTGTTCAGCGGTGCTTGCCATGGCGGTCTTTGCCCTGTTCAGCGGTACTTGAGTTTGCAGTTTCTGACCTGTTCAGCGGTGCTTGCCCTGTTCAGCGGTGCTTGCCCTGTTCAGCGGAGCTTGCCATGGCAGTCTGCCCTGTTCAGCGGTGCTTGAGTTTGCAGTTTCTGACCTGTTCAGCGGTGCTTGCCCTGTTCAGCGGAGCTTGCCATGGCGGTCTTTGTCCTGTTCAGCGGTGCTTGAGTTTGCAGTTCCTGACCTGTTCAGCGGTGCTTGCCCTGTTCAGCGGTGCTTGCCATGGCGGTCTTTGCCCTGTTCAGCAGTGCTTGAGTTTGCAGTTTCTGACCTGTTCAGCGGTGCTTGCCCTGTTCAGCGGTGCTTGCCGTGGCGGTCTTTGCCCTGTTCAGCGGTGCTTGAGTTTGCAGTTTCTGACCTGTTCAGCGGTGCTTGCCCTGTTCAGCGGAGCTTGCCATGGCGGTCCTTCATTGCCCAGCTGGGCTGGGGCTGGCGGTCCTTCATTGGGCAGCTGGGCTGTGGCTGGCGGTGGCCTCCTGGGCACTCACTCTGGCGGTGGCCTCCTGGCCAGTGACGATCGGGCTGCCCTCCTGGGCACTGATTTTGGCGGTGGCCTCCTGGCCAGTGATGATTGGGCTGCCGGTGGCCTCCTGGGCAGCGGGAATGATGGCGGTCTTCTCCGCCGTGCTGCTCCTCCCAGACTTTGGCGATTTCTTCTGCCCCTTTCCCACCTTGGGAGGAGTCACAGCTGAGTCGACACTCCCCCCAGGACCCTTGTGAGCGGCTTTGCTGGCTGGAGTCTTCACCCTCTCCCGCCGGGCACTATCCAACTTCTGGTGCTTCACAGGGGGGGGGACTGGCTGTGCTGTGGCTCCGTGTCACACTGGCTGCCCTGGTGCCCGGTGCACTCCACATACCTGTATCAACAGGCACCACTGGTCCCGGAGATTTTTTGGCTGAGGTGCTAGTACGGGACCTATGAATTGGAGGGGGGGTGGGAAAGAGGTCCAGCTTGGTCAGGAAAAGTTTCTTAGGAACACTGGGACGGGTAGCTGAAGGGGGTTTGGGAGTGGAGGAAGTGGTAGTGGTTGTAGGAGATGTACGTTTGGTGACTTTGGGTGAAGGTGCATGCGCTGGAGGCTGTCGTGAGGTGGATGGCTGTTGGGTGGGTGTGTGCCTGCGTTTGTGTACTTTGGGAGGGGGCATCACAGACACACTGGGAGAGGACACAGGGGACGTGTAAATGGTAGTGGGGGTGGTGAGTGCACGTGAGCGGGGTGTGGTGGTGGGTGTGCTGGTGCGGGATGTAGTGGCTGTAGTGGTAGTGCATGCAGGTGAGAGTGTAGACGAGACTGGGAGGGAGGAGGGAGATGACGAGGAGGGGGACACAGTGGAGGCAGTGGATGTTACTTTGTAGGATGTGTGTGATGCTTGCATGAGTGCCTGTGGGATGTGTGGTGCTTATGTTTGCCTGAGCTTCCCTTGTGTGGTGAGGTGTGTGTGCATGCTGGTCTGATGGTGTGCTTGGGATAGGCTAGGGTACAGGGGATTGGGTCTGGGTGGAGGAACTTGGAGGGGGGAGGCTAGACACAGGGACAATGGCTGCCATCAGTGCTGAGGCCAGAGTTTGCAGGGTTCGATGAAGGGCAGCCTGACCAGAATGAATGCCCTCCAGGAATGCATTTGTGTGTTGCAATTCCCTTTCTACACCCTGGATGGCATTCAAAATGGTGGACTGCCCAACAGTGAGTGACCTGAGGAGATCAATGGCCTCCTCACTGAGGGCAGCAGAGGTGACAGGGGCAGGGGCTGAGGTGCCTGGGGCGAAGGTGATGCCCACCGTCCTGGGTGAGTGGGCACGGGGCGAAGGCTGAGGGGCTGCAGGGAGGGCGTTGCTGGTAGGGGGGGTGGCAGCTGTACCTGTAGAAGTGGGGGGCACAGATTTTGCCACCACCACAAGGGAGCTCCCATCGGAGGACGAGTCCGTGATGCTGGTTGCAGATCCTGTGACCGCCGTGAAGATCCCCTCGCCCTCCATCCCACTGGTGTATTCCGAGTCCGTGGTGTGCCCCTCCATGGCCATGTGGGATGCAGCTCCCTCGTGCTCCGGTGCCACTGTACCTCCGCCTGATGATGCTGATGCACACAAGAACAGGGAGACCACAAAAAGGGGGGGGACGACAGAAGAAAGACAGGTTGAGTGCATGGCTTACCGCTACCGTTGGCGGACAATACAGACACAGCAGCCCCCTGCACTACACCGCGCTGTTGGGCTCTACAGATGCAATTCCTGAGATATGGCCTATATGGCTATGGTCCACATCTGCACACATAGATGACACAGGGGCATGCATACCTGTACTTGGCACTCTACAGAGGTGGGGTGGGGTGCCACATGGCCTGTATTACGGAGGGGCCTAGCCTACGGAACTCGCCCTGGCCTAGGGAAACCCACAGCCCTCCTCCCCCACCCAGACACCTTCACTGCGCGCAAAGTCCGCTGAATGATGTTGTACTCACCCCCTTGTGTCTGCTGTGATGCCCTCAAGCGCCCATCCAACTCAGGGTAGGCCACCGCCAGGATCCGGAACATCAGGGGGGTCATGGTTCGACGGGCACCCCACCCACGTTGGGAGGCCATCCCCAGCTGAGACTCCGCCGTCTTCTTGCTCCAGCGGCGAATGTCCTCCCATCTTTTACGGCAGTGGGTGCTCTGTCTCTGGTGGACCCCCAGTGTTCGGACGTCCTTGGCGATGGCACGCCAAATATCCTTCTTCTGGTGGGCGCTGATCTACATGAAATGTACAGGGGAAGAAGAGAAGTCATTAGCAACTGCACCGTCGAAGTGAGTGGCCCACATCCCTAGCCTTGCCATGTGGCACATGCATTCACAGTCCTTCATGCACGCAGAACTGTGCCCCCTTCCTTCTTACAACCAGCCCTCTCCACACAGGCATAGCCCATCCAACGTGCTCCCTGTGTACTTACCTGTTGGTCTGGAGGACCGTAGAGTAGCGTGTCCTGGGGGAGGACCCCGTCCACGAGCTTCTCCAACTCCTCTGCAGTGAAGGAGGGGGCCCTTTCCCCAGACGCACGAGCCATTGTCTCTTCCAGACCGAGGTCACAGCAGCACTTGCAGTGTAGGTCCTCTCCTGTTGAAAATCAGGTATCGAGTGATTGAACAGCTAGAAAATGGTGGTCACGTCCGCGGCGGTGTGTAGCATCACCGCCGGCGTACATCGCCATTAGCTCCTGGGACCCTTAGGGTCCAATGTTAACCAATTCAGCATTGCGCTGCGATCTTCGACCGCCTACCGCGACGGTGTACAACGCCAGCGCAGTTACCTCACATCCCATTGTCCCACTTTAGAGGTCAGGCAGCCGCCATTTCAGGGGCCCACATGGCCTAATTAACAACTGCGTCACACAGACCTAGGCCTTGTCGCACAACACAAATACAGGCCAGATTCTGTGTATGAATGGTGTTCTGTGTAGACTGTGGGTACATACCTCTGAGTTGTTTGACTCTGTGGTCGCTGTTGTCCTTCCTAGGCACCGTCCGGTGGGACATGTGAGGAGATGGCGGAATCCTCCAGTGTACCGACCGCTGGTGGACATGTTGACAATGGAGGAGCGACATTTGATCATCACCTACAGGTTTGACCGTGCCACAATCCAGGAACTGTGTACCCAGTTGGAGCCAGACCTGATGTCAGCAATCCGCCATCCCACAGGGATCCCCCCTCAAGTGCAGGTGCTATAAGTGCTCAATTTCCTTGCAAGTGGGTCATTTCAAACAACAGTGGCCATGGCATCAGGGATGTCCCAGCCTATGTTTTCCAACGTGTTGTCCAGAATGTTGTCTGCCCTGCTGAAACACATGCGGAGCTACATCGTTTTCCCTCAGGTGGAGGATTTTCCTACAGTGAAAGGTGACTTCTATGCCCTTGGACATATCCCCAACATCATAGGTGTCATTGATTCGACCCATGTAGCTCTGGTCCCCCCCCCACAGGAGTGAACAGGTGTACAGGAACCAGAAGAGTTATGATTCCATGAATGTACAGATGGTATGTTTGGCAGACCAGTACATCTCCCAGATAAATGCTATGTTCCCTGGCTCTGTGCATGACGCCTACATCCTGCGAAATAGCAGCATCCCTTATGTGATGGGTCAACTCCAGAGGCACCGTGTGTGGCTATTAGGGTTACCCCAACCTGTCATGGCCACTGACCCCAGTGAGGAATCCCAGGACCAGGGCAGAGGAAAGCGACAATGAGGCCCATGGGCGGACTAGGAGGGTGATCGAACGCACCTTCGGCCTCCTGAAGGCCAGGTTCAGGTGCCTCCATATGACAGGTGATTCCCTATTCTACTCACCAAGGAAGGTGTGCCAGATCATCGTGGCCTGCTCTATGCTTCACAATTTGGCTCTGCGACGACAGGTGCCTTTTCTGCAGGAGGATGGTCCAGATGACGGTGTTGTGGCAGCTGTGGAGCCTGTGGACAGTGATGAGGAGGAAGCAGAGGAAGAAGACATTGACAACAGGGACTCAGTTATCCAGCACTATTTCCAGTGACACACAGGTGAGAATACATTCCTGCCTACTACAAGTACTTTCACACTTCTACCTCTATCCTGTCTGTCGATTTCAACCAGTATATGGTAACTGAGTTGTACATTTCAATTACGGTTTCACAGGTGTGGTTTCCAACGTGTGTTATCTGCTTAGATTCCTCATGGACTTGAGATGTGTGACATAGGTATGTTGACATTACATTTGAGAACGCATTTTGTCACTGTCATTGCTAATACACATTTTCAAAATCACAGACTGACTCCAGATTGTTTTGTGCTTCAAAAGTGTTTATTGCAGTGCAAATATTGGAGGTGGGTTGAAAAATGGTGAGGGGTGATGGTGGAGGAATGTCCATGGCAGAGTCCAGTCTATTAGTCTCACAGGTGCATTGCCCATATGGGCATAGGAAGTGGAGCAGGGGCAGTTCCAATATGGACAGGGTTACAAAGTGGGACAGTAGGATGACAATTAGGGTGGTCTCATTTCTTGGCTGGGGTCTTGGCATTGTGCTCTGTCTTGTTCCTGGATCTCAGGGACCGTTTGCGGGGTGGTTCTCTGTCTGCAGGGGGTGGGGTGCTGCTGTGGTGGTCCTGTGGCGGTGCCTCCTGTCCATTAGCACCGGCGGAGGTGGTGAGCAGTTCATCGTCCATGCTAGTGTCAGGGGCCCCTTGGAGTGCCACAGTGTCCCTCCTGGTGTTAAGTATCTCCTTCAGCACCCCTACGATGGTGCCCCGGGCGGTGCTGATGGTTCTGAGTTCCTCCCTGAAGCCAAAATACTGTTCCTCCTGCAGGCGCTGGGTCTCCTGAAACTTGGCCAGTACCGTTGCCATCGTTTCCTGGGATTGGTGGTATGCTCCCATGATGGAGGAGAGAGCCTTGTGGAGAGTGGGTTGCCTAGGCCTGTCCGCCCCCTGTCGCACAGCAGCCCTCCCGGTTCCCCTGTGTTCCTGGGCCTCCGTCCCCTGGACAGTGTGCCCACTACCACTGCCCCCAGGTCCCTGTTGTTGTTGGGGTGGTGGGTTATCCTGGGTTCCCTGTAGTGGTGGACACACAGCTGATTGACGTGTCCTGGGTACGGAGGTATGGGCCCGCTGGGTGGGTGCTGTGCTGGTGGTACCAGAGGGTGGAAGGTCTGTGGTGGGCTGTGCCTGGGTGAGGGGAACCGACTGTCCCGAGGCCCACGATGGTCCGGGCTGGTCATCTGGATCCAGTTGGACAGAGCTGCTGTCATCACTGTGGGCCTCTTCTGTGGGTGGGGTGGAGATGTCTGGACACTCCTGTCTGGTGACGTTGGGTAGTGGTCCTGCAGTGGTGTAAAGGCATGATTATTGCATCTGTGTGTGTCATGGTGTGCAATGGGTGGGTGAGCGTGTACCCCAGTGCTAGCATTCCTGTGTGGGGGCTTGTGTGATGATGGTTGAGGGGGGTGTTATGGGTATGTGCAGTGGGCATGCTTTAGTGATGGGTGTCCATGCTTTGTTGTGTCATGCAGGGCTTGGTGTTGGGAAGTGTGGTTTGTGTTATTAGTACATTAGTGAGGAGTTGGAGTAATAGGGGACGGGGCGAGGGTGGGGGTCTGTGATAGCATGCAGGTAGGGTGGGGGATATGATAGTTAAGATTTGACTTACCAGAGTCCATTCCTCCACCGACTCCTGTGAGGCCCTCAGGATGCAGAATAGTCAAGACCTGCTCCTCCCATGTTGTTAGTTGTGGGGGAGGAGGTGAGGGTCCGCCGCCAGTCCGCTGTACTGCGATGTTGTGTCTGGAGACCACGGAACGCACCTTTCCCCGTAGTTCGTTCCACCTCTTCCTGATGTCGTCCCTATTTCTTGGGTGCTGTCCCACTGCGTTGACCCGGTCGACTATTATTCGCCATAGCTCCATCTTCCTAGCTATGGAGGTGTGCTGCACCTGTGCTCCAAATAGCTGTGGCTCTACCCTGACGATTTCCTCCACCATGACCCTGAGCTCCTCCTCCGAGGACCTGGGGTGTCTTTGCCGTGCCATGGGGTGGTGTAGGTGATGTGTGGGGTGGTGTATGTGGTGTTAAGTGTGGTGATATGTAGTGGTGTGTGGTGTTTTGTGCGTGGAAGTAGTGTGGGTGATGGTGTTGAGTGCCTGTGGCTGCTAGTTTGTGGATGGTGGTGTCTCTCTCTGGCCTTCTTTCAGATTTTTGTGTCGAAGGGTTTTGTGGGTATTGTGGGTGTGTGTTTTATATAATATTGAGTGTGTGGGAGTGGTGTGTGTATGTGTCTCAGGTGTGTGTCTTTCGAACTGTCCAATGTGGTGGTGTTTTGGAGATGTGTGTGTAGCGCGGCGGTGTGTACCGCCAATGGAATACCGCGGTTGAAAGACCACCGCATGGATTCATGGGTCGTGATAGCATAGGCGTATTTCTGTTGGCGTGATGGTGTCGGTTTTATTTTTGCCAGTTTATCACTGACCTTTGGTGTGGCGGACTTGTGTGGGTGTCTGAATTTTGTCGGGTTTCGGGATGTGGGTCATAATAGCTGTGGCGGATTTCCGCAGCCACGGCTGTGTGTTGGCGGCTTTTACCGCCAATGTTGTAATGACCCCCTTATTTTGGTAAGAAAGGATTGCTATACGATAATGGACTGATTTTTTGACTGAAATTCTTCTGCTTATAATTTCAAGTCACAAATTGATGACATTGACAAAAAAGCATAGTCAGGACTGATAAGCCTGTCTTGACCAGTTTATTAAGGTTAAAGTGTTATTTTAAAAACAATCAACTGAAAGTATGTATTTTTATTATTAGAAGTTTATACAAGCTACAATGGGGCTAGAACAGATTTTTTTTAACTGCTAAAATTTCTTTTGGTAAGTATATTGTTGATGAAATGAGTGAAATTTATTCTCAAATGATGAAATTTCAGAATGTATTATTACTTTTTAAAAGAGTATGTGTACTCTACAAAATGTACCTTCAACGATCAGAAACATGTCTTTGTCCACAGTAAAACTATACTGTATATTTTCCATCTTGAAAGGATATTGAATGTAATGAAATACAGAAAGAACCTAATAAGATTTATAGAGGTAATGTTCATGCACCCAAAGGCTTTTCTGCAAAGTTATTTACAATTCTCAAAAATTATACTGCTTACATTACAGCAGTCGTTTATTTATTTCTATTCCATAAATAAGCTTGGGAAAGTCTTTTTCTGAAGCAACGCTGTGTCTGATCAGGACCTGAAATTGTGTAATAACTATAGACAGATTTCACTATCAATCTAGACTGTAAAATATATCCTAAATTATTGGTGTTACATATAAAGACATTGGTACCTATTCTGCTGCAGTCAGATCCCCTCCCAATATGCTTAAGTATAGAACTTTGGGCCAGATGTAGCAAGCAGTTTTGTCCATTCTGTGTCTATGGGAAAATGTGTTCGTACACATGGCCCTTTATTCAGTATTTTAGATGGTTTGTTCAGAAGCAAGTCATCTGTGGATCCTAACATATTGTACACAGAAAAGGGCTTAGTTCGAGTGGGGTAGTTTTAAATGGTAAAAGAAAACTTAAGTGGCATAGGTTTGGTCTTCAATTCTAAACATATATTGCTTTATTGTATTGCTCAGTTGAACCTTCACTTTTGTTAAATTTAACAAATTTTTCACTTAAAAGAGAGAGAAGACAAGTGTTCCACTTTTTTATTATCTTTTTCTAACATTTCTTTTTTGAATTTTTAGTTATCTTTATGAGAACATACAGCTTCATTTGATAAAAACGCGTGTGGTTACCAGCTCATTGACCATACATTGTAATCTCTTAAATAATACACCATCTCACCTTTGTAGTCTTACAGCGTACAGTGTGCTGCTGTTGTATTAGTCAGTACACACAGCATTGTTTGCATCTTCTCTTAATGTGTTCTCCTCTCCAAATAATATTTCCTGTCACATCCTGTAACACAATAGAGGAAACCTTGAAGCTTCAAGGCGGCCTACTGGCCAGGGAGCCTATGACCTCTTGAGGCATTGCAAACCAATCCACCAGATCCTCGGTAAACTCGTCGTCAGTCCTAAATGGCTTCATATGGCTCCCCTCTGCAGCCGCCTACTGCATCATGTCTTTAACCCAACTCTGCAGTCTTGGTTGCCTCCGACTCATCCAGTGAATAAGTATTTCTTATCTAATTTAAGGGGACTAAGGTAGGTCATATGGAGGCACTTCAAACTGAACACGTTTAAATCGCTCATCACTGGATAGTTCTTTGACCGGGGTGCATGCCTTAACCCACTCCAGCTCTGTGAGTGGCACCTCACTATCTGAGATCCATCTCTCCCTGACCTTGTTGTTGTCCCCCGTTTTGTCCTGCCTTAAGATTTGATACATATTGGCCATTAGTCTGCATCCCTGTGCCAACGCTAGCATCATAGCTGTAGTCGGTGTGGTATCAGAGGTTTTAGGCAAGTCCACCCGATCTCCTTAGCTGTCCGTGCTATGCGTGGGTGTTACAGGAACTGACTCAGGTTGACTGTATAACATTCATGCACTCCAGCAAATGTCAGAAACCTATCTCGAGGTTACAACTCATCCAGTGTCTCATAGCCTCCCTCACTCCAGTACTGCACTGCGTCACTAGCTATACAAATGTCTTTTTCTTTTAATAACTGAAAACTGATGAACAGATTTACACCAACTTACAAAATTCACTCTTTTTGGACCAAGGTCTAGCATTCTGCCAAATTTGGTGTAATTCCATTCAGCGGTTCAGGCTGTAGTCATGTTCAAAATCCCTATGGGAAATTGCATCGGGAAAATGTGTTTTGCGACCCCCCTTTTCTCAGCCCCCGCTTTTGAAATTACCCTGACACTTTCAAGACAGCAACTGAAGTGAGTGGCAAACTAGTTTTGAAGATTTCATAAAGAGTAGTCAAACTGTGGCAAAGTTATTCGCAAAACAACAAAAAACACTTCATCTGTGGAAACTAGGTCCTAACTATAACTACCATCAGAAGGATATATATATATATATATATATATATATATATATATATATATATATATATATATATATATATATATATGTATATATATTTATATATATATATATTTTTTTTTTTAATGTTAAATGTATTTATATATTACCTACTGGCAGTCACCAGTTGGTAGTTATAGTTAGGACCTAGTTTCCACAGATGAAGTGTTTTTTGTTGTTTTGTGAATAACTTTGTCCCTGTTTAGGTAGGACCTCACTTCCATAGGAAAGCGTTTTTTGTTTTGCTATTAACTTTGGCCGTTTGATGAATCTTCACAACATTTTCAAAACTAGTTTTCTACTCACTTCAGCTGCTGAATGGAAAGTTTCAGAGTGATTCATTAATTAGTGGGTAGAGAAAAGGATGGGGGTTGGGTAGGGTGGCAGGGAGAGGTGGGGGGTTCCCAAATGTGTTTTCACCATGCAATTTGCCATAGGGAGTTTAGACAGAACTACAGCCCACACCAAATTTGGCAGAAAGGTAGATCTTGGTCCAGAAAGATCTCTTTTTCTAATGAGGTGTAATTCTGTTCAATGGTTTTGGAGTTATTAAAAAAAGAAAAAGATTTATGTATATTTAGAGACGCAGCTCAACCGCCGTAGATCTGTGGATCCATGCACCAACATAAATTCCGTGATTGGCTGGTTGCAACCTGAGCAGAAAGTTGTGGCCACCAGTTTGTTTATTGGCACTCAGTCCTGGGGAGGAGAAATATAAACCTTAAACCTGATAGAAGGGGCCTGATAGAAGGGGTGAGACCCATGCGACTGATGGAAGGGTCCATTTGAATGCGTGATGAATCTGCAGATCCCGACCCCAATCAAAAAATATACACCACTCACAGACCAATTCATACACCCACACAACTACTCACATGCATAGTCACCCACCCGTACAGCCACTCCATGCCCATTTATACACCCACATTCAGACAATTCACTAGTCTGTTGCGCACTTACATGACCACCTATGTAGCTACTCACATGCTTTCAGTATGTAATCTAAAGCGAAATGTATTCTATAATTTTGCTTTTCAGCTATGTACTTCTATTTAGAGAGTAGTAGAAGGTGGTGAGGTGAAAAAAATGAACAATTACACCTGTTGATAGCAACCATAAACTGGGCAACAGATGACATTTTTAGTGCAACTGGTATATGGAACAGCCAGGCACAGGTGAGGAATGGGAGGTGGCACGATGAGTAGCCATTTTTGCAGTTTTGGTGAAACAGCAAAGATGGTAACCATCTCCTCAGGTGGTAAAGTCTAGCTGCTGACAAAGATGCACCACCTTCCCTCTCTCTTATCATCCTGTGAAACGTCCTTCTATGTATGGGTTTCAGGTGTTTCCAAGTAGAGGATGTGCAATGTAAATACTTCTTGACCGTAGCTCTTGACAGTTTTTTGCTGCATTTATTGCACTGGACAAATTTTGGAAGAACTTCTTTTCTACTGAAGAGATGAAGAAATATATTCAAACGTCAAAGGAATTCTTTGGAGGTGGTAAGTCATCATCTTCTTCTTCGTCCTGCTCTTCCCCTATTCTTCTATCTTCAGCAGAAGACATCTTATCTTTGAAAAACTCTTCTTTTGAAGGAAAGTCAGAAAAACGATGGAGCTGTGCTTTTCAGTCTGTCTCCTGAGAGGTAAAACCCTAAGGACTGATTTAGGGTGTGATTTGCAATGTGGATGGATAGAGACAGTGTATCTAATGAGACGCTGAGGTTTGTGTGTGTTCTTTGATTAGCCGTAGATTCATGGTGGAACTGGGGCAGATCAGCGGATCCATAAAATGAATACAAAAAAAGAGAAAGATTTGCTGTATTGTATTTATATAAAGTTTACATAAGTGACCTTGCATTGATTTAATTATTACTTTTCAAAATGTATAATAAGAATAACTGTGTTAATGAAATGTATTTATAAACTTTTCAAAATGTACATTACTAAATTGAACTTATAGGTGAAGCTGTAGTACAATTTATATTAAAAAACAGTGAAATGTACTAAAAACACAAAGGTTACAGGGAAATTATAGTTAGGAAATAGCATTAAAAATGTAGAAATTCACTGAAAAAAACAAAGGTTACAGGGACGTTATAGTTAGGAAACAGAACTTAAAACAAGAAGAATAAATGTCTTAATAACATGTATTTATAAACTTGTAAAAATGTACATTACTAAATTGAACTTATAGGTGAAACTGTAGTACAATTTATATTAAAAAACTGTGAAATGTACTAAAAAAACAAAGGTTACAGGGACATTATAGTTAGGAAATAGCATTAAATAATGTGGAAATTAACTGCAAAAAGCAAATGTTACAGGGACGTTATAGTTAGGCTCAGATTTTATACACACAAAATCATAGAAATTCAGCAGTTATAGTTATCTGAGCTAACTATAACTTACAGCCCTGCAATGCACTGCTTATTACCTCACATATGACATCAATCATGACATGATCAGCGACATCTCTGATGACATCTCAAATGACATCACTGATTACATCATACAGCAAAGTAAACCTCAATATACTTCATAAAATACAATTTTAATGTTTTTAAAATATGGAGACATAGGTGAGAGCTGTACAGGACAGAGCTCACTGTACTGTAAGCTTATCAAATACTACTCATACTTTTCACCTAAGAGACAGTTCTCAGCGGATAGTCCTATCTGTTATGAACCACCACTCTAAACAATAATGGCCGAAGTAAAACATCTAATTATATAGGCTAGCCTATTGCAGACCTCAACACTACCATTCGTGACCCTAGACCGAGGTTTTAGTGCAATTGTTAGATTTACACAAACCACTATAACATACGATCAGTAGAGCAGTGTTAGGGGACAGGCAAGTGTGTCACAAACCACTAGTAAAATTATTCTTCATCCTAGAGAAAGGTGTGAGCAGAGAGGTCAGTTTGTTGTAAATGTCTACACAGTGAACCATCCCCCTAGAGAATGGTGTTAGTGAACAGATGAATTTACTGCAATCTAGTACTACAGTCATTCATCACAAAGGAGCAAGGTTGAAGGAAACTGGTCAGATAGTCATAAAATAGAAATATACTGAGCCATCAATGTGGAGTGAAGTCTCAATGAACAGCTTATACCGTTGCAAAGCACTACCATACACATACATCAGCAGGGGACATGTGTCAGTGTAGAGGCTAGTTCACTGATAAATAGTACACCAGCTTTAAAAACAGGATTATACATCAGAAGAAATATGTTAGAAACAGCATCACTCAGTAATGCAGAAAAAATAGCAACTTAACTTTTGCCGTAGGTTAGTATACATCTTTAAGACTCAGAAACGTATGCCATCAGTGATATCATCAGTGATGTAATATGTGAGGTTATAAGCACTACATTGTGGGGGAGTAAGTTACAGTTCGCTCAGATAACTATAATTGCTGAATCTCTATGTTTTTGTGTGTGTAAAATCTGAGTCTAACTATAATGTCCTTGGTTTCTTTTTTAGTGAATATATATTTAGTTATTTATTACTTACTAGCAGTTGCCAATAGATAGTTATAGTTAGGACCTAGTTTCTATAGAAAAAGTAGTTTTGACTTGCTTATCTCTTTGGTACCGTTTGACAAATCTTCACAAAAGGTTCCAAACAAAGTGTGCCCAAGAATCTTGTTGTGCATGGCAAGTTTTAGAGTGATCCGTCAAGCGGGAATTGAGAAAATGAGGGGTATAAGTAGTGCATTTCCCAGGTTTGGCAGAAAGATAACTTTTGGTCCACAGATTACACATTTTGTTATTTTGTGTATATCAGTTCAGTGAATTAAAGGGAAATTAAAGAAAACTGAAATGTGTATATCTAGAGGTGCTAACACTTTGCAAATCCTCCCATTCTCATGAAGAGATCTGAGTGGCTTCCAACACTTCAACCAGGATGTGTTGGCAGCCATTTTGAGACTCAGCTTCGCCCGAGTCTCTAAAACAAACCTTAAAAAATAGAAAAAGGGCCAGGGTACATTTAGCCTAAGCTCCTAGCCTTGGTCCAGGGGGCCCCCTGGCACCCCTCCAACAACCTCCCTCCCAGGCTTAAAAAAAAAAATATTTTTTTAATTTACAGCAAAATTTACATTTATTCGTGAATTTCACCATCAATTTTTAAAAAAGCAAGAGCGGCCTCCCCAACTTTTAATATTGCCCCAGGGTGGGCTAGGTCCTGGGGCATTGTATAAATATGAAGGGAGACCACCACCTCCAATCAATGTTAAATGTATGCGGAGGGGACTGCCACCCCAGGGGCAATGCCTCATGTAATGCATGCAAGGGGACCCATGCGGCCACCCCAGGAACTGCCACCTTCCTGGGGCAATGCATGTAATGTATGAGGAGGCCATGTGGTGCTCGGGGACTGCCACCTCCCCTGGTCAAATATTATATAAGGGGGGAGCATGCAACCCCCCTCCCAAAGCCATAGATGGCCCTGGGGACCTTCACCCTCCAGGGAAAGCTCCTGCTACCTCCAGAGGTGCCCACCCTATTAGCTCCCGCCAAGCAAGTGCAAATACTCTGCTTTCAGCAAGTGGAAGCGTTAAAAATGCTCCAGCTTGCTGAAAGCAGAGTTTTCATGTCTTTCCCTGCCCTCTAATATGCAGGCAATGAAAGTTATTGTAGGAGGCTGTCCCGCTATGTTGTGTGCAAAGCTAGGCACACTGTGCAGGGGGTCCAGACAACCACACGTTGGTTTACAGAGGTAAAAACTAGATCACCTAATGCTCTAATTTTTATGGTAGCTTGATTGAGCAGTTAGGCTATTCTCGGAGAAGTGCAAAGCATATGTTGTACTCACAGTATTAATCATGTAACTCACACATTCAAAGAAATAACTCGAGACCAATTTATAAAAATACTTCCAATTTTATATACATTTTTAGACCAAGATTATCAAAATTGGTTAAGTACTTTTGGAAAATAGTCTTTCTGTGGGTAATTACACACCATAGGAATTAATGGAAAGTCACATATAAAAATACATATAAAACTGTACAGTTTAGTTACCAAGTTCTCCTTTTGTAGGTTGGTTGAAGTTGGCAGTGGACACACTGTGCCAGCTGGAGAAGTTCAGACGGCTCCCAGCTCCAGTGGGAGTGGCTGGGAAAAGTCTCTGGAGCTGGTGCAGGGCCACTGTGGGGGACCACGTGGTAAAGCACTGCATGGGTAAGTTTAGAGGTGGTTTCCTGGGGTCCCCTTGGAGAGTCGCGGTCGCAAGGGGAGAGGGACCCTTGAGGCACAGCAGGTTCTTCTCTGCAGGGCACAGGGCGGCCGGGTGCAGAGCAAATTGGTGATCCAGGAGTTGTGAGCAGAGATGCCCTTTAGATCTGGAGGTAAGTCTCTTTCAGGGTTGCTTGCAGGACTACGGGGCAACTCTGGCAGGAGGTCCAGGGTGTTCCTGAAGTCCCTTGACTAGGGCTTTCTCCTGGTTCTTTTTCAGCTCCGGACAAGCTGGATTTCCTGGTGTCTGATGTCAGCTGATCAGTGCCCATGTAATTGGTATGGTCCAGCCACTGGGGGGTGCAGTGGCACCAAACTTCACACACTCCAGGGTTTGTCCTTGTGGTCATCAGTGTCTCATTAGGTCTGGCTGCAACTTCTGGGTTGGGAGTTAGCAGCCGGTCAGTGAAGTGACCCTCACTGGGTTGCTGGTTTATTTGTTGCTGCAGAGTGGTACTTGCACTCTGCAGGGAGTTCTTGGGTGTTTGGTGAAGCCTGGAGGTTCTCTTGGTTTATTGAGGTCAGCCCAGTGTCCAGCTTCTCCACAGTGGCGATTGTCGGGTTCTGGGTGCAGCAGGCAGGGTTTTGCGCCTTTTCTTGATGCAGCAGGTTCACAGTTATCGTGCCTTGATTCTTCTTGGTGTTGGTCTCCTTTGTGTCTTTTGAATCTGTCTTCTTGGTCTAGGGATGCCCACTAAATACTGAATTTAGTGTGTGTTTTAGAGGATACCTAGTAGTGTCCAATGGGACACTTACCTTTGGGTGGCGGCACCCACTTTCTGTGGGGTCACTTCCCTAAACCTGATTGGCTATTTTCCTTCTATCTAAGATGGAGGAAAATAAAATGGAGTGCCCACCTCGCAGGCAACACCTTAGGGGTGGTGCATGCCAGGTGGGACAACTCCTCCTACCCTTTGTGTGGTTTCCCGCCAGACGTGGGACTTTCAAAGAGGGAGGCCATCTGCTGCTAGCAGCAGACTTGGGTGTTGGGTATCAAGGACGGTAAGCCCTTTGAAGCTCACAGTGCACATTCCTGAGAGAGCGGGTATTACTTACTCCACTCAGGAAGGGCATTGTTTTTTCAAACCGGAGAGACAGGGCTCTCCCCCAAGGTTTGTATTTTGGCTGTCTGGAGGTGGCAGGCTGGATAGAACCAGTCAGCAGCCATGCCAGGGCAGTTAGCTTTTACAGGGGGCACCTCTAAGGTGACCCCTGGGCACATTTAGGAATAAATCCAATACTGGTACCAGTTTGGATTAATCATTCTGAGTTGTTTGACACCAAACAATCCAGGGTTCAGAGTGTCCATCGTGTAGCTGAGAAACTCATGTTGACCAGTGTCCAGCACATTCACTCACTGTGTCCCAGGTTTGGCAAGGACACATTGTGGGCATTTGTTCATGCAGCTATGCCCTCACATATAATATGGAGCAACCTGCCTTAGGGCTGTAAGGCCTGCCAGAGGGGTGTCTTACCCACAGTAAATGCAGTGTATGGTTGGCAGGCACACAGGCAGTGTGGCATGTCAAGTTTGTGTTTTAGGTTTGCACCAGGACACTCAGCCTGCAATGGCAGTGCTGGGTGCATCTGGATCCATGGCCCTAGATGGTGGCACAATAATTGCTGCTGCCCTCAGGGGCCTACCCATAGTACCCATGCCCTGGGTACCTAGGTATCCATTTACCAGGGACTTATAGTGGTAGGTAAGGGTGTATCCAATTGTGCCAATGCATCACAACAGTTTTAGGGAAAGAGCTCTGGCCCAGGGAAACTGGTTAGCAGGGGCCCTGGGCACTAAAACATCCAGGCTACATCGAACATCAGGCACAAGTGGGGGCTAACCATGTCATAAAGAGGCCTTTTCTCACAGATATGAAAACATTGCTCCTGCACACAGGGAGGTGCCATTTAAAGCAGCTCCCTCCATGTGGGAGCAATGCCAGCTCCCGCAGGAGACAGGAGCTGATGGGACCGCGGGAGACCTTGAGGCTCCCCCGACGGTCGTCATAGGTTTTCATGGGTGCCTTGGGCACTATTGTATATGTAACCTGGCCCCGGGGATGGGCTCCAAGGGGCAGAAATCAGCCTAGAGAGGGAGGTCATGTGGTCCCCCTTCCTTTAATAAAATAATTATTTGGACCTGGGGAGGTGGTGATCCCTGGGGCACACAGGGTCCTTGTGGCCTCTCTTTGAAATATTACTAGACTATCCAAGGGAGGTGGTGGTCCCTTGGGTGAGGGGGGTCCATGTGCCACCCCCCATGTTTTTGAAAATGTAGCCCGAGAGGGTGGTGGTCCCCAAGGTACAGGGGAGGGCCATGCAGCCACCCCCATATATTTTTTTAAGTTGTCATGGGGGGTATTGGTTCCCAGGACCCGAGGGATCCTTGTGCCCCCCCTTTAAATATTATTAGAATAGCCCTCCTGGGCTTTTTTTCGTGTTCTCTCTCACATTCAATATATATTATATAAAATGCCACTTTTCAGTATAGTAATTTGCTATAATAATTTTAAAATACACTGCTTAAACATCCAAGATGAACAAGTTACAGCAGTGCTTCTGTGTGCCACTAGTGGCCCTGTGAAATTCTGTGTAGACCTTGTTTCACTCCAAAAGTGATGGAGCGGAGCCACAAAGGAATGCCACCTCATGTGGTCCCCCTTCCTTTAATAAAATCATTATTTGGACCTTGGGAGGTGGTGATCCCTGAGGCCCACAGGGCCCCTGTGGCCTCTCTTTGAAATATTATTAGACTAGCCCTGGGGTGAGGGGGGTCCGCGTGCCAACCCCCATGTTTTTGAAAATGTAGCCCCAGGAAGGTGGTGGTCCCCAAGGCACAGGGGAGGGCCATGCAGCCCCACCCCCATATATTTTTCAAAGTTGTCATGGGGCTATTGGTTCCCAGGACCCGGGGGTTCTTGTGCCCCCCTTTAAATATTATTAGAATAGCCCAGGGGAGGTTATGGTCCCCAGGGTGCAGTGGGGTCCGCATCCCTCTTGCATATTTTTTAAAATAGAGCCCCAGGGACGTGGTGGTGGTCCCTGAAGTACAGGGGGCCCCATGCAGCCCCCCTATATGTTTTTTAAGTTGTCCTGGGGCGTGGTGGACCCCGGGAACTAGGGGCATCTGTGTGTCCAAGGAATGTGATGGGGCACGGATGGACCGTGCAGCACCATAAATACTTTTGAGTGATTTTCTATGAGGCCTTTTTCTAAGATTTCTTATTATGTAGCCCCAGTGTGGTGGTGGTCACTAGGGCCTGAGGGGGGTCCGCGTGGTCACCCTAATTTTTTTATTATGTAGGCTCAGGAGGTGGTGGTACCCTAGGCTTGTGCAGCCCCCTCTAAATACATATATTTAATGTTGCCCACTTTAAGCTCCAAACCCCTTTGCCATGCATGGCACAAGGTTTGGAGTTTGAGGGGGTTGGCTCCAGGGCCTGACTACAGACTGACCCTGTGGCCAAGCCCTGCCACATATAGCCAAAGGTTGTGCGTGGTTGGTGTGGTTATAGGGGGTTGGCAGCAGGGCCCGGCTGCAGGGCAACCCATGCTGCGTAAGACTGAAGGGTGTGGGTGGCCCAAGGTTGGGTGGTTACAGGGGGCATGGCAGTGGTAGGATTAGCGAATAGTAATTAAAATTACTTTATGTTAAAAAATACATAGAAATTCAGTTTAAAAAAACAAAGGTTACAGGGACGTTATAGTTAGTAAATGGAATTAAATAAAACATAGAAATTCACTAAAAATACCAAAGCTTACAGGGATATTTAAGTTAGGCTCACATTTTAAACCTACAAAGCCATAGAACTTCAGCTGTCATAGAGTTATTTCAAATCACTATAACTCGTGTCCTAAGGTAACTATAACTCATGCCCTCACCGTGCACTGATAATTACCCCAAATATTACAGCACTCATGACATCTTTTATAAAATCATTGATAATATCACTGTAATGTTTGTTGTTAAATTATTCACAAAACAACTGTGCATGGCAGGGGTGTGAGTTATAGTTATCTTAGGGCATGAGTCAGTGTTACTTGAAATATCTCTAGCAGGTGAATTTCTATGGTTTTGTATGTTTAAAATGTGAAACTAACTATAAGGTCCTTTGGTTTTCTAAATGAATAAAATATATATTTATCTTCTATATCAAAGGATATTTCAGAAAGTGCATCTAAAATTCAGAACTCTTAACTCTACCCTTCTCTTTTTCATGTTCTCTTTCACATTCAATATATGTTATATAAAATGCTACTTTTCAGTATAGTAATTTGCTATAATTTTAAAATACACTGCTTAAACATTCAAGATGAACAAGTTACAGCAGTGCTGCTGCGTGCCACTAGTGGCGCTGTGAAACTCTGTGTAGACCTTGTTTCACTCCACAAGTGACGGAGCGGAGCCACAAAGGAATGCCACCTCTGCACACCAACATCAGTTTCTTGCTTCACTTTTTCCATGCCCTCAAGTGCGCAGCATGAACATTTGGACACACCAGTTTGAAGATCTCTAATTCAGAACATTTTTATTTGGTAAAACATGTGTCACTACGTAGGAGATGGGAGGGTGGTGACAAATCTGTGTTTGCTAGAGTATCCACCCGAAAGCAAGTTACACAGAAGGTACGCAACTTGTTTATCTGATGGATATTTTTCACCACAGCTTCCTCACCAGTAGAATAGATACCTAAGCAGTACCTTCCCTAACATAAAGGGTCTGTGGAGTGGGTTCACATGAAAAAGTCCTGCAGGATCGAACAGTTGTGTTGTCCTCCTATCAGACCTTGCTGTCAAAGCAGGACTGCTCAGTGAATGTGTGAACCAATGTCCATGTCCCAGCCGGGCAGATGTCAAGGAAAGACTGTCTGCGTGCCAGTGGAGTGTTACAGCCTTAGCTGATTGAGAATCCGATGGTCTTTTGTGTGATCGATGGAAAAGGTTAAACCTCTTTTGGGATTCAGCCAATGGAGTCTCTAACTAAGATTGGGCAAAGAACATTGGGATGGTTATGGGTTGCCCAATATGAAAAAGAGTCAAGGGAGCGTGGCCTGCCGCCAAAGATGGTAGACGTCTAACTAGTGCGCTTTTGAGCCCGGGCCCAAACATCCGCATTTATCCGTTCTCAGGAGGGCCATCCCAACTAATGTGACACCCTAAATGCTGCTTAACATCAGTCAGCTGACAAACAGAATGGGTGAGACCTGTGAGACTCCCAAATGGCGAATGATGGGCCTGCTTGCTCTAACAATGCGGAGAGCCGTGAATTATGCGCAAGCAAAAAACGGGCTTCTCCCTGCTGCAGCGATTGCTACTAACCATGCCGCCCTTCTGCTGGACGGGAATCTGATGAGGCTCACAATGGAATTGCCGGACCACTGAGGAACTGGCACCAGAATTGTAGAGAAGGCTGCTGCACCCAAGTGGCAGGAAAGTAGCTCACAACACGACTGGATGAAGGCTGTTGGGACCTGACCAGCATGCCTGAAATGGATGCAGGCCCATGCTGCAACTGCTGGGCTGGAGCCAAGCTATGGGGAGCTGGAGAACGACAAAGGCTGACCGGGACTAGGCCTGACTAGACGGCGGCCTCTACCAAACTACAAGTACGCTTCAAGGTAGGAATGGTGAGAGGGGATATCACTGGCATGCCGCAGCAGATCGAAACCTCGAGAAGAACTGCTGAGAGTCCCAATACCCTATGACATAGCTGATCTACCCTTGCGTAAGAATAATAACATGGAGCAAACTTGATAACTGAACTAATAACTGCCCTTATGGAGACCTCAAAGGGAGTACCCTATGGCATTGAACACGCTACATGGTGTGCCCCTTATGTGATTTGCCACCCGCCTCTTATTCTGGAGAAACTGATGGTGTGATCTAAAATACCTGTGGTCCCTATGAGCCTCATGATATCACATCCCTCTCCACTGTCACGTCAACCTACACAGGAAGCACTGCTATAACCCTGCAATGAGTGCTCCACCTGAATGGGCCCCTCCACAGACTGCATTCACTTGGCGTTCACAAGAGATCCTGGGGGCATGGTCTATATTGAAGCACTGACACTGAACGAACTGCACAGATTCTTCAACTCTAGACCATACACTCATTGTAATGACAGAAAAAAGCCCCTTGCAACTACGGGTCGCACAAAGGGAAAGCACACAGACCCTACAAACTAGGGCAAATACAGTCCACACTGTCTGAGAGTTCCCCTGTGTCTATGTCAGAGGAATGCATCCCACCTACGCTCATTGATTCCCCTGTAGATAAACTGGATGTTATCATGAAGGAAATCTAAGAATCTAGGACTGCAATAGAGCAGCAATTACCGCTGATCTTAGTCTTCTCAAAGACGACCACAGGAAATTTGCAGATAGGGTGAAAAACAATGAATCCGCGATTGGCACCCTCACATCTTGGCAAAAGGACAGCATGGCTGCCATTACGCAGCTGCAGCAACAGGTGGAGATACTACAAGAGACAGCAGAGGACACAGAAGGGAGATTGTGCTGAAACAACATTCAAATTATTGGACTGCCCGAAGGGACCGAGGGACAGGATGTCACACATTACGTCAAGAATTGGCTGAAAACTATGGCACCGTCCGGTCTCTCAGCCCTATTTACGGCTGCAAGAGCACATCGGGTTCCTACAAAGAAACCACCACCATTTGTTCATTAGTAGCCCGGATAATAAACTACAAAGACCGCAATGGCGGTCAACAATGCCTGAGTATCTATATGCTCTGATTACAGGCTCTCTGTGCAGACGTAAAGCCTCTTTTCAATCCCTCAAGCATTGAAGGCCTCTCCTATGTGTTGCTGTTCCCGGCTCGACTACAGATCATACACAACCAAAAAAGCCACTTTTTTGAGGCACCAGAAGTGGCACGAGATTGGCTAGACCAGACTTTTCCACACTTGCTTAGAATGGAACCTTACCACCTAAGCGACAGCGCCCACGGGGAGAGGACAAGGGAGCTAGAGACATCTACCCCAAGATGGAATCAGGCCTACACCAGGACAAGCCTTGGAGAGTCAAAGAGCAGCACTTAAATCAGCGTTTTCCCTTCGGAAGTCCCGCTTGCCTCCTCCCAGCATTGCTTCATCCATTGCCAGCGCTGCTAGCTCAGAGAGCATCGCCTTGTTTCCCTCGATTACTCCTCAGACAGCCAACGATTTATAACAGTGGAGCCTCAGTGAGTACAGTACTTACGTATGGGGAAAAAAGGGCTGCAGAAGAAAGCTTGTGGGTTTTTCCCCTGAAAATTGCATCACCAAATGAATTGTGGTGCTAAAATTACCATCTTCTCAGCTTTCCAGAAAAGGCAGACTTGAATCATGAAATCCAATTTTTCAACACAATTTTGGCATTTTACTGAGAAAAACCCAATTTTTACTATGTTTTGTGCTTTCAGCATCCTTTCAGTTAGTGCCAGAAATGGGTGTGAAACCAATGCTGGACCCTGAACAGATAAACATTTCTTAAAAGTAGACAAAATTCTGAATTCAGCAAGGGGTCACTTGTGTAGATCCTTCAAGGTTTTCCTACAGAAAATAACAGCTAAAATGGAAAAAATATTGAAATTGAGGTGGAAAAAAGAGCAATTTCTGCTCACATTCTATAACTTTTTCCAGCTATGGCAGAAATTTGAAAGCAATATACCATTACATCTGCTGGCCTCTTTTGGTTGCAGGAATATATAGGACTTGTAGGTTCATCAAGAACCCTAGGTACCAAGAGCCAATAAAGGAGCTGCACCTTGCAATGGGTTTTCATTGTATACCGGGTGTACAGCAATTTATTTGGTGAAATATAAAGAGTGAAAAATAGGTATCAAGAAAACCTTTGCATTTCTAAAATGGGCACAAGATAAGGGGCCAGATGTAGCAAACGTTTGTACAAATCCCATTTCGGAGTACCAAATAGCGATGCAACCCATTACCGACTCGCAAAATTTGCGACCTGATTTTGCGACTTGCAATTAGGAAGTCGCACACTGCGAGTTTCAAACCGTATGCAAAAGCCAGTCGCAAATTGCAACTAGTCGCAAAAAGCCTGTTTTGCACACCCAGATTACCACGGATACAGAGAAGGTGGTAACCAAAGTATAAAAGGAGACCCAGAAGGCATATGGGTGACTCAAAATGGCTGCACTATACGTGATTGCATGGAGGAGGAGAGTCCAGGCTGCCCAGCAGAGGAGGAGGAGGCAGAGACAGGAGAGGATATACCGAACCCGGCAGACACTATTCCAACAAACTGAGGAGGAGATTTATGATAAATACAGACTGAGCAGCGCTGTTATCTTACAGATAATTGCACTGCTGAAACCTCAGCTAGAACGCCAGACAATGCGTAGCAGCGCCATACCCACACATGTGCAAGTGCTCTGCTCACTGCACCACTTGGCCTCGGATAGCTATCAGGGGGTGATTGCAGTGGCAGGTGCGGTATCCCAAAGTGCCCTCTTAAGATTCTTCAGACGTTTCCTAGATGCCATATTCGCACACATGTCCAGATATATATACCTTCCCAGGAATGAGGCGGAAATTAACAGCACCAAGTTGTACTTCTACAGAATTGCCAACTTCTCCCATGTAATAGGGTGTGTGGACAGGACACATATACCAATTTGCCCACCAGCAAATCTGGAATATGTGTTCTGCAATAGGAAATGTACCCACTCACTAAACATCCATAATGGCATTACTGACATTGTGGCTAAATATACAGGGAGTACACATGATGCATACATATTCAGGCACAGTGGGATACACCAACGCCTAGAACATGGGGAGTTTGGAGAAGGATATTTATTAGGTACTGGAGAGTACACTCTGATGCCTTTAATACATGTTAATGCGTAACCCTGTGATGCCCTGCTATGTTTGTCTCTTTTGTCAAACAGGTGACAGTGCATATGCCCTGAGACTATGGATACTCACCCCAGACCTAACACCTGGCAATCTGAATGAGAGGTGATACAACATTGCACATCGGCGGACCAGAGCTGTCATAGAGAGGACGTTCGGCTTGTTGAAGTCACGATTCAGATGCCTGCACAAAAGTGGAGGAGCACTTCAGTATGCCGCAGAAACAGTATGCAAGATCATTGCTACTTGTGCCATCCTACACAACATTGCCACCAGACATGGGCTACATCTCACCCCTGATGACACAGATTCGGAGGATGAGGAGCAAGAGCTACCACACCGACAGCCTGGCGATAGAAGCATCGCAATGGAGGGCAGACAGAGACGGAACCACATAGCAACCCACTACTTCTGCAGGTACTTGGCAACCATGACAACACTCACTGATGTAAGACACACATTGCCCAGTTGTGTAGTTCAACAAATTAACCCTTTTATAGCAGGACTATAATGTGGAAACAATTGTCAACTATACTACAGAATGCAAAACAAAAGTGTAGTCTGACACATTACGTGCATGTGCCTCTGTAACACCACACATCAGTAGCTCACAGCCTCCTGCGACTGCGGCCACCATGGCTCACCCAGGTTGGTCCCCTGAACCCTGCCGTGCACTGCTACTCCGCAACACACGTGCATCAGTGGTAGACACACTACTCACACTGGAGACCTCCTCACTGTCCTGGGGGGAATCCCCAATGCCCCTTGCTGCCTGTCTGGTCTCCAACGGGTCCACCGCATGGCTGATGCGGCCAAGTCCTTGAGACACATCTCCTGCAAAATGGCCTAGTTCCACTTGCAGGCTGACAGTGCGCCTTGACAGGCAGGTTGTAGTGGTAGCCAGGTGCCCTATAGACACACCTAGCCTGTCTAAACGGGCAGCAGTGTTGCACTACCTGCCCCGGGCTTGTGCCCTTTCAGCCACTATTTCCCTGACCAAGTTTTCTATGGAGGTAGTCAGGTTACCCAAGTGAGCGTTCATTGTAGTGAACTGGTTGTTCAGATTTGCCAGCCCATGCGTGATTGTGTTCTGCAGTCTTGAAAGGTTACGGTTCATTAACCGCATTTGTCTATTTTGCAGTCGGTGACTCTGCAATAAGGATGCCTCCAGCCCCAACAAATCCTCATCGGCAACATACACCCTATGCACACACTGCATTGTGCGTTGTCGTCTATGCACCGAGCCAGATGATCCCCGTGGTTGACTCTCCCTAGGCATTGGCCCCGGTATCCCAATGGCTGCCTCTATTTACAGAGCAGGATCATCCATGTTCTCCTGTGCTGATTGGACAGGTGGTGTTGTCCTGCACTCCCCTTTGGTGTCTGTGGCAGCCTCCTCCTGTATGTCAGTGCCATGATCCTCTCCCTGCACAGTGGCGCTGATGGGGGGGGGGCTTGTGGGAGACCTGTGGGACATAGGGGATACACTGTGAGCGTCGCACATATGTTTGATGCCTCAGAATAAACATTTCCCTATATTTGGACTACTGTACTACATTGCCCATAATGCACTATTCTATAGGTTGCAAAGCTGTGAATGGAGCTAATCTGGAGGTGCCTGCTGATTTGTACTGTGATTGTGTGCATGGTGCATAGGCTGGTGTAAATACATTAATTTTGGTACTTACTTTTTGATGTTCTTGTTGCTGAACTGTCTAGGTCTTCAATGCCCAGTACAGCCTCCGGCTCCAGAGTTGTCTCCACCATGGTTTCGATGGCTGTAGGGTGTGGTACAGTAAATGGCCCTCCTCTAGTGCCATGCATCTCCCTCATGCACTCCGCCACCCTCTCCTTGGTCCTGGAGCGAAGGTCGAACCACCTTTTGCGGACCTTATCCAAGGTGCGGTGGCTGACACCAATGGCATTTATTTTGTTCAGGATGTCCTGCCAGATCTTCTTTTTGTGGCTATCAGGGACACTCACTGCTGCCTTGCCAAATAATTCCTCATGGTGCAGGCAGCACTCCTCGGTGAGCACCTCCAACTCCTCAGAAAACATAAGTTTGCGTTTTCTGCCTTCACTGGGTGTCTCCTTCTCCTGTGTAGCCATTGTTGCTGCAGCTCCCCTCACCTGGGTGTGGCTCTGCAGTTTGGGCTGGGTGGGCTCCTCCCTGTTCCCTGGGGTTACTTCCTGGTTCCTGATGCGAGTCAGTCGCAATTTGCAACACAGGACCACACCCTCCGTGCAATTTGCGACCTCACAAATTGCGAGGTCGCAAATACCGACCTCGCAAAAAGCAAGGTTGCAAATTGCGGTGCGACTCCGCACCGAATCGCTATTTGGAATAGCGATTTTTCCTGGCATATCGTTTTGCAGGTCGGAAATATTGATTCGCATGGAGTCGCTATTTCCGACTCGCTATTTTTTGCGTTCCTACATCTGGCCCCAAGTGTTAAGAAGCAGTGGTTATTTGCAAATCTCTGAATTCCGGGGTCCACATATTAGCATGTGAATTACATGGCATTTCTCAAATAGACGTCTTTTTGACACACTGTCTTACATTTGGAAGGAAAAAATGTAGAGAAAGACAGAGGGCAATAACACTTGTTCTTCTATTCTGTGTTCCCCCAAGTCTCCCGATAAAAATGGTACCTCACTTGCATCTGTAGGCCTCATGCCCACAACAGGAAATGCAACATTGACGCATCACATTTTTACATTGAAATCTGACGTGATTTTTTGGGAAAGTGCCTAGCTGTGGATTTTGGCCTCTAATTCAGCCAGCACATAGGGAAACCTAGCAAACATACACATTTTTTAAAACTACACCTAGGGGAATTCAGAATGGGGTGACTTGTGGGGCTCGCATCAGATTCTGTTACCCAGAATTTTTTGCACACCTCAAAATTTGGCAAATAAATCCACTTTTTCCTCACATTTTGGTGATAGAAAGTTCTGGAATCTATGAGGAGCCACAAATTTCCTTCCACTCACCATTCCCCCAAGTCTCCCGGTACAAATGGTACCTCACTTGTGTGAGTAAGCCTAGTGCCTGTGCCAGAAAATGCCCCAAAACACTATGTGGATACATCCAAATTATTAAAAACAAAACTACCTGTTTTTGCGGGGGTGGGGGTGCACTTGCGTTTTTTGTCCTGGGCTCAGCAGCCATCTAGGGAAACATACCAAACCCAAACATTTCTGAAAACTAGACACCCGAGGGAGTCCAGGAAGGTCTGACTTGAGTGCATCCCCCCGTGTTTTCTTACCCAGAATCCTCAGCAAACCGTACCGACACAAATTTCCTACCACCCAATGTTCTCCTCAGTCTCCTGGTAAAAATCATACCTCACTTGTGTAGGTGGGCCAAGTGCATGTGATAGGGAAGAGCCAAAATCATGTTGAAAATGAGGGGGAATCAAAGCGGGTCCAAAAGGGCAGTTTGAAAAAAAAGTCTTTAGGGGCAAGTGGGGCAGAATTTTCTATCGTTATAGATGCGACAATGCTGGGTGGTAGGAATTTTGTGGATTCCTGCAGATTACGGAAGGTTCACTCACAAAAATGTGGGAGAAAATGTGTGATTTCAAGCAAAGTTGGAGGTTTGCAGGGCATTGGGGGTAAAGAAATGGTGCAGAGTTCATGTGAAGCACACCACCCTGGACTCACCCAGATGTTTAGTTTTCAGATGTGTCCAAAAAGTGCAGCCCTCTCATGGCCCAAATTTAAAACCAAAACCCAAAATAATCAAAAGCTCACCTGCTTGCCATTGGCATAATATCTTTTAGTGTGCGGGGGGAGAGCTGAAAGACTGTTACCCCCTTTAGTTGGGGTGGGAGCATAACCATGCACATACTGGTTGGTAGCCACCACCCCACTAGTTTTTTTTATTTTTTATTCCCTGGCATCTAGTAGGCTTTCTGCCCCTCATGGAGTGCATCAGGGGTAATAGCCCCATCTGCCCACCGGTGGGCAGAACAACTTTGTCCCCATTTATATGGCCATACCCCCGCCTTCTTTCTTTAAAAAGAAAATTGTGGCAGATGGGCCGTACAAAAATAGGCCGATCTGCATCACAGAGGGGCAGGAATTGCCAACAGTAATGTGCACCCACGGGGAGCGACCCTTGCCGAAGGGGCTGCTCCCCATACAAAACACACACATGCACCAATCCCTGGTTCCTAAGTGGTTTCTGCCCCACAGTGCTGATGGGCCTAAGAGAAATAGGCCGATCCGCTCCCAAGGGGGGCAGAATTGGCCTAAAATAAATTTGCCCCCCACGGGAGTGTTCCTTGCCTAAGGGATCGCTCCCTATCTGTAAAAAAAAAAAAAATTAAAAAGTCCCTGGTGCCTAGTGCTTTCTGCCCCCCTTGGGGGCAGATCAACCAAATTAAAATAGGCAGAAAAGGCCTAAAATAAATGTGCCCCCTAGGGGAGCGTCCCTTGCCTATGGGGTCACTCCCCACGTCTAACAAACGAACAAAAAAATTATCCCTGGTGTCTAGTGCCTTCTGCCACCCTGGGAGCAGATCAGCCTAATTAAAATAGGGAATTTGCCCCCAGGGGGGCAGAAATGGCCTAATTAAAACTTACCCCCCGGGGAAGCGACCCTTGCCAAGGGTGCCGCTCCCCTTCATTATTTATTTGCAGAAAAATAAACTCCCTGATGTCCAGTGGGCATTTCAGCAGCCCGATCGCTTCATGATCGGGCTGCAGAAATGCTCAGAAAGACATCAAAAGGAAAGGAAAGCCTTTTCCTTTCCTTTGATGCCTCTCTGCCTGCTCCCACCCCCGATCGGAAGAGCTTCCAGCATGATGGGGGCAGCCTCTGATGAAGTCAGCGTGCGATGATGTCATCAGACGGCACTGGGGGGGCAGGGGTAAAGGAAAAGCGATTCTCCTTCCATCCCTGAACATGGGAGGGAGGTGGGCCGGGTGCAGGACGAGCTGGTCTCGTCCTCAGCACACAACAACCCTGGCCGAGGGTGAGAGCAGCTTGTCCAGGGCACCCGAGGGGTTAATTGGGGAAAACCCTCAACCCACTAGAAATGACAATGTCATGGGGAGAATGTCCACACCGAACCCCACATGGCGTTTACAACCACAGATTTTAGAGGATGTGGCACTTAAAGAAACCTTAGCCACGACAATCGGTATGTATTTCCTCGAAAATGAAAACACTGCCTTCTCCCAGCTCATGGGGTGGGAGGCATTTAAAGTGGTGATCAGAGATAAAATTATGGGAACCATTGTAGGTGCGCGACAGATGATAGCTCGTGACCTTGCCTGGATGGAAAACAGCCTTGGACCTTTGAAAAGGAGTCAATGTCTAATATCTCCCAATCCCCTAAATTACAAATGGTCAGAATTGAATTTGCAGAGCTCTTGGAGTGCCTACATTTTATAAATTGCAGGACAAATATGGAACAAAAACATTGTGAAGCATATAGATTGGGCACGTTGTTGGCTCAAATGATCAAGGAGACGCCTTCACCCACTCAGATTCTACACGTACTCACTCCCCAACAGGCCAGTGCTCATACCCCAAAAAGGTATTAATAATGCATTCACTGACTTTTATGCAGGCCTTTATTCTACTCCCCCACCACTGAGCCAGATAAAGTTTCAAATACATTTCCACAGCCTTACCTTACCCTCCCTGGAGGCTAGTGATAAGCAAACTCTTGCAGCACAAATTACAACAGGTGAGATTTGAGAGGCAATAAAAGACCTGGCACGTAATAAATCACTGGGAAGAGACGGTATCCCGGCTGAATTTTATTCCACTTATATCACACATCTAGTCCCCCAACAGAAGAAATTAAACAAGACTTGCCTAGAGCATGGACAATTACCCCATGGACATGGCAGGCATTGGTGACCTCCTTATTGAAACCCGGAAAACCCTCAACCCATTTATCTTCATACAGACCATTATCGCTTTTAAATACTGAATACAAAATACTGGCCAAGATCCTAGCATGCAGAATCCTTCCATTGGTGTACAAAATAATACACATAGACCAATGCATATTTGTACCTAACCAAAATACTTCCCTTAATATCCGCCGGCTGTATCATATAATGGACTATGCTTGTCATACATACCCAAAGGCTGTCTGTCTTTCCTTGGATCTCTGCCAAGCCTTTGACACCTTGAGCTGGGACTACATGTTCGCGGCTCTGGATCGATTTAGAATTTCCCCAACCTATATACGATGAGTCCGCTTGCTCTATACCTCCCCCACTGCGTGAGCACGCACTGGACTTTGTATATAAGACTCATACCCTTTTTACAGAGGAACTAGACAAGGGTGCCCACTATCCCCTTTATTATTTGTGTTCCCCCTAGTACCTGTTGCCCAATGCCTTAGACAAAGTGCTGGAGGCTGGGGATCCCCATAGAACCAATGCTACATTTCACTTTGTTATACACAGATTATATTATCCTATATATGAAAGGCCTTGAACGGAACCTCGCAGAAGGAGTTAAGATATTTACTAAATTTGCATCCCTGTCCGGTCGTAGAATAAATCATATGAATCCACTGCCTTTTTGTTTAAGGGTACAATCACTGGGTGTAAGGAAATGCCTTCGTTGGCATGGTTACCCCCTGACCTTTTGCCTTTTGTTGATGCCAGTTGTGATTGGAAGTGTGCTGGGACCCTGCTAACCAGGCCCCAGCATCAGTGTTCTTTCCCTAAACTGTACCTTTGTTCCCACAATTGGCACAGCCCTGGCACCCTGATAAGTCCCTTGTAAATGGTACCCCTGGTACCAAGGGCCCTGATGCCAGGGAAGGTCTCTAAGGGCTGCAGCATGTCTATGCCACCCTGATGACCCCTCACTCAGCACATGCACACTGCCTCACAGCTTGTGTGTGCTGGTGGGGAGAAAATGACTAAGTCACATGGCACTCCCCTCAGAGTGCCATGCCCACCTCACACTGCCTGTGGCATAGGTAAGTCACCCCTCTAGCAGGCCTTACAGCCCTAAGGCAGGGTGCACTATACCACAGGTGAGGGCATTTGTGCATGAGCACTATGCCCCTACAGTGTCTAAGCAAAACATTAGACATAGTAAGTGCAGGGTAGCCATAAAGAGTATATGGTCTGGGAGTTTGTCAAACACGAACTCCACAGTTCCATAATGGCTACACTGACATCTCGGAAGTTTGGTTTCAAACTTCTCAGCATAATTAATGCACACGGATGCCAGTGTGGGATTTATTGTAAAATGCACCCAGAGGGCATCTTAGAGATGCCCTCTGAATACCAGTCCGACTCCTACTGCTAGGCTGACTAGTTTCTGCCAGCCTGCCACAACCAGACGAGTTTCTGGCCACATGGGGAGTGTGCCTTTGTCACTCTGTGGCCAGGAACAAAGCCTGTACTGGGTGGAGGTGCTTCTCACCTCCCCCTGCAGGAACTGTAACACCTGGGGGTGAGCCCCAAAGGCTCATGCTTTTTGTTACTGCACACAAGGGCATCCCAGCTAGTGGAGATACCTGCCCCTCCGGCCACTGCCCCCACTTTTGGCGGCAAGACAGGAGAGGATAATGAGAAAAAGAAGGAGCAGTCACCCACCACTCAGGACTGTCAACATCAGGACAGTGCGCGCTCTACGGGTGACTAAAATGCAAAAACTCAGTCTTTATGCAAAAGCATAATTCATGCATTGTGTTTACATGCAGTTTGTTAACCTTTTGCATTGCAGAGTTTTACCTTGAAACCACTATTAATGATGTTTGCAAATAATGTTCATTTGCAAGGTATTGCTGCAGGCTTACAGAGTGTGTCAGGGTGTAGTCCCTTTCTAGGACCTTCTGGAAGCTTTCCCTGCAGCATGACTGGGTGTGGTTTGTGGGCTGGGCCAGACACTATATAAGGAAGCCAGCCCAGCTCCACAAGCTCAATATTCAGAGGTCTCGGTGCAGAGCAGCAGCAACTTACTGAGCTCCTGTTCCGAAGGCCTACCTTGATGGTCCAGGCCTGCCCCGCATTATATTGGTGATCCTTGAGCAGGGTAGGTAAGGCGGAGGTCGGGCTGGGCCCGATCCCGTTCTCAAAGACTCTCGAGTTTTGGGCCTACTTGTGAAACTTTCAGAGGGCACGATTCATTGCTCTCATGTAAACCTTGGCATTCAGATCGGTAACAGCTTGCACGATCATTTCATGGCATTTGCATATTCTTGTTCGAATCAGCAGTGTGCGCGATTCATTTCCAGCATGTAAAACTTGACATTCAGATTGGTAACAGTGTTCGCGATCATTTCATGGCATTTGCATATTCTTGTTCGAATCGGCAGTGTGCGCGATTCATTTCCAGCATGTAAATCTTGATGTTCAGATTGGCAACAGTGTGCGCGATCATTTCATGGCATTTAAAACTTTGGTGTGTTGGGTTTGTTGAGGTGCACACATTTATCCCGAGCTTTTGGATTTTCTGTGAAGATGCTTAATTCAAAGTGTGACATTCTTTCTGCATATTAAGCCCCTACTACAATTCCTATTGTTTTCCAGGGAATGTTTCAGATAGCCTTTTGTCCTCATGTAAAAATGCAATGTTTGTTCTGAAACATTATTCTAGAAGGTTCCTGTATTCTAGACAGTATGTGATATTTCATGAAAAGCTCATTTGAAACATTGTATTAACCCATTCTTGATTTTTCCAGGTACCTAGATTTTTTGAGGCCTAGTTGGAGTCTAGTTCTAGGCCATTCATTTTTCTTCAATACAGAGTGTTATTTCATGTTCCAAGTATCATTGAACCCTAGATTCAACAGAGTGTTATTTCATGTTCCGAGTATCATTGAACCCTAGATTCAACAGTGTTATTTCATGTTCCGAGTATCAATGAACCCTAGATTCAACAGAGAGTTTTTATGAAAATCAATGTGAATAATCTTGTTATTGTGCTCTTAACTCTTGCTTCCACAGGTCTCCTTCCTGGCAGTCCCCAACCCAAACCCAAACCCTATCCCCACTTGGCCATTCATAAACTCTATGCAGCGGAGTTTGGAGCTGCCTAGAGGTGGACCTATTGACAACAGGCGCAAACCCCGAGGATCTGGTCTCCCTGACAAGGACAACCCATAAGCTGTCCTGAGCTGAGGTGACCCCTGCCTTTAGAAATCCTCCATCTTGAGTTTGGAGGATTCCCCCAATAGGATTAGGGATGTGCCCCCTCCCCTCAGGGAGGAGGCACAAAGAGGGTGTAGCCACCCTCCAGGACAGTAACCATTGGCTACTGTCCTCCTGACCTAAACACCCCCCTAAATTTAGTATTTAGGGGCGACCCAGAACCCAGGAAATCAGATTCCTGCAACCTACAACAACAAGAAGGACTGCTGACCTGAAAGCCCTGCAGAGACGACGGAGACAACAACTGACTTGGCCCCAGCCCTACCGGCCTGTCTCCAGACTCAAAGAGCCTGCACAGCCACGCATCTGACAGGGACCAGTGACCTCTGAGGACTCAGAGGACTGCCCTGAACCTGAAGAACCAAGAAACTCCAGAGAACAGCGGCACTGTTCACCAACAGCAACATCTTTGCAACAAAGGAGCAACTTTTAAAGAACTCACTCTTCCCGCCGGAAGCGTGAGACTTCACACTCTGCACCCGATGCCCCCGGCTCGAACTCCAGAGAACCAACACTGCAGAGAGGACTCCCGGGTGACTGCGACTTCGTGAGTAACCTGAGACGAGCCCCCTGCATCCCCACAGTGATGCCTGCAGAGAGGAGACAGAGGCTCCCCCTGACTGCCTGGTAACAAAGAACCCGAAGCCTGGACCAAGCACTACACCCGCAGCCCCCAGGACCGAATGGAACCAACCTCCAATGCAAGAGTGACCAGCAGGTGGCCCCCTTCCTAGCCCAGTTTTTGGCTGGCCCGAAAAGCCCCCCAGTGCCCTGCCTGGATCGCCTACGTGACCCCTGGGTCCCTCCATTGCTTTCAATAGCAAACCCGATGCCAACTTTGCACACTGCACCCGGCCGCCCCTGTGCGGCTGAGGGTGTGTTTTGTGTGCCTGTTTTTGCCCTCCCCGAGTGCTCAACAAACCCCCCATGGTCTGCTCCCCGAGGACGCAGGTACTTATTTGCCAGCAGACCAGAGCCAGAGCACCCCTGTTATCCATAGGCGCCTATGTGTTTTGGGCTCTCCTTCGACCTCTGCACCTGACCGGCCTCTGTGTTGCTGGTGCGGTGACTTTGGGGTTGCTTTGAATCCCCAGCGGTGGGCTGCCTATGCCCAGGAGATTGAACTTGTAAGTGCTTTACTTACCTCAGAAACTTAACCATACTTACCTCCCCCAGGAACTGTTGATTTTTGCAGTGTCCACTTTTAAAATAGCTTATTGCCATTTTAACCTACACTGTGTGTACAACTGCTTTAATTCAATTTCCTTACTTACCTGTGTGGAGTACCTTGCATTTTATGTATATACGTCAAATCTTGAATCTTGCGGTTCTAAAATAAATTAAGAAAAATATTTTTCTATGTAAAAACTATTGGTTGAGTGTGTGTTCCTCATTTATTGCCTGTGTGTGTGCAACAAATGCTTGACACTACCCTCTGATAAGCCTACTGCTCGACCACACTACCACAAATTAGAGCAAAACAAAAGGATGATGGACGGAGTGCTGAACAATGCAAACACTCACCCCCAGTCACAGATCTGGGTTTAATCCATCGTTCTTTTGCTCACCATGCCACCCCAGTTTGAACCCAGTCATATGCAAATCAGTCTTGACCCTGTTCCTCATGGGAACAGTCCAGCCCGAACTGCCAAGCCAGGTGCTCCCTGGACCGGAAACAAGCATCCTGGGACTGGTTTCAGGGTTTCACCCTTCATCAGCCAGGCTAGCTTGAATCCAGTGGCACAGTGAGCAAGGGACCCACGTCTGGGCATTCCCTTGCCACTCAGGGCAACTTTAGCAAAACAAAAGGATGATGGACAGAGTACTGAACAATGCAAACACTCACCCCCAGTCACAGATATGCTTGTTTCCAGTCCAGGGAAGACCTGGCCTGGCAGTTCGGGCTGGACTGTTCCCATGGGGAACAGGGTCAAGACTGATTTGCATATGGCTGGGTCCAAACTGGAATGGCATGGGCAGCAAAATAACGATGGATTTAGGCCCAGATCTCTGTACTGGGGGTGAATGTTTGACATTGTTCATCATTCCGTCCATCACTTGTTCTTTTTGCATTTGTCGCCCTAAGTGGGAAGGGTATGCCCAGACGTGGGTCCCGTGCTTCCCATGCCACTGGATTCAAGCTAGCCTGGCTGATGAGGGGTGAAACCCCGAAACCGGTCCCAGGATGCTTGCTTCCTGTCCAGGGAAGACCTAGCCTGGCAGTTCGGGCTGGACTGTTCCCATGGGGAACAGGGTCAAGACTGATTTGCATATGGCTGGGTCCAAACTGGAATGGCATGGGCAGCAAAATAACAATGGATTTAGGCCCAGATCTCTGTACTGTGGGTGAATGTTTGACATTGTTCATCATTCCGTCCATCGCTTGTTCTTTTTTGCATTTGTCGCCCTAAGTGGGAAGGGTATGCCCAGATGTGGGTCCAGCTAGCCTGGCTGATGAGGGGTGAAACCCCGAAACCGGTCCCAGGATGCTTGTTTCCAGTCCAAGGAAGACCTGGCCTGGCAGTTCGGGCTGGACTGTTCCCATGGGGAACAGGGTCAAGACTGATTTGCATATGGCTGGGTCCAAACTGGAATGGCATGGGCAGCAAAAAACGATGGATTTAGGCCCAGATCTCTGTACTGGGGGTGAATGTTTGACATTGTTCAACATTCCGTCCATCACTTGTTCTTTTTGCATTCCTCATTTATTGCCTGTGTGTACAACAAATGATTGACACTACCCTCTGATAAGCCTACTGCTAGACAACACTACCACAAATTAGAGCAATAGAATTATCTAGTTTTGCCACTATCAACCTCTAAGGGGAACCCTTGGAATCTGTGCACATTATCTCTCACTTTGAGATAGTATATACAGAGCCAACTTCCTACACTGGCGATACCATGCTATTCAGAGATGAAACTATACCAGTTGCACCTAACACCTTCCCATGTCTATGAATACAAATATACAGAACCCCACTGGGAACTTGCAGAGAGTGCTAACTTTCCTCAGATCACAAATATGCTTCTGGACCACACTGCCGCTGTCCGTAGTTGGTTGATTGGCACTTGACAAGATGTTGATGTTGCCACGCATCTTGTACTACTGTGTTAACCTACCAGTAGTCATCTCAGTTAGCTATTTTAAGACACTGCACACCCTCCTGACGGACCTAATATGGGGCATTGGCAGGCATTGTGTGAGCTTAGCTAAGCTTCAAATGCCTTCGGAACAGGGAGGAATGGGAGCTCCAGATTTTAAAGTCTACTGGACAACTGCAGTGGCTTTCCTACTGGTTTGCTGGGAAAATCTTCAAGAAATAGGTTATTCACAATCCCTACTAGATAAAGGTCGACTACACTCTTTGATTTGCCTGGGATCCCGTCACCCCCACAAGCCACCTCTACTACTACGCACTGCCCTCCAATACTGGAAATTAGCCCTAAGATATACGATTGCAATGGTGCCTTATGCACCAAATATACCGCTGCTGGGACTACAAACTTTGGAGTTCTATCGCAATCTAGATAGACTGTATCTATGGGATCAAGGAGGGGTGCTAACGGTTGGGACATTATTCAAGGATCGAGTACTACTGAATCATTGATTTCACGTATGAGCACAACTCCTCATTTTTATTACATGCTAATATATCCCATTATATCAAACAACACTGGGCCCCTGATGGTACAAACTCCCTACACACAAATTCATCTGAGCTGTCAATACTGTGTGGCCCTTGAGGATCAAATGGGAAGGAATGGGTTTCTATGTTGAAATACCTCAAGATAATGTCTCAGAACTCTAGATTTAAATTCATACAATACTCGATATTACACAGGGCATTCCTCATGCAACATAGATTACACATGTTTTACCCAGCTGCTTCCTCGGCGTGCCCTAAATGAAATTCTGAAGAGGCAACTCTATTACATATGCTGTGCAGCTGCCCCAGGCTATCTTCATACTGGTCACAGACTGGAACAATACTGAACGAATCTTGCATCCTGGGACTGTTCCCACAAACTAAGAGAATAAAAGTGACATCACGATTGGCAGATTTAGCATTAATACTAGTTAAGCGTTTACTGACGAGACGGTGGAAAGTCACAACGCGCCCACTGTAATACAGTGGAGGAAAAGGATGAGGGTTGGGGACTAGCAGAAAGCTCAGCACTACGCAGAAAAGAATATAGAGGCCTGCGGAAAAAAATAATTTCAATAGAGTGGGATACCTCGTTAGAATCCTTTAAGTCATTTATTGATACAAGTAGTGACACTTAACAACATAATAGATAATAGTCTTGAGGATTAACACTAATTTGAGATGCCCCAAAGTAGCTACTGTCATGGCTGCACAAGCAGAACAGAGTAATCCTCAAAGAGTCCATGGAGCGCTTGTTTTCGGGTCAATGGTGACTGAGCAATAAAAAAAGGTCCTTTCTGACAACTGCTAATTGTATTACATGTCAACTGAGGTTGAAACCTTGCGCCGTAATGCAACAATTTTTATAGAGACGATGTCAAGTTAATGGGGAGGGAGGGATATTAGTATGATATGTATGGTTAATACTAACAGACGATCTCAAGATAATTGCATCACATTTCTATTGTATACTTTCACCTTCACTTAAAACTGGAAGTATGATGCATCTATGTAAATCAGAGTCTTTGATACTGACCAGAAGAGTTTAATTTCTCTTACAATGTCTACTAACCCCTTCGCTGCTGGGGCTTTTCCCGCTCCTGTGCCGAGGCTTTTTTTGGCTATTTGGGGCAGTTCGCGCTTAGGCCCTCATAACTTTTTGTTCACATAAGCTACCCACGCCAAATTTGCGTCCTTTTTTTCCAACATCCTAGGGATTCTAGAGGTACCCGGACTTTGTGGGTTCCCCAGAAGGAGGCCAAGAAATTAGCCAAAATACAGTGAAAATTTCGTTTTTTTCAAAAAAATGGGAAAAAGGGGCTGCAGAAGAAGGCTTTTGTTTTTTTCCCTGAAAATGGCATCAACAAAGGGTTTGCGGTACTAAAATCACCAGCTTCGCAGCGTTCAGGAACAGGCAGACTTGAATCAGAAAACCCAATTTTTCAACACAATTTTGGCATTTTACTGGGACATACCCCATTTTTACGGTTTTTGTGCTTCCAGCCTCCTTCCAGTCAGTGGCAGAAATGGGTGTGAAACCAATGCTAGATCCCAGAAACCGAAACATTTCTGAAAAGTATATAAAATTCTGAATTCAGCAAGGGGTAATTTGTGTAGATCCTACAAGGGTTTCCTACAGAAAATAACAACTGATTTTTTTTTTTTGAAATTGAGGTGAAAAAAACTGCAATTTTTCTCTACGTTTTACTCTGTAACTTTTTCCTGCAATGTCAGATTTTTGAAAGCAATATACCGTTACGTCTGCTGGACTCTTCTGGTTGCGGGGATATATAGGGTTTGTAGGTTCATCAAGAACTCTAGGTACCCAGAGCCAATAAATGACCTGCACCCTGCAGTGGGTTTTCATTCTATACCGAGTATACAGCAATTAATTTGCTGAAATATAAAGAGTAAAAAATAGCTATCAAGAAAACCTTTGTATTTCCAAAATGGGCACAAGATAAGGTGTTGAGGAGCAGTGGTTATTTGCACATCTCTGAATTCCAGGGTGCCCATACTAGCATGTGAATTACAGGCCATTTCTCAAATAGACGTCTTTTTTACACACTCTCTTATATTTGGAAGGAAAAAATGTAGAGAAAGACAAGGGGTAACACTTGTTTTGTTATTCTATGTTCCCCCAAGTCTCCCGATAAAAATGATACCTCACTTGTGTGGGTAGGCCTAGCGCCCACGACAGGAAATGCCCCAAAACACAACGTGGACACATCCCATTTTTTGACAGAAAACAGAGGTGTTTTTTGCAAAGTGCCTACCTGTAGATTTTGGCCTCTAGCTCAGCCGGCACCTAGGGAAACCTACCAAACCTGTGCATTTTTGAAAACTAGAGACCTAGGGAAATCCAAGATGGGGTGACTTGTGGGGCTCTGGCCAGGTTCTGTTACCCAGAATCCTTTGCAAATGTCAAAATTTGGCTAAAAAACAAATTTTCCTCACAATTCGGTGACAGAAAGTTCTGGAATCTGAGAGGAGCCACAAATTTCCTTCCACCCAGCGTTCCCCCAAGTCTCCCGATAAAAATGGTACCTCACTTGTGTGGGTAGGCCTAGCGCCCACGAAAGGAAATGGCCCAAAACACAACGTGGACACATCACATTTTTTCACAGAAAACAGTGCTTACCTGTGGATTTTGGCCTCTAGCTCAGCCGGCACCTAGGGAAACCTAGCAAACCAGCACATTTTTTAAAACTAGACACCTAGGGAAATCCAAGATGGGGTGACTTGTGGGGCTCTGACCAGGTTCTGTTACCCAGAATCCTTTGCAAACCTCAAAATTTGGCCAAAAAAACACTTTTTCCTCTCATTTCGGTGACAGAAAGTTCTGGAATCTGAGAGGAGCCACAAATGTCCTTCCACCCAGCGTTTCCCCAAGTCTCCTGATAAAAATGGTACCTCACTTGTGTGGGTGGGCCTAGCGCCTATGAAAGGAAATGGCCCAAAACACAACGTGGACACATCAAATTTTTTCACAGAAAACAGAGGTGTTTTTTGCAAAGTGCCTACCTGTGGATTTTGGCCTCTAGCTCAGCCCGCCCCAGGGGGGGGCAGAAATGGCCTAAAATAAATTTGCCTACGGGGTCGCTCGTCTTGCGTGACGGCGCAAAAAAAAAGATCCCTGGTGCCTAGTGGTTTCGGCCCCCCCTTGGGGGCAGATTGACCTAAAATCGGCCGATCTGCCCCCAAAGCGGGCAGAAATGGCCTAAATACAATTTGCCCCTCCAGGGCAGCGACCCTTGCCTAAGAGGTCGCTCCCCATTTCTAAAAAAACAAACAAAAAAAAAAACACAAAAAAAAAAATTAGCACTGGCGCCTAGAGGTTTCTGCCCCCCCTGGGGGCAGATCGGCCTAAAAACAATAGGCCGATCTGCCACCAGGGGGGCATAAATGACCTAAAATAAATTTGCCCCCCCCCCCCGGGAACGACCCTTGCCTACGGGGTCGCTCCCCTTGCGTGACGGCGCAAAAAAAAAGATCCCTGGTGCCTAGTGGTTTCTGCCTCCCTTGGGGGCAGATTGACCTAAAATCGGCCGATCTGCCCCCAAAGCAGGCAGAAATGGCCTAAATACAATTTGCCCCTCCAGGGGAGCGACACTTGCCTAAGGGGTCGCTCCCCATCTCTAAAAAAACAAACAAACAAAAAAAAAACACAAATAAAAAATTAGCGCTGGTGCCTAGAGGTTTCTGCCCCCCCTGGGGGCAGATCGGCCTAATAACAATAGGCCGATCTACCCCCAGGGGGGGCAGAAATGGCCTTAAATAAATTTGCCCCCCCACTCCCCCCCAGGAAGCGAGCCATGCCTACAGGGTTGCTCCCCTTGCGTGACGGCGCAAAAAAAAAGATCCCTGGTGCCTAGTGGTTTCTGCCCCCCTTGGGGGCAGATTGACCTAAAATTGGCCGATCTGCCCCCAAAGCGGGCAGAAATGGCCTAAATACAATTTGCCCCTCCAGGGGAGCGACCCTTGCCTAAGGGGTCGCTCCCCATCTCTAAAAAAACAGAAACAAATAAAATGAGCCCTGGCGCCTAGAGGTTTTTGCCCCCCCTGGGGGCAGATCGGCCTAATAACAATAGGCCGATCTGCCCCCAGGGGGGGCAGAAATGGCCTAAAATACATTTGCCCCCCCAGACCCCCTGGGGAGCGACCCTTGCCTATGGGGTCACTCCCCTTGCGTGATGGCGCAAAAAAAAAGATCCCTGGTGCCTAGTGGTTTCTGCCCCCCTTGGGGGCAGATTGACCTAAAATCAGCCGATCTGCCACCCAAAGCGGGCAGAAATGGCCTAAATACAATTTGCCCCTCCAGGGGAGCGATCCTTGCCTAAGGGGTCGCTCCCCATCTGTAAAACAACAACAACAACAAAAATCCCCGGTGCCTAGTGGTTTCTGCCCCCCTTGGGGGCAGATCGGCCTAATTAAAACAGGCTGATCTGCCCCCCTGGGGGGCAGAAATGGCCTAAAATAAATTTACCCCCCAGGGGAACGACCCTTGCCTAAGGGGTCGCTCCCCTTACGTGAAATTCACGAGAAAAAAAATAATAACTCCCTGGTGTCTAGTGGTTTCAGTCCCCCTTGGGGGCAGATTGGCCTCATAAAAATAGGCCAATATGCCCCAAGGGGGGCAGAAATGGCCTAAATATAATTTGCCCCCTATGGGACCGACCCTTGCCTAAGGGGTCGCTCCCCACCTCTAAAAGAAAAAACAAAACAAACAAAAAAATGTATCCCTGGTGCCTAGAGGTTTCTGATCCCCCTAGGGGCAGAAAAGGCCTTAAAAAAAATGCCCCCCCTCGGAGCGACCCTTGCCCAAGGGGTCGCTCCCTCATGCCAGTTTCATTTTTAAAATGAAATCCCTGGTGTCTAGTGGGCGTTTCAAAAGCCGGATTGCTTTGCAATCCGGCTTTTGAAACGCAGAGAGAGACTTCAAAGGGAAGGAAATAACTTTCCTTCCCTTTGAAGCCTCTCTCGGCCTCCCCCACGTGATCGGAAGAGAAATGCAAAGCATTTCTCTTCCGATGCGATGGGAGGAGGCCCTGTGACAATCAGCGCGCTGATGTCACAGGGGGGGTATAGGGGGCGGGGATGGAAGGGGAAGGGCTTCCCCTTCCATCCCTGCCTTGGGGTGGGGGGGGGAACCCCACAGAGGGAGCGCTAGCGCTCCCTCTGGGCTGTGTGCCCAGGACGTAATGGTTACGTCCTGGGCACAGCAGCACTGTGCCTCAGAACATAACCATTACGTCCTGGGCACAGAAGGGGCTAAAGAGATGTAAGTCTGTATCATTCCTGTGTGGTTATAACGTACTAAAAGTAATAAAATGTATTTAAAAAAAGAAATGACAAGGAGTAAAGACTATTGGTAAGAAGGCTGACTGAGGGGCTCGAGCATCAGTCTGGAAAACAAGTTTGTGCATGGCAATTGCACTGAGACACCCTGGAGCTCCCTCATGCGATGAGCTGCAATTATCATGTTGAGGAAGAATGACTTTAGGATCAGAAGACACCATCAGTAGCTGTGCATTGGCTCAAAAGAAGTTACAGATGAGAACTATCAGGACCAAATTAAGGTTCCAAGGTGGCATCACACATGGTCTGGAAGGGAACTTGTGTGTCAAACCTTTAGGAAATATTTCACAAGAAAGGATTTAAACAAGGATGGTTGGTCCGATAAATGGAAAAAGGCCAAAAGGGTCAATAAATAACCTAAAAGTGCCCAATGCAAGGCCTTGTCGGAGCAAAGACAAAACAAATAAAATATTCAACAATCGGACTTGTAAAGGGTGGACTCTACTCCAAGCCACAAATTTGTCCCAACACCTAGGGTAAACAGACTTTGCGGCAGGGCACCTGGCAGCCATGATAATATTCACAACTTTGGGTGGCAAATCAAACACTGCTCAGTCCGCACAGAAGTAGGTGTAGATTGTGCAGATCCAAGTGGAGAACCCTGCAGTGTTGTAGTAACAGAAGGTCCTCAGAAAGTGGTAGCCGCATATTTTCAAAAGGTCATAGCATCACACACCACTGACCCAAACCATGGACAACTAGAATGACTTGGGCATGGTTATTCATGATTTTCTTCAGAACTTTGGCCAGGAAAGACAGAGGAGAGAAGGCATACAACAGTATAGTATTCCATGCCAGTAGAAATGCATCTCCTAAGCAGAGCATTTGCGGGAACTCCAATGTGCAAAGGTTTGGACACTGCATGTTCTAGACGGTGGTCAAGAGATCTAGTTAGGTTTCTCCACCAATATCGGAAGATGCCCTGGTGCCACCTCAGGGTACCATGACCCCGCAGGCACTGCCACTGAGCTTTCCTGCACTGGTGTTCAAGGAAAGTGCCAGGTGGTTCACAATCAGGGAGATGCCCTGATGTTCCAACCACTTTCAAAGACCCAAAGGCTTCTATCACAGGAGCCAGGACCCCACTCTGGCCTGCTTGTTGCAGTACCATATGACAGTAGTATGGTTTGTGAGAACCTGTACCAGCCTCCCCTTCATGAATGGGAGGAAGGCCATCAAAACCTAACGAGTAGCCCGCAACAGACTGATATTGAGCCAGGTTTCTAACAGAGACCAGAGTCCTCTGACCTGCACCTCTCCGACCCAGCAATGATGCATCCACTACAGAGCGTACTTATGCCATCTGGTGAAGCGGACAAGCAGGATGCATGAGGCTAGCAAGCCAAGAAGCTTCAGAGCTGATATATAGACTGAGGCTTAAACATGGGGATCATAGTCCAAATATACTGGACATCTTGAGATGGAGGAAAAGCCCTGAACTGCATTGTGTCCAAGACAGCTCCTCAAAAAGGAAGCCTTTGCTTGTGTGACTTTGACTCGTTAATTCAGAACCCCCAAAACATCAGGAAGTTGACTGTCTTCTGTAGATGGTTTACCACTGACTGTGGTGAGCCTGAATAAACAACCAGGAACAGAGGTAGGGGAAAAATGGCATTCCCACTTCTGAAGATAGGTTGAGACTACCATCAGTGTTGTGAACACCTAAGGGGTGCTCATAAGGCCAGAATGGAGCACACAAACTGCTCTTGACCAACCCAGAACAACAGGTAATGGTTGTGGGACTGCAGGACGAGTATATGTAAGTACACGTCCTACAGGTCCAAGGCTAACATCCAGTCGTCAAGATCCAGGACAGACAGGACCTAGGTCCATGTGTGAGTATATCAAATTTGTCCAACTGTGTGAAGTATTTAGAGGGCAAAGATGTAAAATAGAACACATTTCCCTATTTTTCGTTGGCACTAACAAAATACAAGGTCCCTACTTCAGAGTCCAGAACCTCAAAATGGCTCTTTGGACAGTACAGCTTGCACATCTTCCAGTAAGATGATTAGGTGCTGCGCTGAAAGCTGGCCTGATATGGGAGGAAGCTGCAGCAGGTCAGAAAGAAATGGAAGGGCATAGCCCTGCTTTATGATCTGGAGGACCCATCTGTTGGATGTGATGGATTGCAACCCTGGGAGAAAGTGCTGAATCCTGCACTACACAGGGCGGCTATGTGCCATTAATAAAGGCAAACTAAAGTGGCTTGGCTGCTGATGCTCCATGGGAGAGGAACTGGGAAAATCAATACCCCTGGTGACCTGCACATTGCCTGCCTGGTTCCAATCAAGAAATGACTGCTGTTACTGTAGCTTGGGTGGGGTGAGTCAGTTTTTTCACTAAACAGGCGAGATCCATCGAAAGGCATATCCATAAGGAATGCCTGCATGTCTCCTGAACAACCTGTTGAAACACACATGGTGACGAAATACTATACTAGTGCAGACTGTTATCCCCAAACAACAAGTACTATTCATGCCAGCACAAGTGAAATTCTTCCAGGACCACTGGCAAGATCTCACTGGCAATGTCCCAGAGGGCGTGCATATATCAAACTAACCTTAAGACTAGGCTGGCCAAAGACAATGTTAGTTTTCTGAACGCCTCAATCCTGTTGTTGGTGGGGGAGAGTGTTTGTAGAATGAATAAGGATTTACCTTGCTGGTGGAAGTTTGGACCACCAAACTCTCAGGGGTAGGGTGCTGCATAAAAAAATCAGGGCCACCAGGTGCTGGTCTGTGGCATCTGGGCACCTACTCATTAATCGGTCGACAAGAGCATGGCTTAGACAAAGTGCCCATCACAGTGTAAGCTAGAACATTGTTGAATGGGAGCAAGGGGTCAGAGGAAGAACTTAACTAAACCATGAGGAAGTTGTATATCTAGGACCTCAGCAGCATGTCAAATTACTACAAAGAAGAAAGCACTTTCTTCTGTTGGCAGCCCCATCACTTCAAGGGCTTGGGGTCTGACATCGGAAGTCTCCACTGAATCCTCCTCTGGTGCCAACAAGGTCAGTACTAGTATCAGTGAAACAGGGACTGGCACACGTCTTGGAGTCAGAATGGAAGTTGGCATCAGAGTTGGTGCAGAAACTGAAATTAGTTCTAGGGACTCAGGTGGCATGGAGAATGAATCTGCTGGTGGTAACCTGATTCTTGGGGCTAGAAGATTTGCCAGAGAAAGGCTGGAGAGTGCCAAAAATAAGCAGCATGGCCACCTTAGAGGTTACGACCTGTTCTGGTGTCACTGATGGCCAGGGCAACTTGGGGTGCATCTAGATCAATTGCGGGATAGGCTTCTTCATCTGGGATTGGGAGTGGGATCGATTGGCAGCTTGACACCCTCTTTACATAGAGACTGGCAGTATGGGGCCAAATCCTGCTTTTCCTTCTTGTGTTTCTTTTTCAATTAGGACTTCAACATTCCAGATGAATTTGACCGTGAGGAATACCTGCCGCTGGATTGGCATAGACAGCAAGAGGGGGTCTGCACATTCCACTTGGACATGGACTAACGAGAGGTCCACAACTTCTTCCTGTGTATAGCAACGTAAAGCTTTACTTCATGGTCCTCAATCGCCTTCGGATGCATGAAAGCATAGTCATCAGACAACTTGCAGTCATGCCTCAAGCCCAAGTAATAAACTTTTCCTGCAAAGCGACTGGTCCCTGGTACCAGCCGGGTGCAGACAGGCTTGCCTTGTGTTTTTTTTTTGTTTTTTTTTTAGGTGGGACATCATTCACTTGTACACTGAATTTTGAACTCAAAATCGTCAAGTACCCAAGAAAGAGGGAGTAGAGCTCCAGATTAATGTTTGAAGGCAGAGAACAAAATGAACTGATGTCAGCATGCAGGAGTGGAGTGTGTGGCATCACTTATATGAAATGTTTCCAGCTACAGTCTGGCACATGTAGAATATTCCAAAGGTGAAGAATCAATAGTTAGAAGTAACCATCAAAAATATAAAGTTTTAGTATTACATCTATGGAGGGAAAGCAGTGCAATAGCAAGATACACAATGAACAAGTTACTCACCTTCGTTAATGCTCTTTCTGGTAGCGACTAACTGCAGTCTGGATCAGGAAACTTTTCAGCAAATGTCTGTAATGACACCGCTCTGGAAATTACCTGCGCACGGCCTATGTACCCATGCACTGATGTCAGTTGCTCTCAAGGCTGTCTGCTCCCCAAGACGCAAAGCCCTAACAGCAAATTGGCTTTGACCAGTGTCCAGATTCTTAAGCCTATTAACAGATAGAGTCATTTCACAGAACACGGAAGTTGGGAGTGTTGGTGATGAATCTGCAGTTAGACAGAGTCTCCACCAGAAAAAAACATTACTGAAAGTAACCTGTTCTTCTGATATACTTCCAACATCCTCACCTTTTTATAGATAACAAAGGAGTTTGCATTTCGAGGTGGGTCACTGAATGAACTCAAACCAAAATGTCCTGTAGGACTGAGCGGGTGAAATACCATTCTCTGCTAACATGGCTATCCAGACAGTAGTGCTTCATGAACGTAAGAAGAGACGCCCATTTAAATCCCTGGAGGATATACAGGACAGGGACTATGCTTGTCAACACAGAGGTATAGCTTTGGCCCTGGAGGAGAAAGCACGTAGTCCTTTGGGAGGCTGCTTTTTGCAACTGTGTAGCAGATCTTAATACAGAGCACAAACCAGTGGGAAATAGTCAACTTCTAAAGGGCCTTCCTTTTTTTGCTGCGGTGAACTCCACAAAAAGCTGAGCGTCCACCTGGTGTTCTCTGGTATGATTGGTGTAAAAGCTCAATGTTCTTTTGGGGTCCAAGCAATGGCGTTTTTCCTCTTCCTTCAAGGGGTGAGATGAAGCACAGAATGCCCGCAAGTTGATATTGACAACTTTAAGCAAGAGGGATGCTTGTCTCTACAGAACCAGTTTGTCTGGGAAAAAGGTGTTGTATAGCAGATTGACACAGAGAGCTTGAAGATAATTTACACACCACACCAATGCAGTGACAAGGAGCAGTGTCTTCAGAATGAGAAACACAAGGGACAGCTGTGAAGCACCTCAAAGAGGCAGTACACGTGAAATGTGAAGACCTAGTTAGGATTCCTAGTGTGACAGGACAAAAGAAAAGGGAGGAAACAGATAATGTAGATATTGTGGGCCTTTCAAAATACATGCATTACAATTGTTGATTTAAATAATGAGTACTAATCTGGCATCTGCAAAAAGTCCGAAAGAGCTGAAAGATACCCTTTAACTGTATCCAGAGCAAAGGCTTGCCAGATGAGAGACAAAATGAACAAAATGTCAGTTAACGTCCTGGTGAGGGTGAATCTGCTGTGTGCCACTCCAAACCACAAATTTGCCTCAACAACAGAGGTATACTGTCTTTGTTGAGGGGTGCCTGGCTGCCAAGATGACATTAACCACCTATGGAAGGCATTCAAAGGTGTTCAGCTGGTACCGCTCAAGTGGTGGATGTTGCGAAGGCACCCGTTCAGGACCCTGCCAATTAATTTGACAGCTGATACTCACGGAAGGGAAGCCTGATCATAGGACAGATGCTCATGCCCAGGAGCTCTGAATACCATAATCTCCGCACCTAATGCGGGGCCACTAGAATGACTTGGGCTCGGTCAGTCCTGGCCCTAGAAATCTGCAGAGCGGGGAGGCATGGGTGGGTGCAAGGAATATGCAACTAGTTTTAGGTGGTCATTTGGACATTGGCGGGGACTGTTAAAGTGGTGGTAATACCACCAATAGGCTGGCAGTAACTACTGCCAAATTAAGACCATGGCGGTGATAACTCCCATAGACAGCCAATGTACCACACCATCCACCAGGGCGTTAAGACCACTCACCATGGCGGAAGCCATCAACAGCCAGGCGGAAGACAAGGTACTGCCCACCATATCATGACACAGCAAACCGCCACGATTTCTGGGGCTGTACCAATGCCATCAAAAGCCTGGCGGAAACACAACACAGAAGACCAAAGACTCACCACCTGAGACACAGAGAAGATCAACGCCGCCATGGAACCGGAACTGCAAGTCTTCCTGATGCTTTTCTACGTCATGCTCCACCTGGAACACCAACGCTGATGAAGATGACAATAGTGAGTACAGCCGCCTAGCACACAAGGGAGAGAAGGAGGACAAGTAGAGTGGCACACACACGCACAACACACACCATTCACACACACACACACCAAACACACAACCAGCTGCAGACAAATAAAAAAACAATGTCATAGGACACACCTCATAATAATGCAAGGACAACAGTAAGGCAGAATTGAAAATGTATTTGCATGCCAATAACCACCATGGGTACCGAAGTGACAACAAATATGCATAACAATTGTCCAGAAAGAGCCAATGCCCAGTTCAAAGTACAAAAGGCCCACATGGCCACAGGGCACCGTCCAAGCCCCAACTTGATCCTGACATTCTTCGCACCAAACTGTGCAGGGCCAACATGTTGGAAGTGTGAAGGGGACACCTCAGCTGAAGTGGGGAACTTGCCCACTGGTTCTGGACAGGGCTTCATGCCCATTTCCCAATCCTGGGGAGTGCAAGGTCTCAGTCTCTGAGGTGGGGAACTCGCCCACCTCTTCTAGAGGGGGCTCCATGCCTATTTCCCAATGCTGGGGAGTGCAAGGTCACAGTCTCTGCGGTGGGGAACTCACCCACTGCTTCTGGAGGGGACTCCTTGTACAACAGTCCCTGGAGAGTGGCCTACATGCCCTCTGCTGGAGGTGAGGGCTGCTGTATCTCTGCTGGGAGAGGAAATACAACCTAGCTAAGTTAAATGAATTTGCTATACACCCAATACCCTTGAGCTGGGTCACCCTGCAATGTCTGACCTGGCATTAAGGGGCACCAACTGACTCACACCCACCACCTGGATCACATGCCACCTACCAATGATTGTAGTTCTGCCCACTGTAGTCACCCCCCTGTGGCTGTTGCCCTCAAGCGCCCATCCAGATCTGGGTAGGCCACTGCCAGAATGCAGGCCATCAGGGGGGGTCAGGTTCCAACGGGCACCCCTTCCTCGTTGGGAGGCCATCCCCAGCTGGGCCTCCGCAGTCTTCTGTGCCCGCTGTCTCAGGTCCTCCCACCTTTTGACAGTGGGTGCTCCGCCTGCTGTAGACACCCAGGGTCCGCACGTTCTCGGCAATGTCACGCCACAATCCTTTCTTCTGATGGGCGCTGATCTGTAGAGGTAATACAGACGGGAGGACACCATTACACACACAATCCAGCCTGTCACACATATCGCCCATGTAGGAAGTTGGCTCTGTATGTACTATTTCAAAGTAAGAAATAGCATGCACAGAGTCCAAGGGTTCCCCTTAGAGGTACGATAGTGGCAACACGAGATAATTCTAATGCTCTATTTTGTGGTAGTGTGGTCAAGCAGTAGGCTTATCAGAGGGTAGTGTTAAGCATTTGTTGTACACACACAGGCAATAAATGGGAAACACACACTCAAAGACAATTCCAGGCCAATAGGTTTTTATATAGAAAAATATATTTTCTTAGTTTATTTTAAGAACCACAGGTTCAAGATTTACAAACAATACTTTAAATGAAAGGTATTTCACTTAGGAACTTTAGGAACTTTGAATTAGCAAAATAGCATATACAGTTTTCACACAAATGGCAATAAGCTATTTTAAAACTGGACACTGCAATTTTCAACAGTTCCTGGGGGAGGTAAGTGTTTGTTAGTTTTGCAGGTAAGTAAACCACCTACAGGGTTCAAAGTTGGGTCCAAGGTAGCCCACCGTTGGGGGTTCAGAGCAACCCCAAAGTTACCACACCAGCAGCTCAGGGCCGGTCAGGTGCAGAGGTCAAAGTGGTGCCCAAAACACATAGGCTTCAATGGAGAAGGGGGTGCCCCGGTTCCAGTCTGCCAGCAGGTAAGTACCCGCGTCTTCGGACGGCAGACCAGGGGGGTTTTGTAGGGCACCGGGGGGGACACAAGTCAGCACAAAAAGTACAACCTCAGCGGCACGGGGCGGCCGGGTGCAGAGTGCAAACAGGCGTCGGGTTTGCAATGGAGTTCAATGGGAGACCCAGGGGTCTCTTCAGCGATGCAGGCAGGCAAGGGGGGGGCTCCTCGGGGTAGCCACCACCTGGGCAAGGGAGAGGGCCACCTGGGGGTCGCTCCTGCACTGGAGGTCGGATCCTTCAGGTCCTGGGGGCTGCGGGTGCAGTGTCCTTACCAGGCGTCGGTTTCTTAGAAGCAGGCAGTCGCGGTCAGGGGGAGCCTCTGTATTCCCTCTGCAGGAGTCGCTGTGGGTGTTCAGGGGGGTCAACTCTGGCTACTCACGGGCTCGCAGTCGCCGGGGAGTCCTGCCTGTAGTGTTGGTTCTCCACAAGTCGAGCCGGGGGCGTTGGTTGCAGAGTGCAAAGTCTCATGCTTCCGGCAGGAAACGTGTATTCTTTCAAAGTTGCTTCTTTGCTGCAAAGATGTTTCTTCTTTGGAGCAGAGCCGCTGTCCTCTGGAGTTCTTGGTCCTTTTAGATGCAGGGTAGTCCTCTGAGGCTTCAGAGGTCGCTGGACCCTGTGGAACGCGTTGCGGTTGCAGTTTTTCTCAAATTGGGGCGACAGGCCAGTAGAGCTGGGGTCAAAGCAGTTGGTGTCTCCGTCTTCTCTGCAGCGTTTTCAGCTCAGCAGTCCTTCTTCGTCTTAGGTTGCAGGAATCTAGTTTCCTAGGTTCTGGGGGCCCCTAAATACTGAATTTAGGGGTACGCTTAGGTCTGGGAGGGCAGTAGCCAATGGCTACAGTCCTTGAGCGCGGCTACACCCTCTTTGTGTCTCCTCCCTGAGGGGAGGGGGGCACATCCCTAATCCTATTGGGGGAATCCTCCAAAACCAAGATGGAGAATTTCTAAAGGCAGGGGTCACCTCAGCTCAGGGCACCTTAGGGGCTGTCCTGACTGGTGGGTGACTCCTCCTTGTTTTTCTCATTATCTCCCCTGGACTTGCCGCCAAAAGTGGGGGCTGTGTCCAGGGGGCGGGCATCTCCACTAGCTGGAGTGCCCTGGGGCAGTATAACTGAAGCCTGAGCCTTTGAGGCTCACTGCTAGGTGTTACAGTTCCTGCAGGGGGGAGGTGTGAAGCACCTCCACCCAGAGCAGGCTTTTGTTTCTGTCCTCAGAGAGCACAAAGGCCCTCACCACATGGGATCAGAAACTCGTCTCTCAGCAGCAGGCTGGCACAGACCAGTCAGTCCTGCACTGAACAATTGGGTAAAATACAGGGGGCATCTCTAAGATGCCCTCTGTGTGCATTTTTTAATAAATCCAACACTGGCATCAGTGTGGGTTTATTATTCTGAGAAGTTTGACACCAAACTTCCCAGTATTCAGTGGAGCCATTATGGAGCTGTGGAGTTCGTTTTTGACAAACTCCCAGACCATATACTTAATATGGCCACAACTGTACTTACAATGTCTAAGAATAGACTTAGACACTGTAGGGGCATATTGCTCATGCAGCTATGCCCTCACCTGTGGTATAGTGAACCCTGCCTTAGGGCTGTAAGGCCTGCTAGAGGGGTGACTTACCTATGCCACAGGCAGTATTTTGTGTGCATGGCATCCTGAGGGGGATGCCATGTCGACTTTGCCTTTATCTCCCCACCAACACACACAATCTGCAATGGCAGTGTGTATGTGTTAGGTGAGGGGTCCCTTAGGGTGGCACAACATATGCTGCAGCCCTTATGGACCTTCCCTGGTCACAGGGTCCTTGGTACCACTGGTACCTTTTACAAGGGACTTATTTGTGTGCCAGGGGTGTGCCAATTGTGGAAACAATGGTACATTTTAGGTGAAAGAACACTGGTACTGGGGCCTGGTTAGCAGGGTCCTAGCACACTTCTCAGTCAAGTCAGCATCAGTATCAGGCAAAAAGTGGGGGGTAACTGCAACACGGAGCCATTTCCTTACACAAGCCCCCCCAGCCCACAGGCCAGGAGACTCAGCCAAAGCTGGGAGAGTCTTCCTAGTCTGTCAGGCGAGGAAGAGTAGAGGAAATAGGCTGGTTTGTTGCAGGGCCTACTCTGCCTTACATCCTCCTGTTCAGGTCATTCCCTCTGGGGAACTGACCCACTTTCACAGTGATAGGACCTAGTCTGAATTGCCTCTTGTCTGTGCTTTTAATGTCTTCACCCATTCTCTCTAGTTTGGGGTTCGAGGTATCCACCTCTGCTAATCTTATTTTAGCCAGGGTCACCCCTAGCTTACCCAAAGAGGTTACCCAGAGCTGGAGTAACCCCACCATGACCAATAGGGTCAGGGGGCCTAACTTGCTATTTGGCATGGGGTCAGACCACCATGCCAAGGATAGTGCAGCCATAAAGGCTAACACCCAGTAGAGGCCGCTGACAGCTGTCAGTGCCCAGAACCTCACCTTTAGCTCTTCGCCTGCAAGGGAAGGAGCTAAGTTACAGGCTTCTTTGGGTTCAGGGTGCCTGTCTGCTGTGTAAGAGTGGGGGGTTACTACATCTTGTAGTAAACACCCTTCTTCCACTCTTTCTTCTGTTAACGGAGGAGCCACCCACTCAGGTTTAACAGTTGCCTGACTAGCCAGGACTTCTTGTGGATCAGGTTGGACTTTACCAGTGCCATTTTTGGAGTTCTCCCCTACTGGAGCAGAATCTCCTTGGCTTGCTGGAACCTTGGCTAAAGGTTGTCCACCTTTCCTACTCTGTTTTCCTTTCTTTTTCTTTTGGGGCCCACTTGCAGTTACTGCAGGGGTAGCACCTCCAGAATCCTTGGGAAAGGACTAGCACTGGACCAGTTCCTCTCTTGGGCTCTAACTAACCTCTGGGTAGTCATTTCGAAAGAGACAATCAAGGGGGAGGTCTGTACTGACTACCACCCTTCTCCAGGTAAAAGTCCCACCCACTACTATGGGCACAAAAGCCACAGGCCTATCAGTGACCCTGTCTGGGCTAACTCTTACTCTGGCAGTCTCACCTGGGATGTACTGGTTTGAGAACACCAGCCTGTCATGCACAATAGTGTGACTGGCACAAGTGTCTCTCAGGGCAGTAGCTGGGATTCCATTCACCAGTACGTGGTGGAAGTGTCTACTTCCCTCTGGAATCTCCAACTCACCTGTTGGGCCCTTTTTCCAGTTGAAGGCTATGAAGAACTCCTCATCTGAGGAGTCATCCCCAATGGCTACACTGGTCACCCCTGGGATTTTGTTAGGGGGTTTGTTTTTGGGACAAGAAGTGTCCTTGGTGTGGTGCCCTGTCTGTCTACAGTTCTGGCATCATGCCTTAGTGGCATCCCAGTTCTTACCCTGGTACCCACCTTTGTTTTGGGTAGTGTCTTGGGGCCCACCCACCTGGTCTGGTTTTTGGGGGCCCACACAGGACTCTTTTTCTTTGTTTCTAGTGTCACCCACTTTCTCCTGGGGAGGCTTTGTAGCCCCTTTCTTTTGGCCACCCCCAGTGGACGTTTTGGTTACCCTAGTCTTGACCCAGTGGTCTGCCTTCTTTCCCAATTCTTGGGGAGAAATTGGACCTAGGTCTACCAGATACTGATGCAACTTCTCATTGAAGCAGTTACTTAAAATGTGTTCTTTCATAAACAAATTATAAAGCCCAACATAGTCATGCACTTCATTTCCAGTTACCCAACCATCCAGTGTTTTCACTGAGTAGTCTACAAAATCAACCCAGGTCTGGCTCGAGGATTTTTGAGCCTCCCTGAACCTAATCCTGTACTCCTCAGTGGAGAATGCAAAGCCCTCAATCAGGTTAGCCTTCATGAGGTCATAGGATTCTGCATCTTTTCCAGAGAGTGTGAGGAGTCTATCCCTACACTTTCCAGTGAACATTTCCCAAAGGAGAGCACCCCAGTGAGATCTGTTTACTTTTCTGGTTGCACAAGCCCTCTCAAAAGCTGTGAACCATTTGGTGATGTCATCACCATCTTAATATTTTGTTACAATCCCTTTGGGGATTTTTAGCATGTCAGTAGTATCTCTGACCCTATTTAAGTTGCTGCCACCATTGATGGGAGCTAAGCCCATCTCTTGTCTTTCCCTTTCTATGGCTAGGAGCTGTCTCTCCAAAGCCAATCTTTTGGCCATCCTGGCTAGCAGGAGGTCATCTTCATTGAGACTGCTCTCAATGCTTCTAGAGCTGTTGGACTCTCCAGTGAGAGAAGCAACATCTCTGACTATCACTTCTGGGTCAGGGTTGGAGAAACCCTGTGCTCCCTATCTAGGACTGGAGGTGGGAGATCCTCCACATCACTAGTGTCCCCCTCTGTGAGGCCATCATCAGAGGGGTTGTTTTTAGCAAACTCTGCCAAAAGCTCCTGGAGCTGTACTTTGGTAGGGTTTGAACCAGTTTTTATCTTTTTGATTTTGCAGAGAGACCTTAACTCTGACATCCTAAGATGCAGGTAAGGGGTGAGGTTGAGTTCCATCATTATCTCTTCTGCAGCAGACATTTTGTTTCTAAAAGTTGGAATACTTTTAAAGAATCTAAAACTATCTCTAGAACTTAATTGAAACTTTTACAAAACTTTTAAACTCTAAAAGAAATGCTAACAGGGACTAACACAAGGCCCTAGCAGGACTTTTAAAAATTTAGAAAAATAGCTCAAATTTCAAAAATCAGTTTCTAATGACAATTTTTGGAATTTAGTAGTGTGATCAGGTATTGACTGAGTAGCCCAGCAAATGCAAAGTCTTGTACCCCACCGCTGATCCACCAATGTAGGAAGTTGGCTCTGTATGTACTGTTTCAAAGTAAGAAATAGCATGCACAGAGTCCAAGGGTTCCCCTTAGAGGTAAGATAGTGGCAACACGACATAATTCTAATGCTCTATTTTGTGGTAGTTTGGTCGAGCAGTAGGCTTATCAGAGGGTAGTGTTAAGCATTTGTTGTACACACACAGGCAATAAATGGGAAACACACACTCAAAGACAATTCCAGGCCAATAGGTTTTTATATAGAAAAATATATTTTCTTAGTTTATTTTAAGAACCACAGGTTCAAGATTTACAAACAACACTTTAAATGAAAGGTATTTCGCTTAAGAACTTTAGGAACTTTGAAATAGCAAAATAGCATATACAGTTTTCACACAAATGGCAATAACCTATTTTAAAACTGGACACAGTGCAATTTTCAACAGTTCCTGGGGGAGGTAAGTGTTTGTTAGTTTTGCAGGTAAGTAAACCACCTACAGGGTTCAAAGTTGGGTCCAAGGTAGCCCACCGATGGGGGTTCAGAGCAACCCCAAAGTTACCACACCAGCAGCTCAGGGCCGGTCCGGTGCAGAGGTCAAAGTGGTGCCCAAAACACATAGGCTTCAATGGAGAAGGGGGTGCCCCGGTTCCAGTCTGCCAGCAGGTAAGTACCCGCGTCTTCGGAGGACAGACCAGGGGGGTTTTGTAGGGCACCGGGGGGGACACAAGTCAGCACAAAAAGTACACCCTCAGCGGCACGGGGGCGGCCGGGTGCAGAGTGCAAACAGGTGTAGGGTTTGCAATGGAGTTCAATGGGAGACCCAGGGGTCTCTTCAGCGATGCAGGCAAGTGGGGGGGGCTCCTCGGGGTAGCCACCACCTAGGCAAGGGAGAGGGCCACCTGGGGGTCACTCCTGCAATGGAGGTCGGATCCTTCAGGTCCTGGGGGCTGCGGGTGCAGTGTCCTTACCAGGCGTCGGGTTCTTAGAAGCAGGCAGTCGCGGTCAGGGGGAGCCTCTGGATTCCCTCTGCAGGCATCGCTGTGGGAGCTCAGGGGGGGGTCAACTCTGGCTACTCACGGGCTCGCAGTCGCCGGGGAGTCCTCCCTGTAGTGTTGGTTCTCCACAAGTCGAGCCGGGGCGTCGGGTGCAGTGTGCAAAGTCTCAGGCTTCCGCCGGGAAACGTGTATTCTTTCAAAGTTGCTTCTTTGTTGCAAAGATGTTTCTTCTTTGGAGCAGAGCCGCTGTCCTTGGGAGTTCTTGGTCCTTTTAGATGCAGGGTAGTCCTCTGAAGCATCAGAGGTCGCTGGACCCTGTGGAACGCGTTGCTGTTGCAGTTTTTCTCGAAGTGGGGAGACAGGCCGGTAGAGCTGGTGCCAAAGCAGTTGGTGTCTCCGTATTCTCTGCAGGGTTTTCAGCTTAGCAGTCCTTCTTCGTCTTAGGTTGCAGGAATCTAGTTTCCTAGGTTCTGGGGGCCCCTAAATACTGAATTTAGGGGTGTGTTTAGGTCTGGGAGGGCAGTAGCCAATGGCTACTGTCCTTGAGGGCGGCTACACCCTCTTTGTGTCTCCTCTCTGAGGGGAGGGGGGCACATCCCTAATCCTATTGGGGGAATCCTCCAAAACCAAGGTGGAGAATTTCTAAAGGCAGGGGTCACCTCAGCTCAGGGCACCTTAGGGGCTGTCCTGACTGGTGGGTGACTCCTCCTTGTTTTTCTCATTATCTCCCCTGGACTTGCCGCCAAAAGTGGGGGCTGTGTCCAGGGGGCGGGCATCTCCACTAGCTGGAGTGCCCTGGGGCAGTATAACTGAAGCCTGAGCCTTTGAGGCTCACTGCTAGGTGTTACAGTTCCTGCAGGGGGGAGGTGTGAAGCACCTCCACCCAGAGCAGGCTTTTGTTTCTGTCCTCAGAGAGCACAAAGGCCCTCACCACATGGGATCAGAAACTCGTCTCTCAGCAGCAGGCTGGCACAGACCAGTCAGTCCTGCACTGAACAATTGGGTAAAATACAGAGGGCATCTCTAAGATGCCCTCTGTGTGCATTTTTTAATAAATCCAACACTGGCATCAGTGTGGGTTTATTATTCTGAGAAGTCTGATACCAAACTTCCCAGTATTCAGTGTAGCCATTATGGAGCTGTGGAGTTTGTTTTTGACAAACTCCCAGACCATATACTTAATATGGCCACAACTGTACTTACAATGTCTAAGAAGAGACTTAGACACTGTAGGGGCATATTTCTCATGCATCTATGCCCTCACCTGTGGTATAGTGCACCCTGCCAGTAGGCTGGCTAGTGGTAGGGGCTCGCTGGTGTGCTGTCCATTCCCTCATGATTTTGGCCATGTCTGCCAGCACCCTTGCTATGGAGATCATGGTGGTGTTGAGGGTCTGCAAATTCTCCCTGATCTCCTGATGGTGTTCCTCCTGCAGCCGCTTGTTCTCCTGCATGTTGGTAAGGATCTGGCCCATTGTGTCCTGGGATTGTTGGTAAGCCCCCAGGACATTGGTGAGTGCCTCCTGGAGAGTTGGTTCCCTGGGCCTGTCCTCCTCCTGGCGCACAGCGGTCCTCCCAGTGTCCCTTTTCCCCTGGGCCTGTGTACCCTGAACGGTGTGCCCCCTGGCATTGACCCCAGGACCCTGATTGTCTTGAGTGTGAGGTGTGGACTGGGGTCCCTGTACAGGTGGGCACACTGCTGATTGATGTATCCTGCGGACAGAGGTGTGGGGGCGTTGGATGGGTGCTGTGGTGTTGGATACTGATGGGGGAGGCTCTTTGGTAGATTGTGAGTGGGCTGGGGTGGCCGACTGACCAGTGGTCCCTGATGGGGCAGGTAGTTCATCCAGATCCAGAAGTCCAGAGTTACTGTCATCACTGGGGGCATCTTCTGTTGGGGGACTGGTTAGACGTAGCACCTCCTCTCCACTGACACTGGCTGGGGCACCTGTGGTGATGTAAATGATGTATTATGCTTCATGTCTGCGACAAATTGTACATCCCTAGCTTCCCTTCTATCGTTGCTGTTGCCCTGCCACCTTTGTTTGTGTATGGTGATGTAGTGTGGGATTGTTAGTTCTCCATGCTGTGCATGCTTTTGTGATGGGTGTACATACAGGACTGGGAGGGTTGCCCATGCATTGGTATAGCAAGCAGGGCTAGGCATTGGGGTTAGTTATATGCGTAGGTGCAGTGTGTGGGATGGAGTGGAGTGATGGGAGTGAGGGTGACGGGGTGTGATGGCATGCAGGTATGGGGATGATAAGTAGTAAATGTTGACTCACCAGTGTCCAGTCTTCTGGCAACTCCAGTTAGTCCCTCAGAATGCAGTATTGCCAAGACTTGCTCCTCCCATGCTGTCAGCTGTGGGGGAAGAGTGGAGGTCCACCGCCAGGCCTCTGGATGGTGAGCAGGTGCCTTGCTGCCATGGAACGTACCTTCTCCCGTTGGTCGTTCCACCTCTTTCTGATGTTGTCCCTTGTTCTTGGATGCTGTCCCATGGTGTTCACCCTGTCCACGATTCTCCGCCATAGCTTAATCTTCCTGGCAATGGATATTTGCTGGACCTGTGCTCCAAACAGCTGTGGCTCTACCCTGACTATTCCCTCCACCATGACCCGCAACTCCTCAACAGTGAAACAGGGGTGCCTTAGTGCAGACATGGATGTTGTGTAGTGTGTGTTGGTGAGAGGGTGTTGAGTAATGTGGTGGGGTGTGGGATGGGGGATGCGTGATGGATGTATGGGTGTTTGTGGTGTGTGTGTCTAGTTGTCACAGTGGTCTTGGTTTCAGTCTGGTGGCAATAATTGGTGTTCGTAAAGGGTGGTGTGTAATGTGGGTGGGTATTTTATACTGCTGTAGGTAGGTGGGTGTGGAGTGTGTATCAGTGTCAGGTGTGTGATTTCGGTTTTGGCCAATGTAGTGTTGTTTTGTATTTGGATGTCCATTCTGAGCGCGCCGGTGTGTACCTCCAATGGTTTACCGCCATTGAATGTCTGGTGTGTTGATTCGTGGGTCATAATGTGGTGGGGGTTGTATTGTTGGCGTAACGGTATGGGTGTTGGTACCAACACTTTAACACTGACCTTTAGGCTGGCGGATTTGTGTATGTGGCAGTATTCTGTCGGATTGGTGCGTGTGTGTCATAATATGGTGAACAGATATCCGCCACCACAATGGTATGTTGGAGGCCATCACTGTGGTGGTAAGCGGGATTTACCGCCAATGTCATGATGAGGGTCATAGTCTCTACCAGATAATGCGTTACTGAAGGTAAATAACTTGTTCATCTGATAGAGACTTCTAGCTGCAGATTCCTTGCCTTTAAATAGATACCCAAGCCATACAATCCTGGTGGTGGGCTGTGGAGAAATTTTACTAGACTAAGAAGTCCTGCAGGACCAAACGGGAAAAATGCCTGTCTCTTTGGACCTGACTGTCTAGGCAGTAGTGTTTGGCAAACATGTGCAGGGACGTCCACGTTGCTGCCTGGCAGATGTGCAGGACTGGGACTCCACGAGCTAACACCGTGGTCACAGCTTTTCCTCTAGTGAAATGGACCAGTAAGCCCTCAGGAGGCTGCTTTTTAGCCAGGGCATAGCAGATCTTGATACAGAGAACGACCCAGCACGAAATGGTTTGTTTCTGAACTGCCCAACCTTTTTGAGTTCCCAAATAGCCCACGAAGAGTTTGTCATCCACACGGAATTCTTATGCAGTCAAGGTAGAACAACGCTCTTTTTGGCTCCAGACAGTGGGAGTCGCTCCTCTTCTTTAGAGGGATGTGGAGAACCATAAAAGGTGTGCAGAGTGACTGTCTGTTCCAAACAGAATGGAGTCACCACTTTCGGGAGGAAAGAGGCCTGGGTGCAAAGGACCACCTAGTTAAGTAATAAAGCCTGAAGCTTACTCACCCTCCAGGGAGATGTTATCCACACTAAGAAGGTTGTTTTGATAGTAAGCAGCCAGAGGGGACAACTGTGTAGTTGTTCAAAGGGAGCACACAGGAGGTACATAAGGGCCAGGTTCTGGTCCCACTGAGGCATGATGGAGTGGTCAGGGGGAAACATATGTACACACCCTTTCAGAAATTACAATAGGAGACCTAAATAAAGAGAGTTGGTCAGGCAGCCACAGGAAGGCGGAAAGAGCAGAGAGATAACCCTTAAGAGTGCCGAGAGCAGAGCCCTGCTGGGCAAGGGTAAGAATAAAGAGAAGAATATCAGAAAGAGGGTCAATAGACTTTTCCGTACAAAATTGCACATATGTTTGCCTATGGCAGGCGTACATCATTTTGGTGGAGGGCCACCTTGGCACCAACATAACTTTATAGACTTCGGGAGAAAGGTCAAAAGCTATCAATTGTCACTGCTCAATCTCCACGCAAGGAAGTGGAGATTTGACAGGTTCGGGTGGTGGACCCTCCCCTGCTGCTGCAACAGAAGATCCTCCCGAAGGGTAAGTCTGATCGGAGGATCGAAGCTCATTTTCAGAAGCTTGGCATACCAGACTCTCCGTGCCCAGACCGGTTCCACAAGAATGACTTGGGCACGGTCATTCCTAATCTTATTGAGAACTCTGGGCAGATGTGGTATGGGAGGAAAGGCGTACAGGAGGCCTGAATTCCACTCAAGATGAAAAGAGTCTCTGAGAGACAGCCACCTTGGAAATTCCAGTGCGCAAAACTGCTGAAGTTGTGCATTGTTTTCAGAGGCAAACAGATCTAAACAAGGCACTCCCCACTGCTGAAGGAGTCCTTATGCCACCTCCGAATGGAGACGCCATTCTTGATTGATTGCCGAGTTCGCCCACCTGGGCATTCAGAGAACCTGCCAGGTGTTGAACCACCAGGGTAATGCCCTACTGTTACAGCCATGTCCAGAGATGCAGGGCCTCTTGGCAAAGTGTCCACAACCCCTCCCGCCCTGCTTACTGCAGTACCATATGGCCATGGTGTCCGCGAACACCTGCAGTAACTTCCGCTTGACCGAGGGAAGAAATGCTTTCAATGCCAGCCGAATCGTACAGAGCTCCAGCAAGATGGAGTGGAGTCCGGATTCTGCAGATGAGTAGAGTCCTCTGATCTCCAACCCTCCCAGATGGTAGCCCCATCCCAGGAGTGACACATCTGTCACTACTGTCAGATCTGGTTGGGAAAGGGAGAGGGGTCTGTCTTTGACCAAACTGGGTTCATCAGCCACCATTGCAGGTCTTTTGCAGTTCCCTCCGAGATTCAGACCATGTTGAAGAGATTTCCCTGATGCTGCACTCACTGGAATTTCAGATTCCGCTGCAGAGCCTGTATATGCCATCTGGCATGATTCACCAGCAAGATGCAGGAGGCCATGAGGCCCAGCAGCCTCAGAGTCACTCTCACTGAAATCCAGGATAGAGGCTGAAACATCGCTATCATAACCTGAGTATCCTGGACTCGCTGCTCGGGAGGATAAGCACAAAACTGCAATGTGTCCAGAACAGCTACATTGAAAGAGAGCGTTTGAGAAGGAGTTGGTATGACTTTAGCACATTTAACGTGAACCCCAACGAATGCATGAGGTCTGTCATAGTCTGTAGGTGGGAGACAAGAGTCTGGAGTGAAGTCGCCTTTCAACAGTCGTTTAGGTAGGGGAAGACTCAAACCCCTAACCTGCGCAAATGAGCTGCGACCACCGCCATCAACTTGGTGAGCACCAAGGGGTGCAGGAAAGGCTAAAGGGGAGCACGGTGAACTGAAAGTGCTTGTGGCCTACCTTGAACTGCAGGTAACGCCTATGGGCAGGCAGGATGGTGATGTGAAAATACGCATACTGCAAGTCCAACACCACCAGACAGTCTCCTTGGTCTAGGGCAGATAAGACCTGAGCCAAAGTAAGCATCTTTAATTTTTTCCTTTTTGAGGAAGAGATTGACAGTTCAGAGTTCTAGAATAGGGAGAAGACCCTTGTTCTTTTTTGGGTATTTGAAAATAGTAGGAAGAACAACCACTGCCTACGTCTGATATCGGAATCTTTTCTATAGCCCCCTTGGCCAAGAGAACTGTAACTCCCTCTCTGAGCAAGCGCAGATGATCCTACGTCAGACATTCTTGAGATGACAGTATGAGGGGAAGGAAAGACAGGAAAGGGAGAGAGTAGCCCCTCCGAATGATCTGCAAGACCCATTTGTCCGATGTTATGGACTGCCAGTGTGGGAGATGATGTTGGATTCTCCCTCCAACTTGTCATCCATGGTCTTGCATCACCAGACTAGGAGGGCTTAGAGGCTGCAGCTGCTGGGGGCAGCAGTGGCTGCCAGTAGAGGGCATTGCCCATGTAGTTTTGCAAGTTATTGTATTGTATTGTATTGTAATCGTATTTATATAGCGCTTACTACCCCTGACGAGGCGTTGAATCGCTTTTCGATGAGTAGCACGCTACTCTGGAACCCAACAAGAATTAGTGATGGATTAGTATCGTTAAATAATGAGTACAGTTTTAGTGTTATTATGAGTTAATTTGAGCCGCGGATATGAGAGTTTGTTAGTTAGATTGACTGGAGTAATGGAGGGGTGGAGGAGGAAAGAAATCCAGAAGTGTTAATTGGGAGTATACTCTTCATTTCCTCAACCCAAATGCTTGGGATGAGTAAAGGGGGGTGGAGGGGGGAAGAGTATGTGGAAGGGTTAGGGAGAGCATAGTAGCAGGGTGAGATAAATGCAGGAGAATTTAGTAGGGTTGTGTGGGAGGTCACAGTAGTAGAGTGAGGTTTGGTGAGTTAGATGTGGAAGCGGAGGGAAGAGCTTAGGCAGAGTTATTTAGGAGATGAAAGTAGTAGAAGGGATTTGGGATGAGTCAGAGTGAGAATGGAAGGTAGTTTGATAGAGACATGACATATGATGATGAGTAGATAAGTGTGATAAGATGAGAGCAGGAATACATAGATATGTAGTATAACAACCCACCCAGGAGCCATGCAATGATCCACGAACATGCCAAGCACAGAAACAACATATACACATACATACACACATATATATATATATATATATATATATATATATATATACACACACACATACAAATGAATACATACACATATGCACATACAATACATAATTAGAACCATGGGTAAAAAATACTCAGTCAAACAGGTTTAAAGAGTGTGTGTGTATTTTATTGTCATGACATAGTAGCAATACATATATTCTAAAGAAACTATAAATAAATAGAAATGTACATATAATCCGAAAAAATATTTATCAAAATAGGCATATGCAGTTCATAGTTGTTTGAAAATGGTGGTTATGAAGGAAAGAGCCAACTCTTGAGTAGTTTTCTGAAGACAAGAAAGTTATCTGTGGCTCTTATAGTCGGGGTAATGTATTCCATAGTTTGGCTGCTTGGACGGAGAAGGATGTACCACCTATAGTCTTTTTCTTGTATGGTGGTGTTCTAAGGCGGGGTGCCAATCTTGAGCGGAGGGTTCTTTGTTGGATGTATTTGGTAATTTTCTTTCTGATAAAAAGTGGTCCTGTTCCATGTATAGCTTTGTGGGAGATACAAAGCAGCTTGAAAGTGCATCTTCTGGCAACGGGTAACCAGTGTAGTGCTCTCAAGGCAGGGGAGATGTGGGCTTGCGGCTTTATATGTAATAGTAGCCTGGCTGCAGAATTCTGGATACGTTGTAGTTTTTTCATAACAGATAGAGATGATCCATGGTAGAGGCTATTGGCATAATCCAGTTTGGATAGTACAACGAGATAGTAGCTTGCACCTTTTGTGGAAATCCGAGGTGGGGGAAAATGAGTCATAAAGTCTTCAAGGTCTTGAAGCTTGTGCATGCTAATTTGTCCACTTGGGCATTCATAGTTAACTTGGAATCCATGGTGATTCCTAGGTTTTTAACTTCCTTGGATAATTGAAGAGGTGGTCCGAGATCGTCAGGCCAGACGCACAGAGGGTCATCATTTTTCCAGTCACCACATATGAGTATTTCTGTTTTGGAGAAATTTAGTTTGAGATGGCTCCAGGTCATCCACTGATCAATGGCTCTGAGGCAACTGAAGATTTGTGAGTTTTCAATGTTTTTGGGGCATTCTAATTTAAGTAGTATTTGTGTGTCATCTGCATAGTTGTAGCATGTGAGATGGAAATCATTGATCAGTTCTGGTAAAGATATCATGTAGATGTTGAAAAGCAAAGGTGAGATGATTGACCCTTGGGGGACCCCTGCTTTTGTGAGGTAGGGTTCGGACGAGAAGGGGGGCGAGTGGATGATATTAGATCTTTTTTGAAGATAGGAAGTAATCCAGTTGAGAGCAATCCCTTGTATTCCGGCTTCGTGGAGTCTTTGAGTTAGGGTGTCATGGTCAACCGTATCAAAGGCAGCCGAGAGGTCCAAGAGAAGTAGTGCAGCAACTCCATTTCGGTCAACTGTGTTTTTAAGATCGTTCCAGATTTTCATGAGTGCCAATTCAGTGCTTTTTTCTGGGCGGAATCCAGTTTGGAAGTCTGAAAGTATAGAATTGTCTTCAATGAATTGTGACATCTGGGTGAATGCTGCTGTTTCTATCAATTTGCCCAGGAAAGGTCCATTTGTGATTGGTCTGTAGTTGCTGGGGTCTTGCGGGTCTAGGTTTGTTTTCTTTAATAAAGGTCATATGTATGCATTTTTCAGGTCTACAGGAAAAGTTCCTGAAGTTAAAGAGTTGTTGATGATTCTTCTTCCAGGTGTGGCAGCAGAAGCAGATAGAAGAATGTTCTTGAAGATTTGTGGTGGGCAAGGGTCAGAAGGGCAACCAGAAGGTCTGCTTGCTTTGACCAAATCCATAAATTCATCCTGGGATATTTGTTTGAAGGACTGTAGAGGTTGGGTTGGTTTATTCTTAAAGGGTATTTTAGGAAAGGGGTTGGTGCTGATGGTTTTCTTCTGTTTTAAATAGGAGTCCAATGTGTTTGCGTTGGTTGTGTAGTGAGTTGCCAATTTGTTTGTGAAATCTTGAGTAGTGGGATGACTTCCTTCCATGCATGTCGGTTTTCAAAATTCATTGAGAATTTTATTAAATTCCTTGGTTGTAGATTGAGCATTTTGAATTCTGTCTGAGTAGTATCTTTTTTTGGCTTTTTTGATTGATGATTTGTATATCCTGTTAAGTTTGTGTAGCTGCAGTTTGTCTTGACTGTTGTTTGTTTTGAGCCAGGTCCGCTGAAACTTTCTGATTTGTTGCTTTATCTTTTTAAGTTCAGTGTTTCTCCAAGGTGTTGGTTTTCTTTTGTCGTGTTTAGTTTTTCTGAGTGGTATTGGGACATCAAAAGCTTCCTGTAGCCACTCACAAAGTTTTGGCACAGAATTAATTGTATCTAGATCTGTGTTTGCTGTTAGTTGTGTTTCTAAGTGATCCAAATTGAGTTTGCTCCATGGTCGATAGGTGTATGTATGTTAGTAGTTGTGGGGTGTGTTGATTTGTGGAGTTGTATGTTGGAAAGTTATCATATGTGGACGGTAATTGCCTAGAGCAATTGCCATTCACATATGTCATTGTTTTTTATTAAATAAGGGCTTTAAGTCCATGCCGAGTGCTGCCCTCAGTACTTGGCTGCCTCTCATCCTTGCTGAGACAGGAGTCAGGCAGCCAGGCACTCTCAAAAGGGACACATGCTCTAGTGAGCATGTGCCAAACATCATTTTCTACTTTTTTTATATTGCTGGGCAAGCTAAGGCCAGCCCTCGCCTTTAATTATCAAGAGTCTGAAGAGAGCTCCCATTTATGATGCACAGCAGTGTATTGTATAACTTTAATGTTTAGGATTATTTAAAATAATTACAATTAATAAAGCGAACTGGGTGCATGATGCAGCATCAACTATACGTATTCACGATAAAAGAGGAAATCCAATGATAAAACAAAGAACAGCAATAATATATACTCTTAAGATACACTAAAAAGTTAAAAAGATGTCAAATAGCAAGAGAATTATCAATAGAAAGTGCAATAAGCAGTAAGATAAACATTTTCCCTCAAGTATATCAGCAGACAGTATAATCAAAAAGTTAATCCTTGAGGCAGACAACCAAAAGGTAACAGTGCAGTGAATCAATAAAGTGCTAGTGCAACATCAAACAGCATAATAGTAATGTAGATCCTCAGGGCATCTATTTTGCATATAAAGTCACTTAGGTTAACCTCAGAGGACCCCCTCTGCTAGTAGCGACAAGATGGGACACAGGTTATCCCCCAAAAGGAAGTAGAGTGGTGATTACTAAAGTGCTAGTACAACATCGAACATTATAACTTTTAAATCATTGGAGCTGCCATTCTATGCACAAAGACACTTAAATAACCTCAGGGGGCCCACCCGACTAGCTGCCACAGAGTTGGGTTTAAATTGTCAAACTAGTAGTGCAATGCTTAAATAAAGTGGTAGTGAATTGCCTTACTCAAACCACCATTAATGTAATGTATTATCTCATAATTGATCAATAATCAACAATTTAAGGTTGATGCCCTGATTATAAAAATAACTATGCAAAAGCTATTGACAGATAATTGCCAAATGATTAACAAGTGACTATGAGACCACTGACACGGCCAGCCCCGCCCCGCCCCGTCCCGGCCGACTAAACTTCGAGGATGCACTGAGAGCATACTTCATTAGCAAAATGTTCAAAACTTTATCATCATGGTTTAAGGAGGCAATGATTACCTGCCAGCACGTGTGTATTCCCAGACTGTTCTTCTCCACCCGCAGTCTAGTCCTGCGTTCATTTAGTAATGCCTCGATAGAGTCATATAACATGCTCGAGAGATTCATCACCCCCACCACAGCCCCTGCATATAGTATCCTCACTTGGGCGCCGCTATGGGAAGCCGTTCATGTCAACATTACAGCCCTGTAAATAGGACACCTCCTGGAATTCATAGCGTGTTGCAAAATGAATATGACATACACCAGAATGAATGCACTATGTGTCAAAATAAAAATGATACCTGGCAGAGTGAATCTGACTTGATCCCAAAACAAATATGAAACCAGGTAAAGTGAATATGCTACTTAGTGATTATTATGAATAACTCACACTCAGAATTGAATAAGAGATATACTGAAATATATATCAATCATACTGAAATAAATGTCCCTCACTGTAAATAATAAAGCAATCACTGAAACACATACAATATTTGTCAAAAAGAATGAGACATTTCTTGAAATGACTGACATATGCCAAGAGGAATATGACACACATTGGAATGAATATGACAGCTTGAAATGAATATAAGGTACTGAAATGAAAAGGCATTATTCTGAAAGGAATATAGGCGGTCATTACAACATTGGTGGTAAAAGCCGCTTACCTCCGTGCAGAAGACCGCCAACACACTGCCGCGGCCGCGGAATTCCGCCACAGCCATTATGACCCACAGCACGGAATCTGCCAAAATTCAGACACCCACACAAGTCCGCCACACCAAAGGTCAGTGATAAACTGGCAAAAACAAAACCTCCACCGTCACGCCAACAGAAATACGTCCACACTATCACGACCCACGAATCCACGTGGCAGTCTTTCAACCGCGGTATTCCATTGGCGGTACACACCGCAGTGCTCAAAATACACACACACATACAAAACACAGCCACATTGGACAATTCGAAATACACACACCTGATACACATACACACATCACTCTCACACACCCAATACAATATAAAACACATACCCACATCACCCACAAACCCCTATGACCACAATTGAGAAAGAAGTACAGAGAGAGACACCACCATCAACAATACTAGCATCCACAGGCACACAACACCATCACCCACATAACTTCCACGCACCTCACACAACACCCCACTACATATCAGCACACTTAACACCACACACACCACCCCACACATCACCCACACCACCCCATGGCACGGCAAAGACACCCCAGGTTCTCGGAGGACGAGCTCAGGGTCATGGTGGAAGAAATCATCCGGGTAGAGCCAAACCTATTCGGATCACAGGTGCAGCACACCTCCATTGCAAGGAAGATGGAGCTATGGCGAAGAATAGTGAACAGGGTCAACGCAGTGGGACAGCACCCAAGGAATCGGGATGACATCAGGAAGAGGTGGAACAACCTACGGGGGAAGGTGCGTTCCGTGGTCTCAAGACACCACCTTGCGGTTCAGCGGACTGGCAGCGGTCCCCCACCTTCTCCCCCACAACTAACAACATGGGAGGAGCAGGTCTTGGTGATTCTGCATCCTGAGGGCCTCGGAGCAGTAGCAGGAGGAATGGACTCTGGTAAGTCAAAGCTTAACTATTACATCCCCCACCCTACCTGCATGCCATCACATACCCCCCACCCTCACCCTCACCCCCATCACTCCAACTCCTCACAAATGTCTCAATATCACAAACCACACATCCCAACACCAAGCCCTGCATGCAACAACAAAGCATGGACACCCATCACTAAAGCGAGTCCACTGCACATACCCATACACCCCCCTAAACCATCATCAAACAAGGTCCCACACAGGAATGCAAGCACTGGGGTACACGGTCACCCACCCATTGCACACCATGCCACACACAGATGTAATAAACATCCTTTTATACCCCTGCAGGACCCCTAACCAACGTCACCGGACAGGAGGGTCTACACACGTCCACACCACCAACAGAAGAGGCCCACAGTGATGACAGCACCTCTGTCCAACTGGATCTAGATGACCAGCCCGGCCTATTGGGGACCTCGGGACAGTCAGTTCCCATCACACAGTCACAGGCCACTACAGAGCTTCCCCCCTCTGGAAACACCAGCACAGCACAAACCCAGCAGGCCCATGCCTCCGTCCCCAGGACACATCAATCAGCAGTTTGTCTACCACTACAGGGAACCCAGGCTAACCCACCACCCCAACAACAACAGGGACCTGGGGGCAGTGGCAGTGGGCACACGGTTGAGGGGATGGAGGCACAGGAACACAGGGGAACTGGGAGGGCTGCTGTGCGACAGGGGCAGGACAGGCCAAGGGAACCCACTCTCCACGAGGCCCTCTCCAACATCATGGGAGCCTACCACCACTCCCAGGAGACAATGGCAACTGTACTGGCCAAGTTTCAGGAGACCCAGCGCCTGCAGGAGGAACAGTATTTGAGGTTCAGAGAGGAACTCAGAGCCATCAATTCCACCCTGGGCACCATCGTAGGGGTGCTGAAGGAAGTACTCAACACCAGGAGGGACACTGTGGCACTACTAGGGGCCCCTGACACTAGCCTGGACGATGAACTGCCCACCACCTCTGCCGGTGCTAGTGGACAGGAGGCACCGCCAAAGGGCCACTACACCAGCACCCCACCCCCTGCAGAGGGAGAACCACCCTGCAAACGGTCCCTGAGATCCAGGACAAAGACAAAGAATGATGCCAAGACCCCCGCCAAGAAATGAGACCACCCTGAATGTCATCCTTCTGTCCCACTTTGTCACCCTGTCCATCCTTAAACTGCCCCAGCTCCACTTCCTATGCCCCTTTGGACAATGCACCTGTGAGACTAATAGCTTAGACTCTGCCATGAACATTCCTCCACCATCCCCCCTCACCATTTTACAACCCCCTCCAATATTGAGCACTTAAATAAACACCCTTAAAGCACAAAACAATCTGGAGTCTGTGATTTCAAAAATGTGTATTAGCAATTACAGTGACAAAATACTCTTTCAATCGTAATGTCAACATACCCATGTCACACAGCTGTAGTCCATGAGGAATCAAAGCAGATGTCACACTGTGGGCCCCACATCTGTGAAATCGTAAGGGAAAGTGACAACTCAGTGACCATACACTGGGTGAAAACGACAGACAGTAGAGAGGTAGTAATGTTAAAGTACATGTAGTAGGCAGGTTTGTATTCTTACCTGTGTTTCACTGGAAATATTGCTCGATCACTGAGTCCCTGTTGTCCATGTCTTCTTCTTTTGCTTCCTCATCTTCACTGTCCACAGGCTCCACAGCTGCAACAACACCGCCATCTGGACCATCCTCCTGGAGAAAAGGCACCTGTTGTTGCAAAGCTAAGTTGTGAAGCATACAGCAGGCCACGATGATCTGGCACACCTTCTTTGGTGAGTAGAATAGGGATCCACCTGTCATATGGAGGCACCTGAACCTGGCCTTCAGGAGGCCAAAGGTCCGCTCGATTATCTGCCGTGTACACCCATGGGCCTCATTGGGGCGTTCCTCTGCCCTTGTCCTGGGATTCCTCACTGGGGTCAGTAGCCATGACAGGTTGGGGTATCCAGTGTCACCTGCAAATGGCGAGGGAGAACTGTTAGACACACACTAACCTGTAGGGATATCCCCAGACCCAGACAACCATTCCCACTGTCTTGCTTCCAGGTGCTCACCTAATAGCCACACACGGTGCCTCTGGAGTTGACCCATCACATAAGGGATGCTGCTATTCCGCAGGATGTAGGCATCATGCACTGAGCCAGGGAACTTGGCATTCATATGGGAGAAGTACTGGTCTGCCAAACATACCATCTGTACATTCATGGAATGGTAACTCTTCCGGTTTCTGTACACCTGTTCACTCCTGCGGGGGGTACCAAAGCCACATGGGTCCCATCAAAGGCACCTATGATGTTCGGGATATATCCCAGGGCATAGAAATCACCTTTCAAAGTAGGCAAATCCTCCACCTGAGGGAAAACGATGTAGCTCCGCATGTGTTTCAGCAGGGCAGACAACACTCTGGACAACACGTTGGAAAACCTAGGCTGGGACATCTCTGATGCTATAGCCACTGTTGTTTGAAATGACCCACTTGCCAGGAAATGGAGCACTGACAGCACCTGCACTTGAGGGGGGATTCCTGTGGGATGGCGTATAGCTGACATCAGGTCTGGCTCCAGCTGGGTACACAGTTCCTGGTTTGTGGCACGGTCAAGCCTGTAGGTGATGATCACATGTCTTTCCTCCATTGTCGACAGGTCCACCAACGGTCGGTACACCAGAGGATGCCGCCATCTCCTCACATGTCCCAGCAGATAGTGCCTATGAAGGACAACAGCGAACACAGAGTCAACCAACTCAGAGGTACGTACCCACAGCTTACACAGAACACGAATCATAATCCAAAATGTGGCCTGTATGTGTGTTGAGTCTAGGCCTAGGTATGTGTGACGCAGTAAAAAATGAAGCCATGTGGGCCCCTGAAATGGCGGCTGCCTGACCTCTAAAGTGGGACAATGGGATGTGAGGTAACTGTGCTGGCGTTGTACACCGTTGCGGTAGGCGGTCGAAGACCGCAGCGCAATGCTGCATTGGTTAACATTGGACCCTATGTTCCCAGGAGCCAATGACGATGTACGCACCATCGCAGACGTCACCGCCATTTTCTATCTGTTCAATCACTCGATACCTGATCTTCGACAGGAGAGGAACTACACTGCAAGTGCTGCTGTGACCTCGGTCTGGAAGAGACAATGGCTCGAGTGTCTGGGGAAAGAGCCCCTGCCTTCACATCGGAGGAGTTGGAGAAACTCGTGGATGGGGTCCACCCCCAGCACACGCTACTCTACGGTCCTCCAGACAAACAGGTAAGTATACTGGGAGCATGCTGTATGGGCTATGCCTGTGTGGAGTGGGGTGGATGGAAGAAGGGGGGGGGAGATTGCGGAGTGCATGAAACGACAGTGAGTGCATGTGCCACATGGCAAGGGTAGGGATGGGAGCCAATGACTGTGACGGTGCAGTTGGTAATAACTTTTCCTTTCCCCATGTACAATTCATGTATGTCAGCGCCCACCAGAAAAAATATATTTGGCATGCCATCGCCAAGGACGTCCAGACCCTGGGGGTCTACCACAGACGGAGCACCCATTGCTGGAAAAGATGGGAGGACATTCGCCGCTGGAGCAAGAAGACGGCGGAGGCTCAGCTGGGGATGGCCTCTCAACGTGGGAGGGGTGCCCGTCGCACCATGACCCCCCCTAATGTTCAGGATCCTGGCGGTGGCGTACCCGGAGTTGGATGGGTGCTTGAGGGCATCACAGCAGCCACAAGGGGGTGAGTACACTCTCATCCTGCTGATTTAGCGCGCAGTGGAGGTGTCTGGGTGGGGGAGGAGGGCTGTGGGTTTCCCTAGGCCAGGGCGAGTTTCGTAGGCAAGGTCCCTCCGTAAGGCAGGCCATGTGGCACCCCACCCCACCTCTGTAGAGTGCCAAGTACACCTAGTCATGCCCCTGTGTCATCCATGTGTGCAGATGTCGTCCATAGACTAGTAGGTGATTTCCCAGGGATTGAACAGTGGAGCCCAAGAGCGCGGCGTAGTGCAGGGGGCTTCTGTGTCTGTTGTGTCCGCCAACGGTAGTGGTAATGCAAGCACTCAACATGTCTTTCTTCTGTCCTCCCACCCCTTTTTGTGGTCTCGCTGTTCTTGTGTGCATTAGCATCACCAGGCGGAGGAGCAGTGGCACCGGAGCACGAGGGGGCTGCATCCCACATGGCCATGGAGGGCCACACTACGGACTCGGACTTCACCAGTGGGATAGAGGGCGAGGGGAGCTCCACGGCGGGGACAGGAGCTGAGACCAGCGACATAGACTCGCCCTCTGATGGGAGCTCCCTTGTGGTGGCAGCAACATCTGTGCCCCCCCATCTACAGGTACAGCCGCCACCCCCCCTACCAACACCGCCCTCCCAGCAGCCCCTCAGCCTTTGCCCCGTGCCCGCTCACCCGGGAGGGTGGGCATCACCTTCGCCCCAAGCACCTCAGGCCCTGCCCCTGTCACCCCTGCTGCCCTCAGTGAGGAGGCCATTGACCTCCTCAGGTCCCTCACTGTTGGGCAGTCTACCATTTTGAATGCCATCCAGGGTGTAGAAAGGCAGTTGCAACAAACAAATGCATTCCTGGAGGGCATTAATTCTGGTCAGGCGGCCCTTCAGCGAGCTTTTCAGACTCTGGCCTCAACACTGATGGCAGCCACTGTTCCCGTCTCTAGCCTCTCCCCTCCAACTACCTCCACCCAGACCAAATCCCCTGTACCCCAGCCTATCACAAGCACACCTACAGACCAGCATGCACACACGTCAACACACAAGGGAAGCTCAGGCAAACATAAGCACCACACATCCCACAGGCACTTACGCAAACATCACACACATGCAGACACTCCAACATCCACTGCCTCCACTGTGTCCCCCTCCTCCTCGTCTCCCTCCTCCCTCCCAGTCTCGTCTACACTCACACCTGCATGCACTACACCTACAGCCCCTACTGCCATCACCAGCACACCCATCACCACACCCGCTCATGTGCAGTCACCACCCCCACTACCATTCACACGTCGCCTGTGTCCTCTCCCAGTGTGTCTGTGATGCCACCTCCCAAGATACACAAATGCAGGCACACACAAACCCAACAGCTATCCACCTCACGACAGCCTCCAGCCCATGTACCTTCACCCAAAGTCAGCAAACTAACACCTCCTACAACTACAACCTCTTCCTCCACTCCCAAACCCCCTCCAGCTACCCGTCCCAGTGTCTCCCAAAAACTTTTCCTGTCCAAACTTGACCTCTTTCCCACACCTCCCCCACACCGTCCGTCTCCTAGGTCCAGAACTAGCACCTCAGCCACAACATCTCCGGGACCTGTGGTGCCTATAGTCACCGGAATCTGGAGTGCACCGGCCAACCAGGGCACCCAGTGTGGCACGGAGCCACAGCACAGACAGTCCCCCACCTGTGAAGCATCAAAAGTTGGCCCGTGCCCGGCGGGAGAGTGGGAAGACTCCAGCCACCAAAGCCGCTCCCAGGGGTCCCGGTGGGAGTGTGGAGTCAGCTCCGACACCTTCCAAGGTGGGGAAGGGCCACAAGAAACCAGGAAAGTCTGGGAAGAGCAGCTCGGCAGAGGAGACCGCCATCATCCCCGCTGCCCAGGAGGCCACCGCCATCACCCTCGCTGCCCAGGAGGCCACCGCCATCATTCCCGCTGCCCAGGAGGCCACTGCCAACATCCGTGGTGGCCTCATCCCCGCTGGCCAGGAGGCCACCGCCATCATCCCCGCTGGACTAGAGAGGACCGCCAGCACAAGCCCCGCTGGGCTAGAGAGGATCGCCAGCACAAGCCCCGCTGGGAGAGAGAGGACCGCCAGCAGCTGAGTCACTGCAAAGGAGCCCGCCGCCTCAAGCACCGCTGAACAGGGCACCGCCGCTCCAAGCACCGCTGGCCCATGAGCGCCAAGGGCACTGACGCTACTGAGTCCGTCACGAGCAGGATGAAGCACTCTGGGCACAAGGCCCCCTCCAGAACCAGTGGAGAGATACATCCACTACCTCTGTCCTTAGCAGGATGAAGCACTCTGGGCACAAGGCCCCCTCCAGAACCAGTGGAGAGATACATCCACTACCTCTGTCCTTAGCAGGATGAAGCACTCTGGGCACCATGCCCCCTCCAGAACCAGTGGAGAGATACATCCACTACCTCTGTCCTTAGCAGGATGAAGCACTCTGGGCACAAGGCCTCCTCCAGAACCAGTGGAGAGATACATCCACTACCTCTGTCCTTAGCAGGATGAAGCATTCTGGGCACCATGCCCCCTCCAGAACCAGTGGTGAGATACATCTACTACCTCTGTCCTTAGCAGGATGAAGCACTCTGGGCGCAAGGTCCCCTCCAGAACCAGTGGAGACTGTCATCCACTTGAGAGACTGTGGCTTTGCACTCCCCAGGATTGAACAGTGGGCACCCCACCCACTGTATAGACTTGTGAGACTGTGGCTTTGCACTCCCCAGGATTGAACAGTGGGCATGTGGCCCTCTCTTGGATTTGGCATCGTGCACTCAACCGGCTGAGGTGCCCCCCCCTTTCCCTCCCCTTGAGGTGCCTGTTTTCTTGCTCTCTGATGCCCATGCAGTGTTCTCTCCATCATGGTCAGGGATCTTGTGTGGGCCTCGCCCATACGGTGTGAGCCCAGTGTTCCACGGACTTCATTGGAGCACTACCTGGACTCATGAGCTTGGTGTATATTTTGTTTATGGTGTATATATATATTTTTGCCTACTTGATTTTAATATATTACAATGGTTACACTCATTTTCTTTTGACTTTGCATTCTTCCGGGGGAGTTGGGGGGTGTAACTATCATGTATAAATATGTATTAGTGTGTGTGTTGTAGTGGGTGGGGGTGGGGGTGTTGCGTGTGTGTGTCCCTGTTTTTTCCCTCCCCCCTCCCTTGTGTCGTAGGTACAGTACTCACTGTGGTCTTCGCCGCCGGCGTTCATGCTCCTGGTAGAGGAGCAGGAAGACTATCGCAGGGAGAATTTGGAGTTCCGGCTCCATGGTGTCCTGGTTCCTCGTGGGGTGTGTAGAGGTGAGCGTTTTCCCCATCGGAATCCTGTTTCCGCCGTGTTTTTATCCGTGGTGAATCCGCCCCGGAAAAGGTGGCGGATTAATAGGTTGTGATACTGTGGGCAGTACTTTGTCTTCCGCATGTCTGTTGGCAGTGACCGCCAAGCTGTTTGTCTGTACCGCCGTGGCGGTCGGAGTGTTAAAGTGGCTGTCTATGTTGGCGGTTTCCGCCACGGTCGTAATTGCTATTTTTTTACTGCCAGCCTGTTAGCGGTCTTACCACCGCTTTAACACCGTCCGCCAGGGTTGTAATGACCACCATAATGTGCAATGAACATTACATTTATAAAAAAATGAATATGGTTTGCATTGAAAGTAATATGATACACATTGACATGATTATGATATATGTGTTGCAATTGGTATGAGTCATGTTAAAATCAATATAATGCGTTAATATGAATGAGACATCTATTGAAAGGAATATGACACATGCTAAGATGAATATGACATGAAATGAATATGAGCCCTTTTGAAATTAATTCAACATGCCTTAAACTGAATATGACCAATGCTGACATTAAAATAAAACCTGTCAAAATGAATGTTATGCTTTGAAATCAATATGATAGGAATATTGCATATATTTAAATTAATTTGACCTATGTTGAAATGGATGTGATCCATGTTAAAATTATAATGTCAGGTGTTAAGATTAATATGACATACACTGACACGAATATGCCATTCATTTAAAGCAATATGACACGTTAAGATTTATATGAACCATTTTCAAATGAATATGACATCTGATGAAGTTGTTATGACCCACATCAAAATTAATATGACATTCATTAAAATTAATATGACACTATTGAAATGGATATTAAACTATGTGAGATAAATATAGCATGCTTTGAAATAAATAAAGCACATATCGAAATGAACACAAGCCATGTGTAAATTAAAATGCTCACTGTTTAAATATGGTTTGCCTTGAATCGATGTTGATTTGCTTTAAAATTAACAATACATATTGAAATTGATATGAACACTAATTAATTATCTAAAATAAATATATGTTTTCGACTATGTGCTAAATTGAGTTTTTGCCGGCTTTCAGACCCTGAGCACTTTACCACTGCTGAACAGTGCTAAAGTGCAAGTGTTCTCTGTCTAAACTGACCTGATGATTGGTTTATCCATGATTGGCATATTTGTTTTACCAGTAAGTTAAGTCCCTAGTATAGTGCAACATGTGTGCCCAGGACCTGTAAATCAAATGCCACTATTAGGCCTTCAGCACTGATTGTGCCACCCACATGAGTAGCCTTGTAAACATGTTTCAGACCTGCTACTGCAGTGCCTGTGTGTGCAGTTTTAAACTGCCATTTCAACCTGGCAAGTACAACTACTTGCCAGGCCCAAACCTTCCCTTTTACTACATGTAAGGTACCTCTAAGGTAGGCCCAAGGCAGCCCCATGGGCAGTGTGCAGTGTATTTAAAAGGTAGGACATATACTGGGGTATTTTACATGTCTTGATAATGAAATACTGCTGTAGGAAAGTCCCATCTTCCTTGGCATGTTACTCCATTTTTACCTGTATGTCAGTATGTTTTTGCCTGTCGCACTGGGATCATGCTGGTCAGGACCCCAGAGCTCATAGTTTATGGCCTAATGTGTGTGTTTGTATAGTGACTAACTGTGTCACTGAGGCTCTGCTAATCAGAACCTCAGTGGTTTTGCTCTCTCTGCTTTTAAATTTGTCACTTTAGGCTAGTGACTTCATTTACCAATTTCAATTGGCACACTGGACCCCCCTTATATGTCCCTAGTATATGGTACCTAGGTACCGAGGGCATTGGGGTTCGAGGAGATCCATATGGTCTGCAGCATTTATTTTTGCCACCCATAGGGAGCTCAGACAAACTTTTGCACAGGCCTGCCATTGCAGCCTGCGTGAAATAGTGCACACACTATTTCACAGCCATTTTCACTGCACTTAAGTAACTTATAAGTCACTTATATGTCTAACCGTAACTTGCTGAAGGTTAGGTGCAAAGTAACTAAGTGTGAGGGCACCCTTGCACTAGCAAAGGTGCCCCCACATAGTTCAGGGCCATTTCCTGGGACTTTGTGAGTGTGGGGACGCCATTACATGCGTGCACTACATATAGGTCAATACCTATATGTAGCTTCACAATGGTAACTCTGAATGAGGGCATGTAACATGTCTAAGATCATGGAATTTCCCCCCATTCCAAATCTGTTATTGGGGAGCCAATTCCATGCATCCTGGGGGCTCCAGCATGGACCCCCAGTACTGCCAAACCAGCTCTCTGAGGCTTGCACTACAGCTACAGCTGCTGCCACCTCACAGACAAGGTTCTGCCCTCCTGGGGTCTGTGCAGCCCATTCCCAGGAAGGCAGAACAAAGCATTTCCTCTGAGAGCAGGGTGTTACACCCTCTCCCTTTGGAAATAGATGTTACAGGCTGGGGAGAGGTAGCCTCCCCCAGCCTCTGGAAATGCTTTGAAGGGCACAGATGGTGCCCTCCTTGCATAAACCAGTCTACACCGGTTCAGGGACCCCTTGTCCCCTGCTCTGGCGCGAAACTGGACAAAGGAAAGGGGAGTGACCACTCCCCTGTCCATCACCACCTCAGGGTTGGTGCCCAGAGCTCCTCCAGTGTGTCCCAGAATTCAGCCATCTTGCTTTGCAAGGTGTGGGGGCACTCTGGAGGGCTCTGAGTAGCCAGTGTGAGCAGGTGACGTCAGAGACCCCTCCTGATAGGTCCTTACCTGATAAGGTAGCCAATCCCCCTCTCAGGGCTATTTAGTGTCTATCTTGTGGGTTCTCTTCAGATTCTGCTTGCAAGTTTCCACCAGAAATCCTCTGCAAATACTACTTCTTCCTCTGACTGCGGATCAACCGCAGCCTACTCCAGGAACCACTGTAACAGCAACAAAGTATCCACAAGGGATACTTTTCTTCTGCAACTGCAGCTCCAGCCAGCAACTGCAACCCTTTCCACAGTGTGCACGCCCTGGGGACTCCCTGTCTTCATCCTGCACCAGAAGGACCAGAGAAATCTCCTGTGGGCACCTTCCAAGACGATGACCGGTACTCTTGGACTCCTCTCACAGCAATGAGCGTGCTCCTAAGGACACATAGGGTGGACCCCATCGACATAGGCTGTCCTGAGGTCCTGCTGATGCAATTTGGAGGAGGTAAGACCTTGCCTTCCTTGAGAGCGACAGTACCCCTGAGTACTGCATCTTCTTCACCTCTTGAGGCCTCTGTGCACTACTTGCAATATTCATTCGTGCACAGACAGCCTGGCCCAGGTCCCCAGCACTCCATCCTGCGACGTACAACTCGCTGAGTTGTTCTCCGGTGCGTGGGACCTTCCTTTGTAGTGCTGCACCAACTGTGTTTTGCACCTCCTTTGTCCCCATGTCCTGGGACTTCTGTGGGTGCTGCCTGGCATCCTGAAGGCTCTCTGAAGTGCTGAGAGCCCCCTCTTCCCCCTCACACAGAGGTGAGGCCCCCAAGTCCCTCCTGTGTCCAGCCAGTGCCATTTTGATGCAAAATGCATATTTGTCACAACTAAGGCTTGTTGGTGACTTCCAACATGAAATCACATCTGCATCCATCTTCACATCGTGGGACATCCTTTGCATCATGCAGGAACCCACTGGCATCTTCCTACGGTGCACTCCTGCAGTCTGCGTCCAACCGGGGACTGTTCTTTTGCAACCTCTTCTAGGTTGGCAGGGGCTCCTGTCCTTCCTGGACCTTCTTTCGACTTCTGGACTTGGTCCTCTTCTTTTGCAGGTCTTCAGGTCCAGGAATCCACCATTTGTTGCTTGCAGTCTTGCTTGGTTCTTGCTATAACTCTATTCACGACTTTTAGTGTGTCCTGAGGAAACTTGCAGTACTTTACTCCTACTTTCCTGGGCTCTGGGGTGGGGTATTGTACCAACCTTTGTGGTTTTCTTACACTCCCAGCACCCCTCTACACACTACACTTGCCTAGGGGGGAATTCGTGATTCGCATTCCACTTTCTTAGTATATGGTTTGTGTTGCCCCAAGGCCTATTTCTTCCTATTGCATTCTATGGTATTTTCTATTGTTTGCACTATCATATGACTATTTACTTACCTGATTTTGGTGTCTAGTGTATATATTGTGTATAATACTTACCTCCAGAGGGAGTATTGCCTCTAAGATAATTTTGGCCTTGTGTCACTAAAATAAAGTACCTTTATTTTTGGTAACACTGAGTATTGTCTTTTATTGTGTATGAGTACTGTGTAACTATAAGTGGTATTGCAAGAGCTTTGCATGTCTCCTAGTTCAGCCTAAGCTGCTCTGCTACAGCTACCTATATCAGCCTAAGCTGCTAGAACACTACTACATTTCACTAATAAGGGATAACTGGACCTCGTATAAGGTGTAAGTACCGAAGGGACCCACTACAAGCCAGGCCAGCCTCCTACATCAGCTCACAACCCACAGCCCCACACACTTCAGTCACCATACCCCCAGACACCACCACAACACCCACAGCACATCCACCACATTTGCTGTTGTTTTTCAATATCTGACCTTGTGGGAAGTGTTGGTCACCCAAGACAAGGGTAGATGTTCAATGTATGGATATGTGGGTGTTGATCCAATTGGCGTGTCATTGCATTGTGTTATATTTGCTTGGGTAAGTATTTCATCTTGTGTTGGCCAATGCCAGCATGTATGGTGTAGATTTGGCCCCTGATATAGATTGTACTTTCGTCTCATGTGCGGGAGCTAGAGTTTTGTTTGTCCACACATGGAGGGTGTTCAATTGTGGTAGCTTCCTTTGGATTTGACTGACCATGTGTCCACTTTGATGTGTGTACCTTACAGCTACATCATCTAGATGTCTGGACCATGCTGTTGCCGTTGTATGTGCTTTCTTGACTTGCATTTACACATTTGGCAGCTAGGCATATCACTTGGCTCAAATATTGTTTGTCCCTGAGATACATGAGGGGTCAGTTCCTATGTAAATGCTGTTTTAGGGGCATGTGCAAAGTGAAATGTGTCCATGAATGCTCCTGATGTCACCATCACTATTATGCAGGTATTGTTTGCATTGTGAGCTTTGGATATTTGTTTCACAACCTATTGTGCAGTCTATTGACCTTCCATTGTGTTGCAATGTGGATGCTGTGTGGGTCTATCGATGAGCAGCACCTGCGGCAGGACGTGTGTGTGATGGGCTCCATGGCGGCACAGGTCATGTAACATTGCCTGCAGGTGAGTTGCTTCCTTTATGCTTTCCATTTCCACCTGCTGGGATGTGGTGGTTGGACTCCCACGGTCACGCTGGCGGTAGGCAACATCATAATGTTTCCATCCGAAACACTGACTCTGTCGGCCTTTTTGGCCTGCCTCGCCACCGAGGTGGTCTGCGCTGCCTGGTGGTGCTGGCGGGACTGCGGCAGTCTTTTCCTATGGGACTGCCAGCATTGTAATACTGTGGTCTGACTGCCAAGCAGATGGCGGTCACACCGCTGCCATGGGGGTGCACAAACCGCCAAACTCGTACTGCGACCCTTTGAGAATATGTAATATTAATTTCAATATGTAATATTAATTTTAAAGCAAATCAACATAAGTTCAGAGCAAGCCATATTCATTTAAACAGCAGTCATATTCATTTAAACATGGCTTGTGTTTGTTTCCATATTTGCCTAATTCATTTCAAAGCATGTCATTTCATTTTCATTTCCAAAAGTGTGATATTCATGTTACAGAATGTCATGTTACTTTTGATGTGAGCCATTTAATTTCACCAGGTGTCCTATTCATTTCAAAGTGGTTCATATTCATCTTAACATGTGTCATATTCCTTTCTATGAATGTCATTACTTTCAACGGATGTCATATTCACCTTAACACCTGTCATAATAATTTTAACACGGGTCATTTCCATTTCAACATAGGTCATATTAATTTCAATATATGCAGTATTTATTTTGCTGTGTATCATATCAATTTCAAAGCACAACATATTCATTTTGACAAGTTTCATTTTAATTTTAGCACTGGTCATATTCAGTTTAAGACATGCTGAATTCATTTAAGTGGAGCTCATATTTGTTTCAATGCATGTCATATTCAACTTAGCATGTGTCATATTTCTTTCAATAGATGCTTCATTCATATTAACACATCTCAAGTTTAACATTAATCATATCCATTGTAACATATATCATAATCATATCACTTTCAATGCAACCCATATTAATTGTGATAAATGTCATGATCATTTTAACATTACTCCTATTAAATTTAAAACAAATTCATTTCAATGAAGGTCATATTCATTTCAACTTATGTCATATTCATTTTAACATGCGTTATATTCTTTTCAATCAATGTTAAGTTTATTTCAATGGATGTCATATTCGTATTAACACTTGTCATATTAATTTTAAGATGCAACTCATCAATTTTAACATATATATTAATTTTAAGATGTATCATATTAATTTGAATATGTGTCATATTAATTTCAAAGCGTGCCATATTCATTTTAACAAATCTCATGTGAATTTCAGCTGTGGTCATACTCACTTGAAGGCATGTCAACTTCAATTCAATGGGATTGCATTAATTTCAACACAAGCCATATTCACTTTCAATCATCTCCTATTAATTTCTGTATGTCTCATATTCATTGCCATTTCGGTAATATTCATTTCAACACAATTCAGATTCATTTCAACATGTTTAATGTTCATTTCAATGTACATTATATTAGTTTGAATGTGCATTGTTTTCTTTTCAGAATATAATATACTCATTTCAATACTTTATATTATTTTCAATCTTCAATATTAATTTCAATGTATGTCATATTTCTCTTGGCATAAGTCAATCAATTCAAGAAATGCCCCATTCTTTTTGGTGAATATTGTATTCGTTTCAGTGATTGCTTTATTGTTTACAGTGAGGGCCATATTAATTTCAGTATGATTTATATATATTTCAGTATATTTCTTATTCAATTTGGTGTGTGTGTTATTCATATTAATCACTAAGTAGCATATTCATTCTGCCAGGTTTCATATTTGTTTTGGTTCAATTCAAATTCACTCTGCCAGGTATCATAATTATTTTGACACATAGTACATTCATTCTGGTGTGTGTCATATTCATTTTGCAGCATACTATGCATTTCAAGAGGTGTCCAATATGGGGAGCTGTCATTTTGACATGAAAGGCTTCCCATACGCCGCCAGATAGCTAAAGGTTTCAGAAATGGCCACTCCCTCAGCCTGAGACCAATAAATCTTGCCTTCAGCTTGGTGGAATATATAAAAGAAAGGTACAATGCTCGGGTTGCTGGCTGGTAACTATTCATAACTGCCCAGGCATGACTGTGTTTTGCAAGTAAAGCTCTAGCTGAGTGAAATGACCAAAGGCGTATACGTTCTTTTATACTAATTTTAAAGTTTTAAAAAAGTGTTAAACCTGCTGCTTTTTACCAGAAGGGAAGCAGCATCTACGTTGGGCCCTCCTTGCTGTATGAAAAACATATCCTGCTGCTCACTGAAAGTATGGCTACTTCATGGCAAAGACAAAGAATGATTATTTAGAATAGTTAAGGCTGTTTGTGTTTCATAATGAGTGGCAGCCAAATCAATGCTGCATCACAAAATATGCACATAATCAACTTTACATGTCAGTATTTTATTTTAACCGTTGTACAACATGACATTCAATTTACAGAAGAGAACGTAGCATAATTGCCAGAGCTGCTGACTTTCTGAGTTGAAGTCCTACCGTCAGCTCAACACATCCTGTGATTCTGGGCAAATCACTTAGGGGCATATTTATACTCTGTTTGCGCCGGAATTGCGTCGTTTTTTGTACGTAATTCCAACGCAAAACTAACTCCATATTTATACTTTGGCGTTAGACGCGTCTAGCGCCAAAGTCCATGGAGTTTGCGTAATTTTTTAGCGTGGACACCTACTTTGCGTTAATGATATGCAAGGTAGGCGTTCCCGTCTAAAAAATTGACTCCGAGGCATGTGCGCCGTATTTATACTCCCGGGCAAAATTCACGCCCGGGAGTGGGCGGGTCAAAAAAAATGACGTACGGCCGCTTTTGCGCCGTTTTTTAGCGCCTGGACAAGGCAGGCGTTAAGGGACCTGTGGGCTCGGAAGGAGCCCAGAGGTGCCCTCCCATGCCCCGAGGGACACCCCCTGTCACCCTTGCCCACCCCAGGAGGACACCCAAGGCTGGAGGGACCCATCCCAGGGACATTAAGGTAAGTTCCGGTAAGTATATATATATTTTTTTTTGTGGCATAGGGAGGCCTGATTTGTGCCCCCCTACATGCCACTATGCCCAATGACCATGCCCAGGGGACAGAAGTCCCCTGGGCATGGCCATTGGGCAAGGGGGCATGACTCCTGTCTTTGCTAAGACAGGAGTCATTTCTATGGGGGTTGGGAGTCAAACAAAAAATGGCGCAAATCGGGTTGAGGCGAAAAATTTGCCTCAGCCTGACTTGCCCCATTTTTTGACGCCCAAGCTCCATATCCCCCTACGCCGGCGCTGCCTGGTGTACGTCGTTTTTTTCCACGCACACCAGGCAGCACCGGCGGCTAACGTCATTGATTAAATACGGCGCACGCATGGTGCTTCAGAATGGTGTTAGCCGGCGCAAAATTTTTTGACGCAAAACTGCGTTAGTGCAGTTTTGCGTCAAAAAGTATAAATATGGCCCTTAATCTCAGCTTAAAATGAATGTGACCTTGTGTAATGTAAATAATGCCCATGTGAAGTGCTTCAATACCTCTGGGTCGAATTCAAACTCTATAAAACAGCAAAACAGAAAAGGAGGAGGTGAGTATTCCATGTAATCAGTAAAGGTGGAATGGAAAATACTCCTCTCAGATCTTCATGGAGACAGTATCTGCGGCGCTTTGGTGCAATGAAAAAGTCATAAGTGGTTGTCACAAGAGTGCAAAAGAAGAACTATTGTGGGGTGTGGGAGGGTGTAAGGAGCTGGGTTCTGGTTGCAGTACCCCCACTCAACTTTTTGCCTGGTTTTTAGATGCAACTTCGACCAACGTGCACTGGGATCCTGCTAACGAGGTCCCCAGTGCCAGTGTTCCTTCCCTAAAAAAGACACATGGTCACTTGATCCCCAAGTGACCTGGCCTTTCAACCCCCTATAAGTCTTTAGTAAATGGTACCCCTGGTACCTAGGGCATAGGCACTGAAAAGGGCTCCTCAGAGCTGCAGGGTGCCACTCTGAAGGTCCCAGCACCAACCTTATGCAGAGTGCCATTGCAGGCTGCGTGACAAGGTGCTCCCAAAATTGAAAACACAACATGGCACACAGCCTGTGTGCTATGTCATCTAACACTGCAAGCAATACATGTAAGTCATCCCTCTAGCAGGCCTTACAGCCCTAAGGCAGGATGCAATATATTACATGTGAGGGCATATATGCATGAGCAAATATACCCTTACTATGTCTTTGTCGCTTCCTAGACATAGTACGTGTACAGTAAAGCTATTTTAAATGCATGAGCTGGACACTGGTCACTACGAGTTCCCCAGCTACATGATGGATTCTCAGAACTCTGGGATGTTTGGTATCAAACATTTCAGAATAATCAACCCTCACTGATTCATTGATGAACTTATTAAGAAATGCACACAGAGGGCACCTTCGAGGTGCCCCCTGAAAACCTACCAGCTACTAGTGTGTTGACTGACTGATCCTGACCAGTTCAGCCACCACATATGCGTTTCTGGCACCTGAGGTGAAAGCCAGCGTTCTCAAGGGCCTGAGACAAAAGTCTGTTCTGGGCAGAGGTGTGACCTACTCTCCCAGGCAGGATGAACATTCCAAGGTGTGGATCTTCAAAGGTCTTGCCGCCTTTGTAATGCGACCCATTTCTCTCCAGATGGTTGAGATGACCAGCCCCCCTGCCCTGGCACCATTTTTGGTGGCAGCACAGGTGGGAAATTTAGATAAATTAGGAGGAGTTTCCACTGCATGCCAGTCCCACCTCTAAGGTGGACGAGCTGAAGTGGACACTAATTTTCAAATTCCTTCATCTTGCTCGGAAGGAATTAGGCCACTAGGGTTAGGGTTATGCCCACTTCCCAGCGAAAGTGGTCATAAGAAGGGTGTAGTCACCCTCAAGGTGGTAAGCCCATTGGCTCTCGCCTGGCACTTCCTGTAACGCTCCTAAATTGAGTATTTAGGTAGCACCCCTGAACCCTTGAATGGAGATTTCAACACCCTAAGAAGAGCTGGACAAGAAGAGTTGCACCCGCAGAAGAGGAAAAGAAGCTGCTGCTGACCTGGACCCAGCCACTCCGGCCTGCCTGTTGTCCTCGAAGAACCTGCACAAAAAAGCCAACTCTTCCAGCCTTCAATAAAGACTTGAGGCTCCGGTGGGCAATGAACTCCAAAGAAAAGTCTCTGCAGCTGATGGACCATGGAAACCCAACACCAGAAGTGACCACTGCACCGAACATATACGACCCGAGGTGAACCGACAATGCCAACGCAGATCCCCAACTGCCCTGAAATCAAGTCCAGTATCGTCTCACTCCTCTTGGAATCCTCCGAGATGCCTGCAGCCTCTGCACGCAGCCCACCCCCACCTCTCCCACAGGCTTGTGGAGAGAGAAAAGCCGGCGCTACAGCAACCACTGCACCTGTGACCCCTGACCCCAGCTGAGGTGGCTCATTAGTGCCAATGATGTCCCCCGGCTCCTAGAAGCTCGAGTCCACTCTGGGTCCATCACTGCTGGACTCCCCCACGACGTCTGCAGCCTCAACATACAGGACCCCCTGACCGCGAGTGCTCCTGGATGTGAAAACACAACACATAAGGACGCCCCTGCATCCGTCACCCCTGGGCACATGAGACGAGGACCAAAGATGCACCTACATCCCCGAGCACTCCATGTCTACTACCTCAAATCTGCTATCTGCTTATCCCTGACCCACCTCCTAGCCAGAGCCTGCAGCCTGTCTTCACAAGGACCAAACTCCCATAGGAAACCATTGGGCACCTGACACCCTACTGCACCTCTGCACCTGGCCGCCCCAGTGCCACCTGGTATGACCTGTGGGTGTGGTTCTGATCAGTGCCCAGTACTTACCTTAACTCCCTGAGGTTGGCTTCATAAGTTGTCGTTAAACCTGTGTTTGCTGAACATTGTTTTCCTCCATAGGATAACCTTGAGAGAACTTTTTCTGAAACTGCAAAGTCCTTATGCTCAAAAGTCTACTTACTTGATTACAAAGTTCTTGGGTTTGAAACATATAAAAAAGAAATTCGATTTTTCTAAAATGGTCTCAGATTAATTCTTTGAGTGTATCTCATTTATTGCCTCTGTGAGTACAACAAATGCTTAGCTCAACCCTCTGGTAAGGCTAACTGCTTGCCCACACTACCAAAAAAAAGAGCATTAGTCCTATCTACTTTTGCCTCTGCAATACCAATTGGAGATCCACTGGACTCTCTGCAAAGTGAATCACCATGCATATTGGTGAACACTGTAAATGCTTTTGTTGTTGAGAGAGCGCAAGCCAGCCTGGTTTAGAGAGAGGGAAGTAAGTCTGTGTCTGGTGAGAGTGAACATAGTTTGTTTTTGTTGGGGAACCATAAACTGTGAGCTGGAATGTGCTTGTCTTGGTGATTGCTGCCTGCTGGAGTGTGGAGAGAGAAATCAAACCTGCTGAATAATTCCAGTGCCACACAGTGGTTAAGAAGGGAAAGTGTTGCGGGTTCCTTTTTAGTTCCCTGCCTGGGCAAGGTGTTTGGCTTAGCTTAGGCTTGTGGCCTGTGCCCTTTTATCTAGATAATAAGCTCTATATTCATTCACTCATTTTTTATTTGTTTTAGCACAGCTTATTTTAGCAGCAATGTTTTTATTTTAATAATCAGTTGCTATTCTGCAAGAGCATCACTATCAGTGTTATGGATGACATATTTTTCATTGTGTTGTTTTACCCTGGGTTAATAAGAACAGAATGCGAGGTACACATGCTAATATTTTGTATTGCAGCCACAAGACTGCGTAAACAGTCCAGTGCTTCTTTGCAAGAACAAAACATGTCCTCTATATAAACATCTTGAAGGACAAAGGGCATCGGAGGGTTTTCCAGCAAAGATTTCCCATACTGCATGCCGGTTTGCGGCTGACCTCAGCCTTTTTGACTCCACAGAGCCTGAACTGGAGACTGGAAGCCTGACCTTGAAGCAAGGTAATGGGGGTGGGGTGTGCTTCTCATGGACACTGCACGGACAGATTTGTCTTACACCTCCATGCTCTTGCTATGCTCTATGGCTATATATCCATTAAATTGTAATATGATGGGGCTGTTTATACTTACATCTCTGATTTTCACAATCCTGATTTTGCTATTCCTCATTATCCTAATCACTGCAGCCCATGCATTTTATCGTAGACTGCAGTCTTTTCAATAAGTGCATTGAAAACTATCCTGCATCTCTTTTCTTGCCTATGTGTGTGTAAGAGACTTGTATGTGGAGAAAAAAGAGTAAGGCTTGTCCACCATGTTTTCCCAGAGGGGTTTTCAGAGTTCCATGTACTAGGCTGCCACAAATCACCTTTACCATTCAGGTGAATTACTGTTGGGAGAGCAGGGAGGGTTGGCCAGACAGCTGCCAATTGGTGTGCGAGTGACTCAGTCGCCTACAAGAAGAGGTACCGCTGCTCCAAATTCAACAGTCTTGTGATACTAGAGTCCTTACAACATGGTGCCACCAAGGATGAGGTAGGCACTAATTTTACAAGTCTCCAGGGTATCTCTGTCTCACACACACTGAAGGTACCCTAAGTACCATTATACAGAGATGTCCGTGGTCTTAGGGACAATCCTCCTCCGCTAAATACAAAGCACCTATCTAGGCCATAGGTTGTTCCAGCTTGAACCTCAAAAGGATTTCCCCCCATTAGTGTTCCCAACCCTAGTATCTATTCTTTAATATGGAAAATGTGATAAACATTCAGGAGAACTGCAGACATCAGCTCACACAGTTTCTTTTAGTTCATGGCTTAAAAGAAGAGGGCGGGGACGTTACATTCGTCGTGGAAGCCCACAACACATATAGAACAGAAATATTTTACTCTTGGGTCACCATTCTTGAAACAGATGCAAATACACATACTTTTCATGCATACAGAATAGCAAACGTACCACAACAGCACCGAGCATATCAATACTTACAGATACCTCTCTTATCAAGAACATTAAAACCTGTTCAATGGCACCTTTCCACATGCAGTACAACACATGGGAGAGTCCTTTAAGTAATGATGGCCAACACTTAGCATGTACACGCCACATCCCAATGTGCAGGCTAAGCCAGTAGCTGTAGTACGCACACTTTACAATGAGCTAGTAGCAATATATAGACGTGTGATTCAGTTTGTAATGCGGAATTTGAACACCGCCTCAACAAGGGCTGCTCCAACTGTTCATCAATTGGCTGTTCTGGGAACTAATCCACAAACAGTCCACTCAATAATGGGAAAAGCACCCACAAAAAACAAATCAGCTGAAAGCAGTGTTTCCCGATACGGGACACCAAGACAAACATAGAATTCTGCTTGCCGTTTGGTATGGTTCCCTCAATAGAGGACTGTAATACTTGAGGCTCAGTCTTCGCTGCAATTTGCACTACCACACATGGTACTCTGACACTTGCCAATTACCAGAAGTGTTGAAACAAATAAAAAATGAACACGGGGCAACACCAGCCCTGGGCCTGGGGATGAAACTGATGTGCAATTGTGACACAGGCCCTCATTATGACGTTAGCGGTAAATCCCACTTACCGCCATGCCAACTGCCGGCAACATAATGCGGCCATGGCAGACAACCGGCAACCATATTATGACACAAGCATACCAATCTGTCACAGTACAGCCACACACACAAGTCCACCAGCCGAAAGGTCAGTGATAAACTGGCGGTATCCAAACCCACACCGTTCCGCCAACAGAACAACGCCCACAACATTATGACCCACGAATCACCGCGGCGGACATTCAATGGCAGTAAACCATCGGCAGTACATACCTCCAAATTCAAAATACACATACTCAAACAAAACATCACCACATTGGACAATTCAAACTACACACACCTGACACACATACACACACCACACCCACACCACTATAAAACACACACCCACATTACCCACAACCCTTTATGACTACAATTAATTGCCTGCAGAGAGAGACAGCAAGAGCACTCACAACCAGAGCCACATACCACCATCACCTATACACCACACACGCACCTCACATCACACACCCCAACACATCACCCCGCACACCCTCACTCACACCACTCACACTACACCCATGGCACAACAACCACACCCCAGATTCTCTGAGGAGGAGCTGAGGGTCATGGTGGAGGAAATCCTCCGGGTACAGCCTCAGCTATTTGAATCACAGGTGCAGCAGATCTCCATTGCTAGGAAGATGGAGCTATGGTGAGAATCGTGGACAGGGTCAACGCCATGGGACAGCACTCCAGAACAAGGGATGACATCAGGAAGAGGTGGAACGACCTACAGGGGGAAGGTATGTTCCATTGCAGCAAGACATCAGCTCGCAGTACAGAAGACTGGCAGTGGACCCCCACCTCCTCCCCCACAACTAACAACATGGGAGGAGCAAGTCTTGGCAATCATGCATCTTGAGGGCCTGGCTGGAGTAGGAGGAGGACTGGACTCTGGTAAGTCAACTCTATACTTCTATCACCCCCCTACCAGCATGCCATCACATACCCTCAACCTCAACCTCACTCCCATCACTCCACCACTTCCCACACTCCCCACCATCACAGCTCACTCATCCCAATGCCAAGCCCGGCATGTCATACCAATGCATGGAGACCACTCAGAGACCTGCATGGACACCTATCACCACTGCATGCACACTAGAGACAATCACCTAGCCCAAATAACAACTCACACAAGGCAAAGCTGCCAGGGAAATAACAACCATAGAGGGCAACACACCCATTCACAAGATGTCACACACAGAAACAATAACACTGCATTTACATCCCCACAGGTAACCCAGCCAATGTCACCGGCGAAGAGGTGCCAGCAACATCCAGTTCCTCCCCAGAAGAGGCCCACAGTGATGACAGAAGCTCTGGCCGCCTGGATCTGGATGACCAACCTGGCCCATCAGGGATCTCCGGACAGTCGGTTACCCAGGCACACTCTCACACCACCACAGAGCCTCCCCTCTCAGGAAACACCACCACAGCACCCACCCAGCGGGCCCATAACTCTGTCCCCAGGACACGTCAATCAGCATTGTGTCCACCACTACAGGGACCCCAGGCCACCCCACACACACAGGAGGATCAAGGACCTGGGGTCAGTGGCAGGACAACAGGGAAGCTGGGAGGACTGCTGTATGACAGGGGGAGGACAGGCCCAGGGAACCGACTCTCCAGGAGGCACTCACCTCGATCCTGGGAGCACAGCAACAGTCCCAGGATACGCTGGGCCAGATACTGGACAAGTTGCAGGAGAACATGTGGTTGCAGGAGGGACAGTACCTGGGGGGTCAGGGAAGACTGAAAGGACATCAACACCACCCTTGTATCCATTGCAGGGGTGCTGGCAGACATGGCCAAAACTATGAGGGAGGCAGTGGCACACAACTGGGCCCCTGACACTAGCCAAACTGCCAAACAGCCCTCCACCTCCGCCACCACAGGAACAACAGGCCACCAGCGCCCCCCCACCCCCTGCAGAAGGCTAACCACCCCGCAAATGTTCCCTGTGATCCAGGCAGAAGCCAGAGACTATTGCCAAGACCCCCATCAGGAAATAACACTCTCCTGATTGTCACACTTGTGTCCCACTCTGTCACCCTGTCCACCTTGAACTGCCATTGCTCCCCTTCCTATGCCCCCTTGGACAATGCAGCTGTGCTACCAATAGACCTAACTCTAAGCAGGACTTTCCTCCATCATCACCCCAGTCCATTGCAATTGCCCCTTTCCTACTTAGCACTTAAATAAATACCCTTTGAAAAAATACAAGTATGGAGTATGTCAAATGATTCAAGTATGTATTCATGAAACAAGGGCTAAACATTGCAATTAAACTGTACAGTAATGTTTACATTGGAAAGACCTGTAGTTGGCTGCACTGAACACACTAGGAGCAATAGTGGGGAACCAACATCTGCAAAAAGAGATGTCAAAGGGTGCAGTGAGTGGGCATAGAAGTAGGAATACACAGCCTGCCAGTGACAATGTCACACATCAAACTGTCAATTATATATGTTTCAACACTGTCTTACCTGTGTCTCATTGGAAGTATTGACGAATAATTGCACTTCTGTTTGCCTCATCCTCTGACTCCTCACTTCACTGTCCACAGGATCCAATGCTGCCACACGGCCATCTCCAGCCTTCTCCTCCGGCAGAAAAGGCACCTGGCGACGCAAGGCAAGGTTGTGCAACATACAGCATGCCACGATGATCTAGCAGACCTTTTTGGATGAGTAGCACAGGGATCCACCTGTTAGATGGATGCAACGAAACCTGGCCTTTAGGAGGCCAAAGGTCCTCTCTATAATTCTTCTTGTTCACCCATGTGCCTCACTGTAATGTTCCTCTGCCCTTGTCCTGGCATTCCTCACAGGGGTCAATGGCCATGAGAGGTTGGGGTAACCAGAGTCACCTGCAAGTATCGAGGGACAACTGTTAGACACACACTAACCCTTAGGGCCCACACCATACCCATTAACCAACATATACTGGGTGGGAATCAAGTCTCATCTATTAGGCACTCCCTGTGCCGCTGGAGTTGGGCCATCACATTTGGGATGCTGCTATTCCTCAGGATAAAGGCATCATGCACATACCCAGGATACTTTGCATTGATGTGGGAGATGTATTGGTCTGCCAGGCACACCATCTGCACATTCATGGAGTGAAAACTTTTTCGATTTCTGAAGACCTGTTCATTTCGCCGTGGGGGGACAAATTCTATATGTGCTCCATCAATAGCCCCAATAATGTTGGGGATATGTCCCATTGCAAAGAAATCAGCTTTCACTGTGGCCAAATCCTCCACCTGGGGGAAAATGATGTAGCTGCACATGTGTTTAATCAGGGCAGACAACACTCTGGTCACCACTAATGAGAACATTGGCTGTGACATTCCTGCTGCCAAGCCCACTGTCACTTGGAAAGAACCAGTTGCCAAGAAATGGAGCACAGATAGGACTTGCACAAGCAGGGGGGGGTCCTGTTGGGGGGACGGATAGCAGATATTAGATCAGGCTCCAATTGGGCACACAGTTCAGTGATTTGTGGCCTTGTCAAGTCTATAGGTGAGGATAATGTGTCTGCCCTCCATTGTTGCCAAGTCCACCAGGGGTCTGTACACCCGGGGATGTCTCCATCTCCTATTCTCCAGCAGTGGTTGCAATCTATGGTGCAAAAGGGTGAGCAGCTGGTCATTATCTCTACATTCCAACCACTACAGTTCAATGCATGTTGTGATTGTAACAGTATTTTGTTGGAGAAGATCAAATGGTGCATTTGTGTACTGTGACGCAGTTTGGATCCATGGCCTGCCCTGCCCTCCCCCCCCCCCCCCGAAATGGTGTACGCCTGTCCTGTATGGAGGGACAGGTGGAAATGAGGTAATTCTGCTGACATTGTGCGCCGTTGCGGGAGGTGGTTGAGAACCGCTGTGCAACTCCTCATAGGTTAGTATAGGGCCTTATGGGGTACAGTGGCCAATGGTGATGTACGCCGGTGGTGACGGTACACACCGCCGCGGACGTGACTGCCATTTTCTATCTGTGCACTCACTTGCTAGCTGACCTTCAACAGGAGAGGACCTACACTGCATGTGCTGCTGCGACCTGTGTCTGGAACCAACCATGGCTCGTGTGTCTGGGGAAAGGGCCACTGCCTTCACCTCGGCGGAGTTGGAGATACTGGTGGATGGGCTCCTACCCCAGTACTGACTGCTGTATGGGCCTCCAGACCAACACGTGAGTACACCGTGAGTACGATGCATGGGGCGTGAATGCATAGAGTGCTGTGAGTGAAGGCCTTGTGTGGGGGGGGGTTAGTGGATGGGCCCTGGTGAGCGTGCAGCATGTATGGTGGGCCATGTCTGTGCTAATGGGGATGGGAAGGGGCATGGTGGACCTTGAGTGTAACAGGCAGGACGGTCGGACTAATACCTTTCCCTGTGTCTCTTTCCCTGCAGGTCAGCGCCCATCAAAAGAAGGGTACATGGCGTGCCATCGACAAGGACGTGCAGACCCTGGGGGTCTACAGCAGGCAGAGAACCCACTGTCAGAAACGGTGGGAGGACCTGGGACACTGCGCACAGAAGACAGCAGAGGCCCAGCTGGGGATGGCTTCCCAATGAGGAAGGGGTGCCTGTCGAACCCTGACCCCCTGATGGCCCGGATACTGGTGGTGGCCTATCCGGAGCTAGATGGGTGCTTGGGGGCATCACAGCAGCCACAAGGGGGTGAGTACAGTGCCCATCATTACAATTTATGACTGGTGGGGTGGTTATCTGGGTGGGGGGGGGGGTGCCCTGTGGGTGCCCCTAGCCCAGGCCTGGCATTGCAGGGTCCCATTGTTGGGAAGGGTTCTGATGTGAAAGTACTCCTACCAAGCTAGTAGGCATCCACTACTGGGCAGGGGTCTGTGGGTCTCAAGTATGCTGCAATTTGCGTTAGGTGTCCCTATCCATGGGCTGGTGACTAGCATTCTGACTGGTAGTGCATTGCCTACTGCGTAGGGCTGTTCCCTGTGTGTGAGTGTGTTGTGTACACCAACTGTGGTGTTGTTGGCGCCATTGACCAAGTGTATCCTTTGTCTCTTCCCCCCTTTTTGTTTTGTCACCCTGTCCTTATGTGCATTAGCATCATCTGGAGGAGGAGCAGGGGCACCGGCGACGGAGGGATCTGCAACCCACAGGGCCCAGGAGGCCGAGTCCACCGACGGTGATGGCACCAGTGGGACAGAGGGTGAGGGGAGCACCATGGCGGAGACAGGAGGGGACAGTTCGGACACGGATACCTCCTCCGATGGAAGCTCCCTGGTGGTGGCGGACACTTCTGTGCCCACCCCAGCTACAGGTACAGCCGCCACCCCCGTACCAGCACTGCCCTCCCAGCAGCCCCTCAGAGAGTTTTCCGTGCCCGCTCACCCAGGAGGGTGGGCATCTCCTTCGCCCCAGGCACCTCAAACCCTGCCCCAGTTAGCCCTGCTGCCCTGAGTGAGGAGGCTGTTGGCCTCCTGTGATCCATCTCTGTTGGGCAGTCAACCATTGTGAATGCCATCCAGGGGCTGGCAGCCCAAATGCAACAGATAAATGCATTCCTGGAGGGCATTCACACTGGCTTGGCGGCCCAACATAGATCAATCCAGGCTCTGGCCTCCTCTCTGATGGCAGCCATTGTCCCTGTTTCCAGCCTTCCCCCTCCAACTTCCTCTTCCCAATCCCATTCCCCTCCACCCCAACCTATCCCAAGCACACAGTCAGACGGGCATGCACCCAGGACAACACACAAGAGTGGACATGGCAAACACAAGTACCACACTTTATCCCACAGGCACTCACACAAACATCATCCAGAAGCAGACATACCAACATCCACTGCCTCCACTATGTCCCCCTCCTCCTCGTCCATCTCCCTCACAGTTGCATCTACACTCACACCTGCATGCACTACATCCTCATCCACTACCACCATCACACCTATCTGTACACCCCGTCATTGACAGTCGCCACCCCCACATCCATGCACACGTCCTGTGTCCTTTCCCACTGTCTGTGCCCCCTCTTCTCAAAGTACACAAACGCAAGCACTCAGACACCCAACAGCCATCCACCTCACAACAGCATCCAGCCAATGCACCTGCACCCAAACCAAGCAGACTGACACCTCCTACCACCACTCCCTCTTCCTCCACTCCCAAACCATCTCCCTCTTCCCACCCTAATGTCCCTAAGAAGCTTTTCCTCACCAAAATTTACCTTTTCCCTACTCCTCCCGCTGACCCTTACATCAGACCAGGGTGGCCAAACCCAGGCAAGCACCTCAGCCACCCAGTCCAGGGGCACAGTAGTGTCCCCAACTACTTCATGTGGGAAAGGATCCCGGCCACCAGCCAGCCAGACGGACAGGGTGCCAGCCCCTAGTGCATCAAGGAAGGGCAAGGAGGCAGCCCTAGCTGCAGGACAGAAGGGCAAGGAGGCAGCCCAAGCTGCAGGAAGGAGGGGCAAGGAGCCTGCAACATCAGACAGTAGAGACAAGGGGCCTGGTGCTGGGACTCAGTCGGAGCCCTCACCCCCAACCATGGTGGTGCAGCCGTCCGAGGCTGCAGGGGAAGGGCTGGAGCCTCCCCCCACCGCCAGCAGCAGCCCCAGTGGGCAGCCATCCGAGGATGCAGGGTAAGGGCTGGAGCCTCCCCCCACCACCGTCAGCACCGCCACCAGCACCACTGCCAGCAGCAGCTCCAGTGGACAGCCGTCCGAGGCTGCGTTGGAAGGGCTAGAGACTCCCCCCACCACTACAAATTCCACCTTTAGCAGCACCACTGACACCAATGAGCAGCCATCACCGCTGGCGGACAGTGTGTAGTCCTGCGTCCATGGGCTGTTGTGCAGCCTGGCCCCTGCAAATCCTGTGGGTCTTACACATAGGTGAGAGACTCCTCCAGAACCAGTGGAGACGCCATCCACTCACCCCATCCTCCCCAGGATGAAGATCACTGGGCACAATGCCCCCTCCAGAACCAATGGAGATGCTATTCACTCACCCCATACGCCCCAGGATGAAGATCACTGGGCACAGTGGCCCCTCCAGAGCCAGTGGGCAAGTCACCCACTTGAGAGACTGTGACATTGTACTCCCCAGGATCAAGCACAGGGCATGTTGCCCCCTCTAGAGCCAGTGGGAAAGTCACCCACTTGAGAGACTGTGGCCTTGCACTCCCCGTTGTACCATCTTCCCGCTGAGGTGCCCCCCAAGTTCCCTGTCCCCCTGAGGTGGCTGGCTATTTTCTACCTGATGTCCCTGCAGTGTTTTCTCTGTGTTGCTGCAGGAGTAAGGTGTGGCCTTGGACTATGTGATGTGGCCCTGTGGCCCAGGGACGTTGAGGACTGGGCAGTGTCCCTACATTTGTAAATATGTATATACTTTTTGATTTGGATGCACATATTTATACTATATTTATCTTATTACACTCACTTTAATCAATTCCTTTTGTCCTTGCATTATTCGTGAAGGGTACGGAGTGAATATGTCATGTTACTGAATCTGCTTGTGTGTATGGTGTTGGAGTGGGGGTGTTGCGTGTGTGTGTCACTATCTCCCCCCCCCTCCTGTGTGCTAGGCAGCAGTACTCACTGTGGTCGTCTTCGCCGGCGTTAGTGTTCATACTGTAGTGGAGCAGAAGGTAGAAGAGCATGCGGAACACATGCAACTCATGCTCCATGGCATCATGGTTCTTCCCTGCGTCTCCACAAGGGAGTCCTTTGACATTTGAGCTCTTTTTCCGCCAGGCTTCTGATGTCGTTGGTACCGGCCTAGAAAAGGTGGCTGATTGGTGTCTCATAATACAGTGGGCAGAACATTGGCTGCCGCCAGGCTCTAGGCGGTTACCCCCGTGGTGTCTCTTGATTTCGCCCTGGCAGTTGGTGTGTTAAAGTGGCTGTCTGTCTGAGCGGTTTCCACCGTGGTCATAATTTCATATTTATTACCGCCGGCCTGTTAGCGGTATTACCGCCACTTTATCACCAACCGCCAGGGTCGTAATGAGGGCCACAGTGTCCTCAATTATTTTAGGCAACATTACAGGGGAAACAACAGCATTGGCTGGAGGAGGCTGGCTCAGTTTATGGTGCACACCTATGGTGTGGCACCCTATACTGAGTACAAGCAATGTTTACTGATAGTGTTTAAGAGTCAAGATAGCAAAAGCTCTCCAGGGGTAGCTGTGGTGAGCAGCTGAAGTGTATCCAGGAGGAGTGTAAAGCACTTGCAATACCACAATAGTCAGTCAGTGATTGTCACACAAGAAAAAAACACACAAGATTTTGCAAAAATAAAGTATTCTTTTTTTTTCTATAAGCAACTTTATAATTTTGCATAACAACATAAAACCAACAGGTCACACCTGCACTTCATTGACTTAACACTATTCAAGTCCCACGTAATTAATATGAGTACATGATCAATATTAGCCGTATTGATCAGAGACAGAGTGTAAGGAAATGCCTCCTTGACATGGTTACCCCCTGACTTTTTGCCTATGCTGATGCCAAGTTATGATTTGAAAGTGTGCTGGGACCCTGCTAACCAGGCCCCAGCACCAGTGTTCTTTCCCTAAAATGTACCTTTGTCTCCACAATTGGCACAACCCTGGCACCCAGGTAAGTCTCTTGTAACTGGTACCCCTGGTACCAAGTGCCCTGATACCAGGGAAGGTCTCTAAGGGCTGCAGCATGTCTTATGCCACCCTGGGGACCCCTCACTCAGCACATACACACTGCTTGCCAGCTTGTGTGTGCTGGTGAGGAGAAAATGACTAAGTCGACATGGCACTCCCCTCAGAGTGCCATGCCAACCTCACACTTCCTATGGCATAGATAAGTCACCCCTCTAGCAGGCTTTACAGCCCTAAGGCAGGGTGCACTATACCACAGGTGAGGGCATAGGTGCATGAGCACTATGCCCCTACAGTGTCTAAGCAAAACCTTAGACATTGTAAGTGCAGGGTAGCCATAAGAGTATATGGTCCGGGAGTCTGTCAAACACGAACTCCACAGCACCATAATGGCTATACTGTAAACTGTGAAGTTTGGTATTAAACTTCTCAGCACAATAAATGCACACTGATGCCAGTGTGCACTTTACTGTACAAATACACCCAGAGGGCATCTTAGAGATGCCCCCTGAAAACATACCCGACTCCAGTGTGGGCTGACTAGTTTTTGCCAGCCTGCCACACACCAGACATGTTGCTGGCCACATGGGGAGAGTGCCTTTGTCAGTCTGTGGCCAGGAACAAAGCCTGTACTGGGTGGAGGTGCTTTTCACCTCCCCCTGCAGGAAGTGTAACACCTGGTGGTGAGCCTCAAAGGCTCACCCCCTTTGTTACAGTGCCACAGGGCATCCCAGCTAGTGGAGATGCCTGCCCCTCCGGCCACTGCCCCCACTTTTAGCGGCAAGGCTGGAGGAGATAATGAAGAAAACAAGGAGGAGTTACTCCCCAGTCAGGACAGCCCCTAAGGTGTACTGAGCTGAGGTGACTCTTACTTTTAGAAATCCTCCATCTTGCAGATGGAGGATTCCCCCAATAGGATTAGGGATGTGCTCCCGTCCCCCCCATTGGCTACTGCCCTTCCAGACCTAAACACACCCCTAAATTGAGTATTTAGGGGCTCCCAGAACCGAGGAAGATAGATTCCTGCAACCTAAAGAAGAAGAAGGACTGCTGACTTGAAGCCCTGCAGTGAAGACGGAGACGACAACTGATTTGGCCCCAGCCCCACGGGCCTGTCTGCCTACTTCGAAGAAAACTGCGACAGCGACCAAACAGGGTCCAGTGACCTCTGAAGCCTCAGAGGACTACCCTGCATCTAAAGGACCAAGAAGCTAAGAGAACAGCGGCCCTGTTCAAGAAACTGCAACTTTTGGAAACAAAGAAGCAACTTTTAAAGACCACACGTTTCCCGCCGGAAGCGTGAGGCTTTCCACTCTGCACCCGACGCCCCCGGCTCGACCTGCGGAAAACTAACACTACAGGGAGGACTCCCCGGCGACTGCGAGCCTGTGATTAGCCAGAGTAGACCTCCCTGACCCCCCACAGCGATGCCTGCAGAGGGAATCCAGAGGCTCCCCCTGACCGCGACTGCCTGCTTCAAGGAACCCGACGCCTGGAAACCACACTGCACCCTCAGCCCCCAGGACCTGAAAGAACCAAACTCCAGTGCAGGAGCGACCCCCAAGTGACCCTCTGCCTAGCCCAGGTGGTGGCTACCCCCGAGGAGCCCCCCCTGTGCCTGCCTGCATCGTTGAAGAGACCCCCGGGTCTCCCCATTGATTCCTATTGAAAACCTGACGCCTGTTTTCACTCTGCACCCGGCTGCCCCTGTGCCGCTGAGGGTGTACTTTCCATGCCTGCTTGCGTCCCCCTCCCGGTGCCCTACAAAACCCCTCTGGTCTGCCCTCAGAAGTCGCGGGTACTTACCTGCTGTCAGACTGGAACCTGGCCACCCCTATTTCCATTGAAGCCTATGTGTTTTGGGCACCACTTTGACCTCTGCACCTGACCAGCCCTGAGCTGCTGGTGTGGTAACTTTAGGGTTGCCTTGAACCCCCAACGGTGGGCTACCTTGGACCCAACTTTGAACCCTGTAAGTGTTTTACTTACCTGTGAACTTAACATTTACTTACCTCCCCCAGGAACCTTTGATTTTTGCACTGTGTCCACTTTTAAAATAGCTTATTGCCATTTTTGTCAAAACTGTACATGCTATTGTGACTATTCAAAGTTCCTAGAATACCTGAGTGAAATACCTTTCACTTAAAGTATTGTTTGTAAATCTTGAACCTGTGGATCTTAAAATAAACTAAGAAAATATATTTTGCTATATAAAAACCTATTGGCCTGCAATTGTTTTTTAGTGTGTGTTCCTCATTTATTCCCTATGTGTATACAACAAATGCTTAACACTACCCTCTGATAAGCCTACTGATCGACCACACTACAACAAAATAGAGCATTAGAATTATCTATTTTTGCCACTATCTTACCTCTAAGGGGAACCCTTGGACTCTGTGCACACTATTTCTTTTTTGAAATAGTATATACAGAGCCAACTTCCAACATTGGTGGCAGCGGTGGGATACAAGACTTTGTATTTGCTGGACTACTCAGCCAATACCTGATAACACAACTAAATTCCCAAAATTGTCATTAGAAACTGATTTTTGAAATTTGAGCTATTTTTCTAAATTTTTTCAAGTCCTGCTAGGGCCTTGTGTTAGTCTCTGTTAGCATTTCTTTTAGAGTTTAAAAGTTTTGTAAAAGTTTGGAATACGTTCTAGAAATAGTTTTAGATTCTTAAAAAGTATCCCAACTTTTAGAGAAATAATGTCTGCTGCAGAAGAGACAGTGGTGGAGCTCAACCTCACACCTTACCTACATCTTAGGATGTCAGAGTTAAGGACTCTCTGCAGAATCAAGAAACTAAAATCTGGATCAAACCCTACCAAAGTACAGCTCCAGGAGCACTTGGCAGAGTTTGCTAGAGACAACCCCTCTGAAGATATCCTTGCAGAGGATGATGCTAGTGAAGTGGAGGACAATTTCCCCCCTCCACTCCTAGTTAGGGAGAACAGGGTTCCTCCAACCCTGACTCCACAAGTGATAGTCAGAGATGCTGCTTCTCTCACAGGGGAGTCCAGCAAGTCTGGAAGCATTGAGGGCAGCCTCAATGAAGATGACCTCCTGTTAGCAAGGATGGCCAAAAGATTGGCTTTGGAGAGACAGCTCCTAGCCATAGAGGGAAATACAAGAAATGGGCTTAGCTCCCATCAATGGTGGCAGCAACTTAAATAGGGTCAGAGATACTCCTGACATGCTAAAAATCCCCAAAGGGATTGTATCAAAATATGAAAATGGTGATGACATCACCAAACGGTTCACAGCTTTTGAGAGGGCTTGTGCAACCAGAAAGGTAAACAAATCTCACTGGGGTGCCCTCCTTTGGGAAATGTTCACTGGAAAGTGTAGGTATAGACTCCTCACACTCTCTGGAAAAGATGCAGAATCCTATGACCTCATGAAGGCTACCCTGATTGAGGGCTTTGGATTCTCAACTGAGGAGTACAGGATTAGGTTCAGGGGGGCTCAAAATCCAAGAGCCAGACCTGGGTTGATTTTGTTGACTTCTCAGTCAAAACACTGGATGGTTGGATTAATGGCAGTGGTGTAAATGATTATGATGGGCTGTACCATCTGTTTATGAAAGAACACCTTTTAAGTAATTGTTTCAATGATAAACTGCATCAGCATCTGGTAGACCTAGGTCCAATTTCTCCCCAAGAATTGGGAAAGAAGGCAGACCATTGGATCAAGACTAGGGGGAGCAAGACTTCCACAGGGGGTGACCAAAAGAAAGGGGTCACAAAGACTCCCCAGGGGAAGAGTGTTGAGACATCCAAGGGTAAAAGTAAAGAGACTTCTACAGGGCCCCAAAAACCTGCTCAGGAGCGAGGGTCCAAAGCCTCTTCACAATCCAATTTTGGGTACAAGGGTAAAAACGTTGATCCCAAAAAGGCCTGGTGTCGTAGCTGTAATCAGCAGGGACACCAAACTGGAGACAAGGCCTGTCCCAAGAAAGGTTCCACTTCTACTACTACTCCAGTTAGCACTGGAATAGTCAGTCTCCAGGTGGGATCAACAGTGTGCCCAGAGCAAATCAGGGTTCACACTGAAGCTACATTAGTCTCTGAGGGTGGGGTGGACTTAGCCACACTGGCTGCCTGGCCCCCTAATATGCAAAAATACAAGCAGCAACTCTTAATTAATGGGACTAGTGTAGAAGCCCTGAAGGATCCAGGTGCCAGTGTCACAATGGTGACAGACAAACTGGTTTCCGCAGGACAATATCTGACTGGACAAACTTATCCAGTCACCAACACTGACAATCTGACTGAACTACATCCCATGGCTATGGTAACTTTAGAATGGGGAGGGGTCACTGGCCTGAAACAGGTGGTAGTCTCCTCTGCTACCCCAGTAGACTGTTTGGAAATGACCTGGAGTCCTCAGCATGGGCTGAGGTAGAACTCAAAACACATGCAGCCATGCTGGGTATCCCTGAACTGGTGTGTGTCAAGGCAAGGGCACAGTGCAAGGCTCAGGGTGAAAAAGAGGTGTTGGAGCCTGGAATAATGGCCCAACCCTCCAAGAGAAAAGGAAAGAAGACTAGGGAACTAGCTTCAACACAGCAAAAGAAAAAGAACCTCCCTTCTCAGGAAGACGTTCTGCCCTCTGAGGGAACTGAGCCCATGGAGTTGGAACCTTATCAGGTTGAACTCTTAGTCCCAGGGGTCCCACAAGGGAACAGCTGTGTAAAGGGCAAGAAACCTGTCCCTCTCTTGAAGGCCTATGGCAGCAAGCTGCTGAGGAAACCAAAGCAAAAATCAGTGGAACACACAGGGTCTATCGGGAAGATGGACTCCTTTACACTGAGGCAAGAGATCCCAAACCTGGTGCCACTGGGAGAGTGGTAGTACCTCAGGAGTTTATAGAGTTCATCCTGACCTTAGCCTATGATATTCCACTTGCTGGGCATTTGGGACAAACCAAGACTTGGGAGAGGTTAGTCAACCATTTCTATTGGCCCAACATGTCCCAGAAAGTAAGGGAGTTTTGTGCCTCCTGTGCCACCTGTCAAGCCAGTGGTAAGACAGGTGGCCATCCAAAGGCCCCCCTCATTCCACTTTCAGTGGTGGGGGTCCTCTTCGAAAGAGTGGGAGTGGACATGGTGGGTCCACCTGAACCTCCCACAGCCTCAAGGAATCAGTATATCCTAGTAGTAGTGGATCATGCTACTAGATACCCTGAAGCAATTCCCCTTAGGTCCACTACTGCCCCTGCAGTGGCCAAAGCACTCATTGGTATCGTTACCAGAGTGGGATTTCCTAAGGAGGTGGTGTCTGACAGAGGTACCAACTTCATGTCAGCATACCTAAAACACATGTGGAATGAGTGCCATGTGAACTGCCTCAAACTCTTTCATGACAGGGCAGATGTAAACATATTAATGGTTACAGATGAGGGCCAGGAAGCTGAGAGTGAACTTCTCCCTGATCTCCTCTCCACTGACCCTAAAGATGGCTCAGTAGATGGAGTGATCTATTCAGACACCCTCTCTGGCCAACAGCAAGCTGACTGTAGGAAAGTCCTACAACAGTTTGCTGAGCTCTTTTCCCTAACCCCTGGTCAGCCACACCTGTGTACCCCTGATGTGGACATAGGAGACAGCATTACTGTCAAAACAACATTTTTAGACAGTCTGACCAAGTTAAGGAAAGCATCAAAGTGGAAGTCCACAAGATGCTGGAATTGGGAGTCATTGAGCACTCTGACAGCCCCTGGGCTAGCCCAGTGGTCTTAGTCCCCAAACCTCACACCAAAGATGGCAAGAGAGAGATGAGGTTTTGTGTGGACTACAGAGGACTTAATTCTGTCACCAAGACAGATGCCCATCCCATTCCAAGGGCAGATGAGTTAATTGATAAATTAGGTGCTGCCAAATACTTAAGTACCTTTGACTTGACAGCAGGGTACTAGCAAATAAAAATGGCACCAGGAGCAAAAAAAAAGACAGCATTCTCTACGCCTGATGGGCACTATCAGTTTACTGTGATGCCCTTTGGCTTAAAGAATGCCCCTGCCACCTTCCAAAGGCTGGTGAATCAAGTCCTTGCTGGCTTGGAGTCCTTTAGTGCAGCTTATCTTTATGATATTGCTGTCTTTAGCTCCAGCTGGCAGGATCACCTGGTCCACCTGAAGAAGGTTTTGCAGGCACTGCAAGCAGCAGGCCTCTCTATCAAGGCATCCAAATCTCAGATAGGGCAGGGTACTGTGGTTTACTTGGTACACCTTGTAGGTGGAGGCCAAGTTCAGCCACTCCAACCCAAGATACAGACTATTCTGGACTGGGTAGCTACAAAAACCGAGACTCAAGCCAGGGCATTCCTAGGCTTGACTGGTTACTGTAGGAGGTTTGTGAAGGGATATGGATCCATAGTGACAGCCCTCACAGAACTTACCTCTAAGAAAATGCCCAAGAAGGTAAATTGGACTATAGAATGCCAACAGGCCTTTGGCACCCTGAAACAAGCTATGTGCACAGCACCAGTTCTAAAGGCTCCAGATTACTCCAAGCAGTTCATTGTGCAGACTGATGCCTCTGAACATGGGATAGGGGCAGTTCTGTCCCAAACAAATGATGATGGCCTTGACCAGTCTGTTGCTTCCATTAGCAGGAGGTTACTCCCCAGGGAGCAGCTTTGGAGTGCCATTGAGAGGGATGCCTTTGCTGTGGTTTGGTCCCTGAAGAAGCTGAGACCATACCTCTTTGGTACTCACTTTGTAGTTCAAACTGACCACAGACCTCTCAGATGGCTAATGCAAATGAAAGGGGAAAATCCAAAACTGTTGAGGTGGTCCATCTCCCTACAGGGAATGGACTTTGTAGTGGAACACAGACCTGGGACTGCCCATGCCAATGCAGGTGGCCCTTCTAGGCTCTTCCTCTTAGAAAATGAAGACTCTCTTGGGAAAGGTTAGTCTCATCCTCTTTCGTTTCGGGGGGGGGAGGAGGGTTTTTAAGGAAATGCCTCCTTGGCATGGTTACCCCCTGACGTTTTGCCTTTGCTGATGCCAAGTTATGATTTGAAAGTGTGCTGGGACCCTGCTAACCTGGTCCCAGCACCAGTGTTCTTTCCCTAAACTGTACCTTTGTCTCCACAATTGGCACAACCCTGGCACCCAGGTAAGTCCTGTGTAACTGGTACCCCTGGTACCAAGGGCCTAATGCCAGGGAAGGTCTCTAAGGGCTGCAGCATGTCTTTTGCCACCCTGGGGACCCCTCACTCAGCACATACACACTGCTTGCCAGCTTGTGTGTGCTGGTGGGGAGAAAATGACTAAGTCGACATGGCAATCCCCTCAGAGTGCCATGCCAACCTCACACTGCCTATGGCATAGATAAGTCACCCCTCTAGCAGGCCTTACAGCCCTAAGGCAGGGTGCACTATATCACAGGTGAGGGCATAGGTGCATGAGCACTATGCCCCTACAGTGTCTAAGCAAAACCTTAGACATTGTAAGTGCAGGGTAGCCATAAGGGTATATGGTCTGGGAGTCTGTCAAACACAAACTCCACAGCACCATAATGGCTACACTGACAACTGGGAAGTTTGGTATCAAACTTCTCAGCACAATAAATGCACACTGATGCCAGTGTGCACTTTATTGTAAAAATACACCCAAAGGGCATCTTAGAGGTGCCCCCTGAAAACATACCCAACTCCAGTGTGGGCTGACTAGTTTTTGCCTGCCTGCCACACACCAGACATGTTGCTGGCCACATGGGGAGAGTGCGTTTGTCAGTCTGTGGCCAGGAACAAAGCCTGTACTGTGTGGAGGTGCTTCTCACCTCCCCCTGCAGGAACTGTAACACCTGGCAGTAAGCCTCAAAGGCTCACCCCCTTTGTTACAGCGCCACAGGGCATCCCAGCTAGTGGAGATGCCCGCCCCTCAGGCCACTGCCCCCACTTTTAGCGGCAAGGCTGGAGGAGATAATGAAGAAAACAAGAAGGAGTCACTCCCCAGTCAGGACAGCCCTAAAGGAGTCCTGAGCTGAGGTGACTTTTACTTTGCAGACTCTTGCAGATGGAGGATTCCCCCAATAGGATTAGGGATGTGCCCCCCTCCCCACAGGGAGGAGGCACAAAGAGGGTGTTAGCCACCCTCAGGGACAGTAGCCATTGGCTACCGCCCTCCCAGACCTAAACACACCCCTAAATTGAGTATTTAGGGGCTCCCAGAACCGAGGAAGATAGATTCCTGCAACCTAAAGAAGAAGGAGGACTGCTGACCTGAAGCCCTGCAGTGAAGACGGAGACGACAACTGATTTGGCCCCAGCCCCACCGGCCTGTCTTCCTACTTCAAAGAAAACTGCAACAGCGACGCATCCAACAGGGTCCAGCGACCTCTGAAGCCTCAGAGGACTACCCTGCATCTAAAGGACCAAGAAGCTCCAGAGAACAGTGGCCCTGTTCATGAAACTGCAACTTTTGGAAACAAAGAAGCAACTTTTAAAGACCACACGTTTCCCACCGGAAGCGTGAGACTTTCCACTCTGCACCCAACGCCCCCGGCTCGACCTGTGGAAAACTAACACTACAGGGAGGACTCCCCGGCGACTGCGAGCACCTGAGTAGCCAGAGTTGACCCCCCTGAGCCCCCACAGCGACGCCTGCAGAGGGAATCCATAGGCTCCCCATGACCGCGACTGCCTGTTTCAAGGAACCAGACGCCTGGAAACCACACTGCATCCGCATGCCCCAGGACCTGAAGGAACCGAACTCCAGTGCAGGAGCGACCCCCAGGCGACCCTCTGCCTAGCCCAGGTGGTGGCTACCCCGAGGAGCCCCCGTGCCTGCCTGCATCGTTGAAGAGACCCCCGGGTCTCCCCATTGATTCCTATTGAAAACCCGACGCCTGTTTGCACTCTGCACCCGGCTGCCCCTGTGCCGCTGAGGGTGTACTTTCTGTGCGTGCTTGTGTCTCCCTCCCCCCCCCTGGTGCCCTACAAAACCCCCCTGGTCTGCCCTCCGTAGTCACGGGTAATTACCTGCTGGCAGACCGGAACCGGGGCACCCCTATTTCCATTGAAGCCTATGTGTTTTGGCACCTCTTTGACCTCTGCACCTGACCGGCCCTGAGCTGCTGGTGTGGTAACTTTGGGGTTGCCTTGAACCCCCAACGGTGGGCTACCTTGGACCCAACTTTGAACCCTGTAAGTGTTTTACTTACCTGTGAACTTAACATTTACTTACCTCCCCCAGGAACTGTTGATTTTTGCAGTGTTCACTTTTAAAATAGCTTATTGCCATTTTTGTCAAAACTGTACATGCTATTGTGACTATTCAAAAGTTCCTAGAATACCTGAGTGAAATATCTTTCATTTAAATTATTGTTTTAAACCTTGAACCAGTGGTTCTTAAAATAAACTAAGAAAATATATTTTTCTATATAAACACCTATTGGCCTGGAATTGTCTTTGAGTGTGTGTTCCTCATTTATTGCCTGTGTGTTTACAACAGATGCTTAACACTACCCCCTGATAAGCCTACTGCTCGACCACACCCACAAAATAGAGCATTAGAATGATCTCTTTTTGCCACTATCTTACCTCTAAGGCGAACCCTTTGACTCTGTGCACACTATTTCTTACTTTGAAATAGTATATACAGAGCCAACTTCCTACACAGAGCACACAACGGTCGCTGCACCTAAGGCATAGCAGTTGAACGATCTCCCCAGGTTCCTTTCCACTTCCCCCACACTCTGTCGTACTTAGCAGGGCACCCTCTTGCTTCATATACTATTTTTTCTTGTTGGGCGCACCCAGTCCACCCCACGTCGCCATTTCGAAAGTGCCGGCGCTGTCTCCGCCTTCCAGCCAGCTGCGATATCTCTCTTGGCTACCCTACATGCCACTCCTAAAAAGGCCCGTTCAGCTCTACTGGACTCCACCCCCTCCAGGACCCCCAACAAAACCAGAAGCGGGGCAGCCTCCACCTGTAGGATTCTGGAGATTTTGGTCGCCACAGCTCGCCAGTAGGTTGCTATGTGTGGACAGCTCCACATCATGTGGTAGAAGTCAGCATTGGGGCCTGCACAGCAGGGACAATCGGCACGGGGTAGGAGACCTGCTTTATGCAACTTGTCGGGTGTGAGGTAGGCCGTATGTAGATAGTAAGTTTGCACCACGCGAAGACTGGTGGTCATAGTCAATGTTCTTGGGGCCATCAATGCGTCTCTCCAGTACTTGTCCTCTATGTGACCCTGCCAATTTTCCCACCGCTCTCAGAGTCTGCCAAATGTCTGTGTTGTGTTGGTGACCAGGGTGCGGTAAATTTGCGACACTCCCCCTTTACCCAAGCCACCCATGAGAGACTTGGCCTCCACGGTGCCAGCCTGGACGTGCACGCTTAGTGCGTGCCTGAGTTGTAGGTATCTATGGAATTGGGGGGGAGCGAGTACCTCTGTTGAAGCACTTGGAAGGACCGCATGTGGGAGCCCTCCCTGTCATGGTCTGCACAATGCTTCTCACCTTTGACTGCAGGATTTGAAAGGATACCCAGTCTTCTGCTGGTTCTGGATAGACCAAGATAGGGGCGTCCCTTTCTAGTAGCCACGATGCTGCTTGACAGGAAAACACCTAAGCAGACTACCCTCCAGGAGGAGTCCCAGAGGGACAAAAACAAAAATGTGGGAAAAACCTCAAAAACAGGAACTCCTGAAATAGAGGAAAAAATAGGAATGAAAAAGGAACAAAAGGAAAAAATCTCAAACAGGAACAGGAAAAAAGGGAAAATCTCAATCAGCAACAGGAAAAGGAAAAAAACATGACGAACAGGAGCGAAGATCACCAACCAAGAGGAAGTGTTTGCAACACAAGGTAGATCAGGACTGAGTGACTTATATACTGGAAGACAGGAAGTGACAACACAGGAAAGAGATGGCAACACCATCTGGGGTTGGGACAGACCCATAGAACAGAATGGGAAAAAGGCAGAAGTATAAAAGAAAAAGGCATGCTGGGAAAAAGGAACAGAAAGAAGACAACATGGAAACCAGCAAGAAGACAGCATGGAACCCAGGAGAAAGAAAAAACGAAGTGCATAGAAAACAGAAGAAAAAGAAGGAAAAAGAATGTTAAGGAAACAGGTAAGAAAAAATGCGACCGGGAGCACGAAATGTGCATCCTGAAACGCGTTGTTAAATGTGTGCAAAAACGCAGAGCACGACGCTCCGCTAATCGGAGTCGTGATCCGACCGCGGCTGAAAAAAGAGACGCCGCTGTTAAGTGTGGCGTCACACTACCAGATGTCCCCCAGTAGTGAAATGCCTATAAGGTCCCATTTTTGGAACCCCTCCAGTCCAGAGACCTCTCCCAGCCACGTCCCGTGCCACAGCAGGGTTTGTTGGGTAAGACAGTGCCACCAACCCGTCGCCCCCTGTGCCGCCCTCCACCCCATCAGTACCACTCTTGTCACCTCTGGGACCCTACATGGCAGGGGGTTACCATACAGCATCACGAGCAGGCCAGGGAAGGCCATCGTCAGAAGTTCTAGTTGATATATGGGATCTGACCAGCCTCTCCCCAGCCAGTCGTTAATTACCAGCAGGTGCATTGCTAGGTACAGGTGTGGAACGCCAGCCAGGGCCAGGTTTTATACCATAGAAATTGCCACGCTACTGCGTCCATTTCCTTAAACCACCGCTTGGGTATGGGATAGGAGAAGTTCTGGAGCAGGTAGAGGAACCGAGGTAACACCATCATTTTATTAAGCGCTATCCTTCCCAGGATGTTGAGGGGCAGGGTCTGCCATCTCTAGAGGTCATCTTCGAACCTCTGAGTGAGCGGTGAAACATTAAGTGACCATGGCAGCTCAGGTAGCAGAGCTACAGTTACTTCCGGATACCAGAAGCTATTGCGTCGGATAGGGATGGTATTCTATCAGTCATAACACAGAGATTTACTGGGGGTGAGTGTCAGGCCAGAGGCCTCAGAGAACAGCCCCAATAGCTGCAACGCCCGGGGTCTGCTGTTGGCCGTTGTTGACCAGGAACAAGAGTACATCGTCTGCGTACAGCCCAACGCAGTCTTCCTGTCCAGTGGACCAAGACCAACCATCGAACAAGGGGTTCGCAAGTAGCTCCATCACAAGTGCAAAGAGAAGCAGGGACAGAGGGCACCCCTGGCAGGTTCCCTGGTGAATAGGGAACTGGTCCGATACAACCCCGTTCACCGGCACCCGTGCCGTCGGATTAGAATAAAGGAGTTTCACTAGTCCTCAGAATTTAGGACCAAACCCGGCGCTCAAAGGCACCTGGTGAAGATACGTCCAGTCCACTGTGTCAAACGCCTTTTCGAAGTCTAGGAGGAGGAGTGCCAGAGAAGGGGTTAAGAAGCCCCGGTTAGCCAGTGCCACATGTAATCGTCTAATGCAATGTCTAGTACTTCCAGTTGGCATAAAGCTGCACTGGTCCAGGTCTACCAATGAGGATAGCACTCTTTTCAGCCTGCTGGCTAGTATTGTGGACAGTATCTCAACTTCGGTGTTGAGAAGTGAGATGGGACGGTAGGCAGAACATTGCTGCGAAGGGGGGTTGGTCTTGGGGATCACCACTATGGTGGACTGGTCGAGACCCGGGAGAAAACCACCCGTCTGCTCAGCTTCCTCAAACATGGCGAGCAAGTGAGGGGCTAGGATGTCGCTGCACTTGCTGTAAAGCTCCGCCGGGAAACCATCGGGCCTGGGGTTTTGCCCTGCAGCCAGTGCTGAGATAGCAGCCCTGACCTCCTCAAGCATTATGGGCTCATCAAGGTCTTTTCTCTCCACTGCTGAAATTCTAGGGAGGGACACCTTCCCCCGCAAGGGGATTTCTCTCTACACTCGGGGCCTGGGCCGCTCCTCGCAGAGTCTTGTGTAATAGGTGGAAAAGCTTTGCGCTATTTCGTAAGGTGTCCGGGAGATGGCTCCTGATTTGTCAACAACCTCGGGGACGACTCTGTTCGCCATGGGTCAAGTCGTGAGCCAATGCAAGAGCTTTCTGTTCTTGACCCCCACCCGTACACATGGGCTACAGAGGCTCGCCACATGTGCTTTGCCATTTCGAGAGTAGAGTGCCATATCTCCTCTCTAACTATGGTTTGCTGCCTCATTATGGATGTGTGCATGGAGACCGTGAGCTGGCGTTCGAGTCTTAACGCCCTGGCCTCGAGTTCCGACACCCTTTGGTTCCGTGCGCGTTCTCACATGCGAAGGAGATGCTTGGCTTGCCCCTACGGGTGGCCTTACAAGTGGCCCAGATTGTGCCAGGTGACGGCACGGACCTCAGATTATTTGCAAAATATTGGGTAAGTTGGTCCTTAAGGCTTGGGTATAGTCACTGTCTTGTAAATACCAGGCGTTCAGTCGCCACAGAGGGCGTTGGGTGGCGTCTATGTCATCTATGCGAATGAGGAGCGGTGCATGATATGAAACACCGTGTGATAGTATCTCTACCCCCGTGACTCTAGGAACGTCCAGGCCCGGCATGAGGAGAAGGTCTATTCTGGCATGGGTGTGGTGCGCTGCCGACGTATGCGTATATTGTCGCTTTCTAGGGTGCCATATCCGTCACACATCACAGAGGCCAAGGCCCCCTGCCCAGTGGTTCAGTCCGGAAGCCCAAGTAGAGCGGCTCATGGACAGAGGTCCGGTGATATCCCTCTCTGAATTCATAACGGAGTTAAGTCCCCCTCCAGTATGGTCAGTCCCGGTGGAAGCCTTGCTACTACCTCCTGGAGGGCAGCCAAGAAGCGCTAAAAACGCTCCAGGAGGAGCATAGGCACTCAGGATATTGACTGGCTGCCCCCCGAGAATGCCGGACACTACTGCATAGCATCCCTGCGGATCCAACTGGGAAGCGGTTATCACTATGGGTAATGGGTATGTAGTCGGAGTTCTGCAATGTGGCCGCCCCCTGCCACGCGCCTAGTGCCAGGCAGGAGGCCTTCCTCCCAGCTCTCCCCAATTGCATAGGGTCCGTGCATTTTGCACTTTGTAAGAGCGAGGGAGTCTGGCTGGGGTGATTCTCCTCCATGGTCGGTGCCAGTCTCTTTTCTTCTGGGCCATCCAGTGTAGTCCTTCTTCTCGGACGATCAGGATTCTGTGGTACTCCCTCTGTGGGTGGGTTATTCGGACCACTCCGTTTCCTTTCCTGTGGGACAGGGCCTTCTCACTGGTTCTTGCAGCGCACGTGTGGTGCGCTCAGGTCCTGCACCGCATCGTCGGACTCAACAACTGGCGTCGCGACCGGGTGGGGGCAAATTGGGCGCGGGACAAACGGGGCTTCTAGCGGCGGATTACAGAGGGGTCCAGAGCACTCTTAGAGTGTGACAGCCATCTTGACGCCCAAAGCCACACCCCCCCCAAAGTATTCTTAATTACAACACAACTTCTATACTAACATTGGTATATCTCCACTAGGAGCTATCTACACACAAAATATACACTTAGCAACAAACAGGTAAAGCACAGAAATACATGGGACACTATTGTGGGGATGGGGGGCAAATCATATGCTAAGAAAGTGGTATAAGAATGGAGATACCCAACCAAGGTAAGTGTGTTAGAATCCCAAGGGCTTGGGGAGTAAGGAATAACCAGAGATAATTATCGGAAATCTCACAGTACCCGGGTGCAGAGTAGTTATTGTGTCAAGACGCTGTACACATGCTATTTTCCGTAACACGCTGTGCGCCGGACCAGAGAGGGAACTGCCATCATCCCCAGTACATTGGTCCGGACGCGCAGCTTCAGAAGACATTGCTGCAGACGGACCACATTGGGAATATCATTCATCTGATTGGTCCCTCCAAGGACCAATGATATGAGCTTTTGCTCCCATTAATATGGATGCCATGTCCTTACAAGCCGCAATGGTGGATGAACACGCGCCTTACATTTATGACCCCGGCTCCATGAGTGGACGTTACAAGAAAAAGTAAATAAGTGATGAGTTATACAGAACTTTTGAGTTTATTCATCCTCAGAATCCATACTAAAGGCCACGTTCATTCTTATAGACACCGTGAGCCATTCCAGCCTCCATTATTGCTTGGCTGTCCTGTGAATATACCACGCTGATAGAATCCTACAGAGCACGAGTGGACGTTACGAGAATTATTAAATAAGTAAGTGATGAGTTATACAACCCTCTTGAGTTTACTGATCCTCAGAATCTATACTAAGGCCACGTTCACTCTTATAGATTCCGTGCGCCTTTCCAGCCATCATCATTGCACGGCTATCTTGTGACTATTCCATGCTGACAGAAACCAACGGAGTACTGCACACCTTGGATTGATAGTCATAGACTAGGCTTCACCACATCGTTGATTGAATCATTGATCATGTAAGTAATTACATACATCACCACGATAATTAATTTTAATACAATACAATGAAGATCATGAACCCATTGTACATGTCATGTCCCCACTAGGAAGATGTTACTGACCAGAAGACCAGAAGTAATTTCTGGAACACTTAGGTGAGTGCTTATTCTTAGCCCCATCGATTATAAATTAATTGGACTGATTAATTAGGCCCCTTACTAATTTGGATATTGAAATTATTTATAGGTGCTACCGAATAGAAAGTATCCCCAGTCCCGATGATGACCCATTATTGATTTATATCTATACATGGGGTCGAAACATCGACATGAAATTGAATGTGGATTGAAATTGTAAAAAATCTATGTGACTTCAGGGCTTCCTGGAAAGACGGATCCGTTGGAAGTCTATATTGTTCTTAACCACCTTCTGTATATAACACCACCACTCCCTTTCAGAATATTCACTTTCACTGTGTGTTTATTATTAGGAGCACCTACTACCACAAGGAATATTTATAACTATCAATAATGTGTAATACATGTTGTTTAATTTGTGTAAAAAAAATGAAAAGGGATAAAGTACAACTAACGCAATAAAGATTGGATCTACATAATTGTCAAATTAATAATCTATCGTGGAAGTCTAGGATTACTTCCCCCTTGTATTGACCATACAACATTTATCTTTTTTCACAGGTGAGTAAAGCAGGGTCAGAGGTTGATCTCCTGGAGTTGAGGTAAGTACAAGGGGGGCCATAAGGCAGCACCAAATTTACACCCTTAGCGGCTCAGGGGTGGCTGGGTGCAGAGTACCAACACAGAGTTGGGAGCCCAATGTATTTCAATGGAGAAGATGGCTTTTGGAAACCGGTCTGCAGGCTCTGGCCAGGAAGGGTCCACCCACAGCTGCCCAGGTAAGTTGAGATGCCAGGGGTTGTATGGACCCCATCGGTTCAGCTCCCCAAGGCCCAGGGGTTCCGGATGCAGACGTGTCTTTAGCTGTCAGAATCAGCTCACCAGGCAGGTCATGGTCGGGGAAATACCTCAGATTTAGGCTGCAGGCATCGCTGGGGAGCCCAGCAGGGGTCAACCCATGGTGGACTCTAGGTCAGAAGCGCCAGGGAACCTTCACTGGATGGCTGGACCACTTGGACTCGGGCCAGGAGCGTTGAGTGCAGTGGTCACTTCTGGGGTCGGGTTTTGCAGTTTCTCAGACAGGCGTCCTCATGTTTAAAGATGGTTTCTTCTGGACAGGTCTGCTGTCCACTGGCGTTTTTGGTCTTTTTCGAAGGCAGGCAGTCCTCCCAAAGCTTTGAAGGTCACTGAGCTGCAGGACAATCATCTTCCGAGTGCAGGTTTCTTTGAAGGCTGCAGACAGGCTAGTAGGGCTGGGGCCAAGTCAGTTGGTGTCTTCAGTCTTCTCTGCTGGTGATGGGTCTGTTCTTCTTAGGCTGCAGGAATCTGACTCTAGGGTGCCAACTAAATACTGAATTTAGATGATTTACACAGAGTGCCAGGTGGTAGCCAAGGGGCTACTCACCTTTAGGGTGACTACACCCTTTCTATGACTACTTCCTCTGGCCCAAACCCTATTGGCCTAATTCCTTCTATGCAAGATGGAGGAATTAAAAAAGTAGTGTCCACTTCAGCTTGTCCACATTAGGGGTGGGACCGGCATGAAGTGGGCACTCCTACTAATTTACTTAATTTTCCTGCCAGTCCTGCCAACAAAAGTGGAGTCTGGAACTGGGGGTTGACCTCCTCCACCATTTGGAGAGGCCTGGGTCGCATTTCAAAGGTGGCCAGGCCTTTAAAGCTCCCCACTCTGGAATGCCCACCCTGTCTGGGTGAGGAGGTCACAGCCTCAGCCCAGAGCAGGCCTTTGTTCTGAGCCCTTGAGAGGACTGGCTCTCAGCTCAGGCGGCCAGAAATTCGTCCAAGGTGGTGGTACTGGTTTTGACCAGTCAGTGCCTATGCTAGGAGATAGTAGGTTTTGCAGGGGACACCTCTAAGGTGCCCTCTGGGTGCATGGATTAATACATTCATCACTGGATTCAGTGAGGGTTTATTAATATGAAATGTTTGATATTAAACATCCTTAGCTTCAGTGAATACATCAAGTAGCTGGGGAACTCGTAATGACCAGTGTCCAGCACATGCACTTAAAATGGCTTGTTTGCTTACTATGTCTGAGAATCAACACAGACATAGTAGGGGCATATCTGATCATGCAGACATGCCCTCACATATATAATATAATTTATAATGCACCCTGCCTTTAGGGCTGGGAGGCCGGCCAGTGGGATGACTTACTTATCCTGAATCCAGTGCTAGGGGAGAGGGCACACAGGCTGCGTGCCACGTCATGCTTTCATTTTGGGTCTGCACCAAGACATGCAGTCTGCAAAGGCAGTACTCTGTGTACTTAGGTGAGAGGGTCCCTGAGGGTGGCACAATCTGTGCTACATTCCTCAGGGGCTTTACCTTAGTACCCTATGCCCTAGATACCAGGGGTACAATTTACTAGGGAATTACAGAGGCAACTAAAGATTTGCCAATTAGGAAAATCAACTGTGCAGTTTTAGGGAAATAGATCTGGCATTGGGGGCCTGTTTAGCAGAGACCCAGTGCACTTTCAGTCAAAATTACACCAGAAACCAGGCAAAAAATGGGGGGGGACCACGCCAAAAGTGGCACTTTCATGTATACCCGATTATGCACAATGAATAAAACCACTCCATGATTTAATTCACCAAGATTTCTCAACCAAACACTGGAAAGCAGAACACATGCATTCTTAGAGAACTGCAGCAGGACATGCTAGAAAAAAACTCAGTCCGTGCCGGGGAATTATTAGCCTCGACTTCCAGGGCAAAAGAACACTCTTCAACCAGGTAAGACTTTTTCTTTAATGATTTTATATAAAACATCTTTTTTGTATTTTTGCAAAATAAGATATGCATATTACAACAAACTCAAATCCCAACAACCAAAACAATGATAAAATCAATGCAAAGTAAGCATGAGGCGCTCCTACAGATTAATGGCACAGTGAAAAGTATGCATGTGAACGTAAGTGCACCAGTGTTATTTTCAGATACATACATAGAATGAATGTGGCTGTTGAAAGTTCCATGTTCTCATAAAATGACGTACAAGTTACTTACCTTTGGTAACGAAATATCTGGTAGAGACATATACTAGTTGCAGATTCCTTACATTACAATTTTTCCCCAGGCGTCAGACTGGATTCGGAGATTTTTTCCTCGAGCAATACCCTTGCGCATCAGTAGGTGGTGTCGGTTGACTGAATGGGTGTCGTTGGCGTCGTAGTTGCCGTGATGACTTCAGGAGTAGTACATAGACACCGCCTCAGCGCAGTGACGTCAGTTTAACGACTTTCCACGCCAAGGCTCAGAGCCGGAACACTGAGATTGGTGCGCCAAAGCTAAGGACCAGAAGGTGGAATCCCTGTCCCTAGAAATCAGTTCGCAAGCGGGAGGATGGGTGGGTCGGTAAGGAATCTGCAACTAGAATATGTCTCTACGAGATATTTAGTTACCGAAGGTAAGTAACTTGTACATCTGATAGAGACTTCTAGTTGCAGATTCCTTACCTTAGAATTGATACCCAAGCAATGCCATCCTCGGAGGTGGGCTGCAAACCAAGATCATACTAGAAAGTCCTGCAGGACCGAAAGTAGCCGTCCCGACGGACCTGACTGTCCAGGCAGTAATGTTTAGCGAACGTGTGCAGGGATGCCCACGTAGCTGCCTGGCAGATATCCAGGACAGGAACTCCACGTGCTAACGGAGTGGAAACAGCAGTCTCTCTGGTGTCACGTAGGCTCTCATTATCCTAATGAGACTACTGGATTTTTGGGCGGCAAGATCGTTCACAGTGTGGGGGACTAAGTCTAACCCACGGCGAAGGACCCTTGTCACCCCAAATCTGGGTTGCGCTCCGGCTAACTAGCAGTGCCTCATCTCTCCCAAAGGAAAGAGACAATTGGGCAGCCGAGCGCATGACATCTTAGTGCTTCCCAGGGAAGTCGTGGTCACTCAGATCCCAACCAGTTCTCTCATACACAGGGTGGTCTCATATATAAATGACAAAGGCAGTTTGAGTTTTAAAGATTGGTTTAATAAAACGACTGCATTTTAGATAACAAGGCGTGAGCCGCAATAAACAGAACCACACAACACAGTAGGATTGAAATAGTAACGAGGAGAGTGAAACATAAGAATAACGCTATCATAGTGCAACTAGATTACGTTCTCTCTTCTAAGTTCTATTTTGAGCACAGCATATTAAGCTCTAAGCCTGCCTTTCAGGTTCCCCCGGGAGGACATCGACCCTCATACCTGAGCAAAGACCTGTGATCGGGATCAGCATCTACAACAGGGCAGTCAGCGTCTAGTTGTGGTTTCCTGGTCAGAATCTCCCTCTTACGTGTACCAGGACTAGGAAGTGTTTTTATAACTAACACGCCGGTGTTCTAAGAAACGTCCCTACATAAGAATGTGTCTACGAACCCTAAAGACTAAACTTCTACCACGTCTATCGGCAATGTACCAGACTGTATCCTTGACTGAAGCACAGAGTGAGCAAGAATGTATTGTTTGAGAACTTCAGTGCTGAAGTAAGCTAAACAGTGTGATAGAAGAAAATAAAACAAGACCTCGAAACTGGTTATTGTAAAATAACAGTACGAGGCTAAATAAAATGCATCTAGGGCAAAGTGCACAGAGGCCTAATACTTTAAGCAAACGCGCATAAAGCTACATTAAAAAATGGCTATACTACACCCTCCCCTTGTCGGTAGAAAGTGGTTTAAGCCGAAGCTAAAAATGCCCTAAGCTAAAAAATAATTAAAATCCTACAGAATTTCAACAAGTCAAGAGGAAACCAAAGCACATTAATCCTCAATTTAGAAATAAGCATGCGGCTAAGAGCCAAATACATGTGACAGTGTTAATTTAGACGAGATCCAATTTAAGCAGTGGCCATGGAAAGCAGGAAGTTCTCCACTTCGGCAGATGACAAGACCGGAAAATCCATGCCAAAGACTATCAAGGAGCAGGTGTGTTCCAAAGCCCCAGTATCAACCAAGGCGGCAACCCATACAGAGTCTGTGAGCGAGTTAATATCAACTTCCTCCAGGAAGGGTATCTCGTAATCAGCCTCACGAAGCAAACGCAACGCAGCGCGCATGTCTGGGAATGAGCCCTCATCAGGAACATCAACAGATCAGCATCAACCACTCAGGGGCGTTGCTGTGAGAGACAGACGTCTAGTGCATGTTCAAAATAGCACCAACGGCACCGAAACACAGGCTGCACACAATCCAAAACCGGTCTGAATGACAGAGACCAGTTACACTCCAAATGTTCCAGGAGTGTTGCTCCAAAGTGCTGCATCATGCGGTCATGACACAGCTGCGCTGATGGGAGCACCCACATTCGTCCTTGTTGCGGCGGGACAGCCATTGCAGAAAAACAACAGCAACAGCAAAATGACGGCTAATAAAGCCAAAGTTATCGGAAATCCCCCAAAAATGCTTCTGAAAATTGAATGAATAGCCGAAGGTATTAACCCAAATATGGAAGAGGTGTGAACGAAACCAACACCAACAGCTTTGAAAAAATGTGCTAATCCAGCCATGCTGGATGCATTAAATATACGTCCCACGAGTTCACCAAAGTGGCTCGGAAAGTTCGTATTCAACAGGGACTGTATTTCTGCTGATGACCTTGCCACCTGAAGTGCGTAGGTCTCGCGTGCAGATGTAAGGGCCACATGCTTCTGAAACAATAAAGCCTTTAGTCTACTTAACTTGTCGAAATTCGCCTTGGAAGTACAGCTGCTTACAAATCATCAAATGGCTGACTGAAGTCTCACACTCGCTGCCGCTAAGAAAGACCTCTTTCATGCCATTGAGGCATTTGTACAAGAAGGGAAGCTCCCACACCTCATGGATGTAACTATCTCCTAACTTTTCATATCTGCCTACCGGAACATGTTTCAAACAAGAAGTGAATTGTAATGTAGAAATAGGCAGATTAATAACCCTGTGTATCAACCACTCTGCTGAGGGAATCTCGGCCACGGTAAAAGGCAAGCTTTCTAATTTTTCAATAATAAGTCGCCTCCTTCTTAGCCATTAGTTGTTGTTGTCGCGTTAAATTAAAGGAAAAAAATATCTCCCTGGCACTGATGTGCCATGTCGCGTAGGCTGTCATTATACTAATGAGACTACTGGATTTTTGGGTGGCAAGATCATTCACAGTGTGGGGAACGAAGTCTAACCCACGGCGAAGGACCCTTGTCACCCCAAATCCGGGTTGAGCTCCGGCTAACTAGCAGTGCCTCATCTCTCCCAAAGGAAAGAGACAATTGGGCAGCCGAGCGCATGACATCTTAGTGCTTCCCAGGGAAGTCGTGGTCACTCAGATCCCAACCAGTTCTCTCATACACAGGGTGGTCTCATATATAAATGACAAAGGCAGTTTGAGTTTTAAAGATTGGTTTAATAAAACGACTGCATTTTAGATAACAAGACGTGAGCCGCAATAACCACAACCATACAACACAGTAGGATTGAAATAGTAACGAGGAGAGTGAAACATAAGAATAACGCTATCATAGTGCAACTAGATTACATTCTCTCTTCTAAGTTTTATTTTGAGCACAGCATATTAAGCTATAAGCCTGCCTTTCAGGTTCCCCCGGGAGGACATCAACCCTCATACCTGAGCAAAGACCTGTGATCGGGATCAGCATCTGCAACAGGGCAGTCAGCGTCTAGTTGTGGTTTCCTGGTCGGAATCTCCCTCTCCCATGTGGCCTCCCCAACCCAAAAGTGACGCATCTGTCACTATGGATAGATCTGGGAGGGGAAGGAAGAGGGATCTGCCATGGACCCAATACGGATTCGACAGCAACCACTGCAGGTCTTTTGCAGTCCCCTCCGAGATCTGGACCATGTCGGAGAGATACCCCTGATGTTGCGCCCACTGGAACTTCACGTCCCACTTCAGAGCCTGCATATGCCATCTGGCATGTGTCACTAGCAGGATGTGAGAGGCCATGAGGCCCAGCAGCCTCAGAGTCAGTCTCACCGAAACCCAAGACAGAGACTGAAAGATCGGAATCATAGCCTGACTATCTTGGACTCGCTTTTCGGGAGGTTATGCCTGAAACTGCACTGTGTCCAGAAAAGCTCCAATGAAAGGGAGCGACAGAAGGAGTCAGGTGTGACTTCGCCACGCTGATAGCAAACCCCAGCGTGTGCAGGAGGCTCGCCGTAGTCTGAAGGTGGGAGACGACTTTCTGGGGCGAGTCTGCCTTCAACTGACAGTCGTCAAGGTATGGAAAGACAGACCCTAACCTGAGCAGATGAGCTGGAACCTCCGCCATCACTTTCCTTTACACCCCAGGGGCGCTGGTAAGCCCGAAGGGGAGCACTGTAAACTGATAGTGCTCGTGACCTACCACGAATCGTAGGTAATGTCTGTGGGAAGGCAGGATGGGAATGTGACAATAAGCGTCATGCAAGCCCAACACTACCATCCAGTCTCATGGGTCTAAGGCAGACAGGACCTGAGCCAGGGTGAGCATTTTGAATTTCTCCTTCTTGAGGAAGTAGTTGAGGTCCTGAAGGTCTAGGACAGGATGTAAACCCTTGTCCTTTTTCAGCACCAGATAGTAGCGGGAATAACAACCACAACCTACTTCTGGCACAGGGACCTTCTCTATGGCTCCTTTGGCCAAGAAAGCCAGGACTTCCTGGGAGAGAAGTGCCAGATGATCCTTTGGGAACTGGCTAATTGATGGAGGCATGGCTGGTGGGGCAGATTTGAAAGGCAGGAATAGCCCTTTAGAACAATCTGCAAAACCCACCTGTTCATAGTGATGGATTCCCAGTGGGGCAGGTGATGACGAATCCTGCAACCAACTGGATCGGAGTGAGGGGACGGACTAAGAGGGTTTAGAGGCTGCAGCGGGGTCAGGGGTGGCCTGGGCAGACCTCTGGTTCCCTGTCCCACATCCATGTGGGATTCCGCGTGCCCCACCACGCAGCGGCTGAACAGAATGGGTGGCTGGGTGGGGGACGCCACATGAAGCCCCTTCTGTGGCCACGAAAGGTGGACTGTTGGGGGCGAAGGGCAGAAGAAAGGCCAAGGGACGAGCCGTTGCCCAGGAGTTCTTGAATCTCTTGAAGGACAAGTCTGCCTTGTCTCCAAAGAGAGGGGAGCCATCAAAGGGCATGTCCATGAGAGACTGTTGGACATCCCCCCCGAAAAACCAGAAGTACGCAACCAGGCGAGGCGTCTGAACGCCACCGTCGTAGCAACTGATCTGCCTAGAGAGTCGGTTGTGTCCAGCCCACATTGTATCGTGAACTTCGCTGCATCTCTCCAATCGTTGACAGCTTGGGAGACGATAGCACGGGCCTCCTCCGGTATCTTCAGCAGAACTTGCGCAACCGTATCCCATAGAGAGTGGGTATGGCAGCCCAAAAGGCATGCGGTGTTCACAAACCGCAGCTTGAGACTGGAGGAAGAAAATATCTTCTTCCCAAATTGTTCCAGCCTTTTTGATTCCGTATCCGGGGGTGCGGAAGGGAATGCTCCTGAGCAAGAGGAAGCCTGGATGACAATTCTCTCAGGCGTGGGGTGTTGGAACAGGAATTTACCGTCATTTGGGCTGGGCCGATGGCAGTGTGCGATAGTCCTGGTCACAGGAGCCCCTGGGTTGGGTTTGGACCAAGTACCCAAAAGGACATCAGTGAGGGCTTCATTGAGTGGCAAAAGGGGCTCAGATGTGGAAGACCCTGGCTGAAGCACCTCTGTCAGGAGATTGGACCTGACCTCTACAGTAGGTAGCTCAAGGCCAAGAACCTTAGCTGCCCTACTGACCACAAAGGCATAAGTCGCTCCCTCATCCATAGCCACGGTAGGAGACAGCATGCAAGCATCTGGAGAAGTGTCAAGTCCCCTGGCCTCGCCCAATTCCTGTGCCCTGTCCAAAGATGGGTCATCCTGGTATTCATAAGGGTCCAGGGACCCCTCCAATCATTCCTCAAATTCGTACCCATAAAAAAGGACCCAATTCAAACCTGGGGTGAGTAGGCCCAATTGAAGACAGAGGTGGGGTCAGCCGACCTGACTACGAGTCTTCGGGGATAAGGATCGGGTCGACGTCAATAGTGGGCAGTACCGATGTCAGGTGCATCGACAATCTAACCGGTGCTGGGGAAGGCCTCAGTGGTACGACCGGCATCGGTGAGGATCCGCGAGCGGATCCCAAGTGGACCTCGGTGGCCGGAGCAAAAGCCACCGGCGCAGAACCCGAAGGCCCCTCCTCCGAACACCCTGGGCCTGAAGGCACCGTATCAGGGCCTGTCCGCTCAAAAATGAGGCGCATGATCTCATAGAACTCCTTTAATTGGGCGGGGGTCGCTCCGGCTCCCAGAAATTCGGGGAAGCGCGGAGCGGACCCAGAAGCAGGCTCCGAAGAAGGGGTCCTCGAGCGTCAACGCTCCTCCTATGTCTCATCAGCCAAGCAACGGTGCGAAGTCTATGAGCAACAGACCCCTTTGACTTCTCCTTCTTAACTGTGCCCTTGGAGGAAGAAGGATGGTGGTGGCTCTGCAAATGGTCTGGAGACCTTCCTCTCAAGTGAGACCATGACCTACGCAGAGTCGAGCACCAGACTGCCATGAGCTTGAGGGACCGCTCCCTCAAGGCCTTCGGGTGCATGGCCCGGCACTCAGAGCATGACTTCAGGCCGTGGTCGCGCTCCAAGCACCACAAACAGACCCGATGCGGATCAATCACCAACATCATGCGTTGACAGTCTTCACACGGCTTGAAACCGGTCTTCAGGGACATCCGCGATGCAACCAAAAAACTCACCAAGAACATGACAAAAGGGTCAAAGTCGGTCAAAAAAAGACCAGGGTAGCTCTCTCTGGATCAGGGCGTGGAAAGAAAAGAACTGATGTCACTGCGCTGAGGCAGCATCTATGTACTACTCCTGACGTCTTCACGGCGACTACGATGCCAACGACGCCTGCAGAGTCGACCAACGCCACCTACCGTAGCGCAAGGGTATTGCTTGAAGAAAAAATCTCCAGATCCAGTCTGAAGCCTGGGGGAAAATTCTAAGATCAGGAATCTGCAACTAGAAGTCTCTTTCAGATAGCCACTATTTAGAGTGTAATCAATCCTCAAATAAGTATTTGTAAACAGTCCACATTAAGTATCTGTGGACCTTTTGACCCCAACAGTAGAAAAATTACCAACGGGTCATCATCAGGACCAAGAAAAATTATAGGAAGCACCAACAAGGCGCAAAGTGAATTAATCATACCAGAATCAGGTTGAATCCGCAAACATCAACCAAGAGTCATTTTATAAATCCCCATGGGAGCAGGCTGGAGTGCAAAAATGTATTAAATGGCAAGAACACAGTGAACAGAATTCTACTACCCAACTGAAGATACGGGGTGAACCCACTTCTAACAGTCCCATATGTTTCTGGGCTCCATCCGCCGGTAGCTTGGAGAATGCTATGACAGATGGCCCAGAAACATATGCCCAGACCACCAAAAGTATAGATTTTGAAAACATTTAAAAAATCTCTAATTGTTTGTGGCAACCTGTCTTATGCTGTGTGGAATAAAATGTTTATACAATTTTAAAATATTGGCTTGCATATTAACTGAACCTTCTCAGATCCAGGTACCTCCTAGCACTAGAAACATACAAGCAACAATTTTGCACTGCACCTCCTAAGTTTTAATTCTATTTCTCTCTGGTCACACGTTTTCTTAAATTCGCTTTGAAATGCACCATTTGCCACCCTTTTAAAAAAACAAAAATTTCTCTGGAGGAACCTCCTAAACCCCCTTCATGTTGGTCGGGATGTAATACTCATCCCTAACTTTTACCCCCACTACTTTGGAATGTCACCAGTCGCTTTATCTGGCATCGACCATCAGGCTGTGAGCAGCTTTAGGGATCGCTCCCTCAAAGTTTTCAGCACCATAGCCTGGCAGTCCAAGCACGATTTTGAATCATGGTCGTGCTCAAGACACCACAAGCACATCAACTGCAGGTCTGTTATCCAAAGGGCGTGGTGATAGGCACCACTTGGTTTGAAGCCTGCTTTCCTGCAGCACATCTTGAAGCACTTCTCAAAATCATATTCGACAAAATGTCGAAAAAAGCCCATCAAAAAAAGACAGCGGGGGTAGCACGCCTCCGGATCAGCGCTAACTGGTGCAGAAAGAAAAATATTGACATCTGTGCGCCTGGGTGGCGCCTATATAGGTGACCGGCAATGTCAGTTCCGACCCACCGGGCAGAACTGAACAAAACCACCCAACGGTGCGCAGGGGTTCTGCTCAAACAAAAGTTTCCGGGTCCAGTCTGATGCCTGAGACATTCAAAGGTAAGGAAGCTGCAGCTACAAGTCTCTATCACATAGGGATGGTCAACTTAATCTCCACCTGTCACAACTCCAGGTGACCTGCTTCCATCAGCAACCCCCACCTCAACAATCCACGTACACAATCTCAGCTTCATCCTGGATTCATCACTCACCATGACTCGTCAAGTGAACTTGGTCACATCCTCCTGTTTTCACACACTGACTTCTACGGAAGACCTTTAAATGGATCCCAAACGACTGCCGTAAAACCATAACCCACTCCTTGGTAATCAGCAGACTCGACTACGGCAATGTCCTCTACACTGGCACCATCCAAAAGAACTTGAAGAAACGACAGCACATCCAAAACACCTCCACCAGACTCATTCTGGACGTCCCCCGCCATGAAAACATTACCAGACACCCAAGGGACCTCCACTGGCTCCCCGTTGAGAAGAGGATAAATTTTAAACTCCTCGTCCACGCATACAAGGTGCCCCACGACCTATGACCCACCTATCTCAACCACTGCGTCGCCTTATACTCCTCCGCCAGACATCTCCGTTCTGCTCAACAATACCCACAACGTACTCCACATACCGAAGAACTCGGACGGAGGAAGATCTTTTGCCTACCTCATGGCAAAGAAATGGAACACCTTGCCTCTTCACTTCAGGCAGTCATCATTGTTGCCTCAATTCAGGAAGGACCGTAAGACCTGACTCTTCGACTGAAGCACAGAGGACCGACCCCTTCAGCACCTTGAGACCCTTACGGGTGAGTAGTTGTGCTCTATAAATATGATTGATTGATCATAGTTGTCAGAATTTGAATCGAACAAGGAAGTTAATGTATGAGATCTGCCTTATGGAACGTTAAGTGGTTGTGTATTGTGGAAACCGATCACAGTTAAGGTTGGAGGAGTGCCGTCCCAGAGACAGAAAGCACAATGGGCACTTTGTTTTCTGATGCTGGTGAAGATGGCATTAGAGTAGACGCTATGGAAACCAGTCTGGATTGTGCAGCTAGAGGCGAGTAGGTGCAGGAGCCATGAGAAACCTCATGGTGGATTTGGTGGGTTCAACTGGCTCTGAGGGAGGACCCAAAAGCAGTATCCGAAACGGAGGGACTCTCAGTTCCTTGGGGCCTGCAGGTGCCCCAGGGGAGTTGGAAGTATCCGGAGAGTCAGAAAATTGCCTTGCGGAACTCTTTAATCTGTATCGGTGCTGCAGACAGCCCTAGGAGATCGGGTTGTACCAGGATGGACTCCGACATCGCCTGACATTAGGAGCGAGAATGAGATGCATTGTGATGCCCTCATGCATTGACAAGAGTGCGAGACTGGTGTAAAGAGGCTGAGTCACGCTTCAAATTTTTATGTTTTTTCTTCAACTTACAAAAAGATTTGGAGCCCGACGACCTATGGCCTATCAACTCCTGCACCGGGAACAAGACTGACACTTGGGCCGGTCGGGAAAGGCCCATAGAGTTTTGCCTTGCCGTCCCTTAATGCCCTTTGGATTTATCGATGTGTAGTCACTGCAGGCCTTGGAGTTGTGACTCGACCCCAGGCACCACAGGCAAACTGGTGAGGATTTGTCACACAGGTTTGCTTGCAAAAGTGCTTACAGGGGTTATAACCTGTCATTTGGGAGGTGGCATTTCCCTAGCACACCGTAAACTTTGTGAGGTGAAGGGTCTCAAAAAGACAAGAGATAGCTCCGGATACGCATCTAGTAACAAGGAAAGAAAGGAACTGGCATCAGTGCATGGGAATGGTATCTAGATAGGCCCCACAAGTCATTTCTGGAGCGTAACAACGTCTTGCTGAAAAGTTTCCGGATCTAGACTGAAGCCTGGTGAATATTTAAAAGGTGAGGAATCTGCAGTTAGTAGTATCTATCAGAAACACATACATTTGTAATAAGCAGCAGTTGAGGGAAAGAGGATGAGGAGAGGGTGGGGCTAGTAAATGAAGGAGGCAGGGAGCTCACTCGAGCCTCTGATTGACATCAAGAAATAGGCGTTGTAGGAAGTTGGCTCTGTATGTACAATTTCAAAGTAAGAAATAGCATGCACAGAGTCCAAGGGTTCCCCTTAGAGGTAAGATAGTGTCAAAAAGAAATAATTCTAATGCTCTGTTTTGTGGTAGTGTGGTTGAGCAGTAGGCTTATCAGAGGGTAGTGTTAAGCATTTGTTGTACACACACAGGCAATAAATGAGGAACACACACTCAAAGACAATTCCAGGCCAATAGGTTTTTATATAGAAAAATATATTTTCTTAGTTTATTGTTAAGAACCACAGGTTCAAGATTTACAAACAATACTTTAAATTAAAGATATTTCACTCAGGCATCTTAGGAACTTTGAATCATCACAATAGCATGTACAGTTTTAGCAAAAATGGCAATAAGCTATTTTAAAATTGAACACAGTGAAAAAATCAACAGTTCCTGGGGGAGGTAAGTATTTGTTAGGTTCACAGGTAGGTAAAGCACATACAGGGTTCAAAGTTGGGTCCAAGATAGCCCACCGTTGGGGGTTCAAGGCAACCCCAAAGTTACCACACCAGCAGCTCAGGGCCGGTCAGGTGCAGAGGTCAAAGTGGTGCCCAAAACACATAGGTTTCAATGGAAATAAGGGTGCTCCGGTTCCAGTCTGCCAGCAGGTAAGTACCTGCGACTTCGGAGGGCAGACTAGGGGGGTTTTGTAGGGCACCGGGGGAGACACAAGTAGGCACAGAAAGTACACCCTCAGCGGCACAGGGGCGGCCGGGTGCACAGTGCAAACAGGCATCGGGTTTGCTATAGGATTCAATGGAAGACCCAGGGGTCTCTTCAGCGATGGAGGCAGGCAAGAGGGGGGCTCCTCGGGGTAGCCACCACCTGGGCTAGGAAGAGGGCCACCTGGGGGTCGCTCCTGCACTGGAGTTCGGTTCCTTCAGGTCCTGGGGACTGCGGGTGCAGTGTCTTTACCAGGCGTCGGGTTCCTTGAAGCAGGCAGTTGCGGTCAGGGGGAGCCATTGGATTCCCTCTGCAGGCGTCGCTGTGGGGGCTCACGGGGGTCAACTCTGGCTACTCATGGGCTCGCAGACGCCGGGGAGTCCTCCCTGTAGAGTTAGTTTTCCGCAGGTCGAGCCGGGGGCGTCGGGTGCAGAGTGGAAAGTCTCACGCTTCCGGCGGGAATCGTGTGGTCTTTAAAAGTTGCTTCTTTGTTGCAAAGTTACAATTCTGTGGAACAGTGCTGCTGTCCTCGGGAGTTTCTTGGTCCTTTTAGATGCAGGGTAGTCCTCTGAGGCTTCAGAGGTCGCTGGACCCTGGGGGAAGCGTCGCTGTTGCAGTTTTTCTCGGAGTGGGGAGACAGGCCGGTAGGGATGGGGCCAAAGCAGTTGGTGTCTCTGACTCCTCTGCAGGGCTTCAGGTCAGCAGTCCTTCCTCGTCTTCAGGTTGCAGGTTCCTTGGTTCTGGGGGTCCCTAAATACTCAATTTAGGGGTGTGTTTAGGTCTGGGAGGATAGTAGCCAATGGCTACTAGCTTTGAGGGTGGCTACAACCTCTTTGTGCCTCCTCCCTGTGGGGAGGGGGGCACGTCCCTAATCCTATTGGGGAAATCCTCCATCTGCAAGATGGAGGATTTCTAAAAGTCAGAGTCACCTCAGCTCAGGACACCTTAGGGGTTGTCCTGACTGGCCAGTGACTCCTCCTTGTTTTTCTCATTATCTCCTCCAGCCTTGCCGCCAAAAGTGGGGGCAGTGGCCGGAGGGGCGAGCATCTCCACTAGCTGGGATGCCCTGTGGCGCTGTAACAAAGGGGGTGAGCCTTTGAGGCTCACCGCCATGTGTTACAGTTCCTGCAGGGGGAGGTGTGAAGCACCTCCACCCAGTACAGGCTTTGTTCCTGGCCACAGAGTGACAAAGGCACTCTCCCCATGTGGTCAGCAACATGTCTGGTGTGTGGCAGACTGGCAAAACTAGTCAGCCCACACTGGAAGTATGTTTTCAGGGGGAATCTCTAAGATGCCCTCTGGGTGTATTTCACAATAAATTGTACACTGGCATCAGTGTGCATTTATTGTGCTGAGAAGTTTGATACCAAACTTCACATTTTTGAGTTTAGCCATTATGGTGCTGTGGAGTTCGTGTATGACAGACTCCAAGACCATATACTCTTATGGCTACCCTGCACTTACAATGTGTAAGGTTTTGCTTAGACACTGTAGGGGCATAGTGCTCATGCACTTATGCCCTCACCTGTGGTATAGTGCACCCTGCCTTAAGGCTGTAAGGCCTGCTAGAGGGGTGACTTATCTATACTGCATAGGCAGTGTGAGGTTGGCATGGCACCCTGAGGGGAGTGCTATGTCGACTTAGTCATTTTCTCCTCACCAGCACACACAATCTGGCAAGCAGTGTGTCTGTGCTGAGTGAGGGGTCCCTAGGGTGGCATAAGACATGCTGCAGGCCTTCGAGACCTTCCCTGGCATCAGGGACCTTGGTACCAGGGGTACCAGTTACAAGGGACTTACCTGAATGCCAGGGTGTGCCAATTGTAGAGACAAAGGTACATTTTTAGGGAAGAACACTGGTGTTGGGGCCTGGTTAGCAGGCCTCAGCACACTTTCAAATCATAACTCGGCATCAGCAAAGGCAAAAAGTCAGGGGGTAACCATGCCAAGGAGGCATTTCCTTACACAACCCCCTCCCCCCAAACGAAAGAGGATGAGACTAACCTTTCCCAAGAGAGTCTTAATTTTGTAAGTGGAAGAACCTGGAAAGGCCATCTGCATTGGCATGGGCAGTCCCAGGTCTGTGTTCCACTATAAAGTCCATTCCCTGTAGGGAGATGGACCACCTCAACAGTTTTGGATTTTCACCTTTCATTTGCATTAGCCATCTGAGAGGTCTGTGGTCAGTTTGAACTACAAAGTGAGTACCAAAGAGGTATGGTCTCAGCTTCTTCAGGGACCAAACCACAGCAAAGGCCTCCCTCTCAATGGCACTCCAACGCTGCTCCCTGGGCAGTAACCTCCTGCTAATGAAAGCAACAGGCTGGTCAAGGCCATCATCATTTGTTTGGGACAAAACTGCCCCTATCCAATGTTCAGAGGCATCAGTCTTCACAATGAAATGCTTGGAGTAATCTGGAGCTTTTAGAACTGGTGCTGTGCACATAGCTTGTTTCATGGTGTCAAAGGCCTGTTGGCATTCTATAGTCCAGTTTACCTTCTTAGGCATTTTCTTGGAGGTAAGTTCTGTGAGGGGTGTCACTATTGATCCAGATCCCTTCACAAACCTCCTGTAGCAGCCAGTCAAGCCAAGGAATGCCCTGACTTGAGTCTGGGTTTGTGGATCTTGGGTTGGAGTGGCTGAACTTGGCCTCCACCTACAAGGTGTCCTAAGTAAACCACAGTTCCCTGCCCTATCTGACATTTGGATGCCTTGATAGAGAGGCCTGCTGCTTGCAGGGCCTGCAAAACCTGCAAAACCTTCTTCAGGTGGAACAGGTGATCCTGCCAGCTGGAGCTAAAGACAGCAATATCGTCAAGATAAGCTGCACTAAAGGACACCATGCCAGCAAGGACTTGATTCACCAACCTTTGGAAGGTGTCAGGGGCATTCTTTAAGCCAAAGGGCGTAACGGTAAACTGATAATACCCATCAGGTGTGGAGAATGCTGTCTTTTCTTTTGTTCCTGGTGCCATTTTGATTTGCCAGTACCCTGCTGTCAAGTCAAAGGTACTTAAGTATCTGGCAGCACCTAGTTTGTCAATTAACTCATTTGCCCTTGGAATGGGATGGGCATCTGTCTTGGTGACAGAATTAAGTCCTCTGTAGTCCACACAAAACCTCATCTCTCTCTTCCCATCCTTGGTGTGAGGTTTGGGGACTAAGACCACTGGGCTAGCCCAGGGGCTGTCAGAGTGCTCAATGACTCCCAATTCCAGCATCTTGTGGACTTCCACTTTGATGCTTTCCTTAACTAGGTCAGACTGTCTGAAAATGTTGTTCTTGACAGGCATGCTGTCTCCTGTGTCCACATCATGGGTACACAGGTGTGTCTGACCAGGGGTTAGGGAAAGAGCTCAGCAAACTGTTGTAAGAATTTCCTACAGTCAGCTTGCTATTGCCAGATAGGGTGTCTGAATAGATCACTCCATCTACTGAGGCATCTTTAGGGTCAGTGGAGAGGAGATCAGGGAGAGGTTCACTGTCAGCTTCCTGGTCCTCATCTGTAACCATCAACAGGTTCACATCTGCCCTGTCATGAAAGAGTTTGAGGCGGTTCACATTGATCACCCTTCTGGGGGTCCTGCTAGTGCCTAGTTCTATCAGGTAGGTGACCTGACTCTTTCTCTCTAGCACTGGGTAAGGGCCACTCCATCTGTCCTGAAGTGCCCTGGGAGCCACAGGCTCCAGAACCCAGACTTTCTGCCCTGGCTGAAATTCAACCATAGCAGCCTTTTGGTCATACCACATCTTCTGGAGCTGTTGGCTGGCCTCAAGGTTTTTACTTGCCTTTTCCATGTACTCTGCCATCCTGGAACGTAGGCCTAGTACATAGTCCACTATAACATGTTTAGGCTCATGAAAAGTTCTCTCCCAGCCTTCTATTACAAGAGCTAGTGGTCCCCTGACAGGATGGCCAAACAGAAGATGAAAGGGGGAAAACCCTACTCCCTTCTGAGGCACCTCTCTGTAGGCGAAAAGCAGACATGGCAAGAGGACATCCCATCTCCTTTTGAGCTCTTCAGGGAGCCCCATGATCATGCCTTTCAATGTCTTGTTAAATGTTTCTACAAGACCATTGGTTTGTGGATGGTATGGTGTGGTGAATTTGTAAGTCACCCCACACTCATTCCACATGTGTTTCAGGTATGCTGACATGAAGTTGGTACCCCTGTCAGACACCACCTCCTTAGGAAATCCAACTCTGGTAAAGATACCAATGAGTGATTTATCTACTGCAGGGGCAGTAGTGGAGCTATGGGGGAATTGCTTCAGGGTACCTAGTGGCATGATCCACTACCACTAGGATATACTGGTTCCCTGAGGCTGTGGGAGGTTCAAGTGGACCCACTATGTCCACACCCACTCTTTCATAGGGGACACCCACCACTGGAAGTGGAATGAGGGGGGCCTTTGGATGGCCACCTGTCTTACCACTGGCTTGCCAGGTGGCACAGGAGACACAAAACTCCTTTACTTTCTGGGACACGTTGGGCCAATAGAAATGGTTGACTAACCTGTCCCAAGTCTTGGTTTGTCCCAAATGCCCAGCAAGTGGAATATCATGAGCTAAGGTCAGAATGAACTTCCTTAACTCCTGAGGCACTACCACTCTCCTAGTGGCACCAGGTTTGGGATCTCTGGCCTCAGTGTAGAGGAGTCCATCTTCCCAATAGACTCTAGGTGTTCCAGTGATTTTTCCTTTGGTCTCTTCAGCAGCTTGCTGCCTAAGGCCTTCAAGAGAGGGACATGTTGCTTGCCCCTTACACAACTGTTCCCTTGTGGGTCCCCCTGGGCCTAAGAGTTCAACCTGATAAGGTTCCAACTCCATGGGCTCAGTTCCCTCAGAGGGCAGAACTTCTTCCTTGGAATAGAGGTTCTTTTTCTTTTGTTGTGTTGAAGCTGGTTCCCCAGTCTTCTTTCCTTTCCTCTTGGAGGGTTGGGCCATTATTCCAGGCTCCAACACCTCTTTTTCACCCTGCAACTTGCACTGAGCCCTTGTCTTGACACACACCAGTTTAGGGATACCCAGCATGGCTGCATTGGTTTTGAGTTCGCTGAGGACTCCAGGTCATTTCCAAGCAAACAGTCTACAGGGATATTTGAGGAGACTACCACCTGTTTCAGGCCAGTGACCCCTCCCCATTCTAAACTTACCATAGCCATGGGATGTACTTTAGTCTGATTGTCAGCGTCGGTGACTGGATACGTTTGTCCAGTCAGGTATTGTCCTGGGGAAACCAGTTTGTCTGTCACCATTGTGACACTGGCACCTGTATCCCTCAGACCTTCTACACTAGTCCCATTAATTAAGAGTTGCTGCCTGTATTTTTGCGTATTAGGGGGCCAGGCAGCCAGTGTGGCTAAGTCCACCCCACCCTCAGAAACTAATGTAGTTTCAGTGTGAACCCTGATTTGCTCTGGGCACACTGTTGATTCCACCTGAAGACTGGCTATTCCAGTGCTAACTGGAGTAGTAGTTGAAGTGGAACCTTTCTTGGGACAGGCCTTGTCTCCAGTTTGGTGTCCCTGCTGATTACAGCTACGACACCAGGCCTTTTTGGGATCAAAGTTTTTACCCTTGTACCCAAAATTGGATTGTGAAGAGGCTTTGGACCCTCCCTCCTGAGCAGATTTTTGGGGCCCTGTAGAAGACTCTTTACTTTTACCCTTGGATGTCTCAACACTCTTCCCCTGGGGAGTCTTTGTGACCCCTTTCTTTTGGTCACCCCCTGTGGAAGTCTTGGTCACTCTAGTCTTGACCCAATGGTCTGCCTTCTTTCCCAATTCTTGGGGAGAAATTGGTCCTAGGTCTACCAGATGCTGATGCAGTTTATCACTGAAACAATTACTTAAAAGGTGTTCTTTCATAAACAGATTGTACAGCCCATCATAATCATTTACACCACTGCCATTAATCCAACCATCCAGTGTTTTGACTGAGAAGTCAACAAAATCAACCCAGGTCTGGCTCGAGGATTTTTGAGCACCCCTGAACCTAATCCTGTACTCCTCAGTTGAGAATCCAAAGCCCTCAATCAGGGTAGCCTTCATGAGGTCATAGGATTCTGCATCTTTTCCAGAGAGTGTGAGGAGTCTATCCCTACACTTTCCAGTGAACATTTCCCAAAGGAGAGCACCCCAGTGAGATCTGTTTACTTTTCTGGTTGCACAAGCCCTCTCAAAAGCTGTGAACCATTTGGTGATGTCATCACCATCTTCATATTTAGTTACAATCCCTTTGGGGATTTTTAGCATGTCTGGAGTATCTCTGACCCTATTTAAGTTGCTGCCACCATTGATGGGAGCTAAGCCCATCTCTTGTCTTTCGCTTTCTATGGCTAGGAGTTATCTCTCCAAAGCCAATCTTTTGGCCATCCTGGCTAGGAGGAGGTCATCTTCATTGAGACTGCTCTCAATGCTTCTAGAGCTGTTGGACTCTCATGTGAGAGAAGCAACATCTCTGACTATCACTTCTGGAGTCAGGGTTGGAGAAACCCTGGGCTCCCTATCTAGGACTAGAGGTGGGAAGTCCTCCAAATCACTAGTGTCCATCCTCTGTGAGGGCATCATCAGAGGGGTTGTTTTTAGCAAACTCTGCCAAAATCTCCTGGAGCTGTACTTTGGTAGGGTTTGAACCAGTTTTTATCTTTTTGATTTTGCAGAGAGATCTGAACTCTGACATCCTAAGATGCAGGTAAGGGGTGAGGTTGAGTTCCACCACCATCAATTCTGCAGCAGACATTTTGTTTCTAAAAGTTGGAATACTTTTTAAGAATCTAAAACTATCTCTAGAACTTAATTCAAACTTTTACAAAACTTTTAAACTCTAAAAGAAATGCTAACAGGGACTAACACAAGGCCCTAGCAGGACTTTTAAAAATTTAGAAAAATAGCTCAAATTTCAAAAATCAGTTTCTAATGACAATTTTTGGAATTTAGTCGTGTGATTAGGTATTGACTGAGTAGTCCAGCAAATGCAAAGTCTTGTACCCCACCGCTGATCCACCAATGTAGGAAGCTGGCTCTGTATGTACTATTTCAAAGTAAGAAATAGTATGCACAGAGTCCAAAGGTTCCCCTTAGAGGTAAGATAGTGGCAAAAAGAGATAATTCTAATGTTCTATTTTGTGGTAGTGTGGTCGAGCAGTAGGCTTATCAGAGGGTAGTGTTAAGCATTTGTTGTACACACACAAGCAATAAATGAGGAACACACACTCAAAGACAATTCCAGGCCAATAGGTTTTTATATAGAAAAATATATTTTCTTAGTTTATTTTAAGAACCAAAGGTTCAAGATTTACAAACAATACTTTAAATGAAAGGTATTTCACTGAGGCATCTTAGGGACTTTGAATCATCACAATAGCATGTACAGTTTTGGCAAAAATGGCAATAAGCTATTTTAAAATTGGACACTGCAAAAATCAACAGTTCCTGGGGGAGGTAAGTATTTGTTAGGTTCACAGGTAAGTAAAGCACTTACAGGGTTCAAAGTTGGGTCAAAGGTAGCCCACCGTTGGGGGTTCAAGGCAACTCCAAAGTTACCACACCAGCAGCTCAGGGCCGGTCAGGTGCAGAGGTCAAAGTGGTGCCCAAAACACATAGGCTTCAATGGAAATAGGGGTGCTCCGGTTCCAGTCTGCCAGCAGGTAAGTACCCGCGACTTCGGAGGGCACACCAGGGGGGTTTTGTAGGGCACCGTGGGGTACACAAGTAGGCAGAGAAAGTACACCCTCGGCGGCACAGGGGCGGCCGGGTGCAGAGTGCAAATAGGCATCGGGTTTGCAATAGGATTCAATGGGAGACCCAGGGGTCTCTTCATCGATGCAGGCAGGCAAGGGGGGGGGGCTCCTCGGGGTAGCCACCACCTGGGCTAGGAAGAGGGCCACCTGGGGGTCGCTCCTGCACTGGAGTTCGGTTCCTTCAGGTCCTGGGGGCTGCGGGTGCAGTGTCTTTACCAGGCGTCGGGTTCCTTGGAGCAGGCAGTCGCGGTCAGGGGGAGCCTCTGGATTCCCTCTGCAGGCGTCGCTGTGGGGACTCAGGGGGGGTCAACTCTGGCTACTCACGGGCTCGCAGTCACCGGGGAGTCCTACCTGTAGAGTTAGTTTTCCACAGGTCGTGCCGAGGGCGTCGGGTGCAGAGTGGAAAGTCTCACGCTTCCGGCGGGAAACATGTGGTCTTTAAAAGTTGCTTCTTTGATGCAAAATTGCAATTCTGTGGAACAGTGTAGCTGTCCTCAGGAGTTTCTTGGTCCTTTTAGATGCAGGGTAGTCCTCTGGGGCTTCAGAGGTCACTGTTGCAGTTTTTCTCGAAGTGGGGAGACAGGCCGGTAGGGCTGGGGCCAAAGCAGTTGGTGTCTCCGTCTCCTCTGCAGGGCTTCAGGTCAGCAGTCCTTCCTCGTCTTCAGGTTGCAGGAATCTATCTTCCTTGGTTCTGGGGGCCCCTAAATACTCCCTAAATACTCAATTTAGGGGTGTGTTTAGGTCTGGGAGGATAGCAGGCAATGGCTACTAGCTCTGAGGGTGGCTACACCCTCTATGTGCCTCCTCCCTGTGGGGAGGGGGGCAATTCCCTAATCCTATTGGGGGATTTCTAAAAGTCAGAGTCACCTCAGCTCAGGACACCTTTGGGGTTTGTCCTGACTGGGCAGTGACGACTCCTTGTTTTTCTCATTATCTCCTCCATCCTTGCCGCGAAAAGTGGGGACAGTGGCCAGAGGGGCGGGCATCTCCACTAGCTGGGATGCCCTGTGGCACTGTAACAAAGGGGGTGAGCCTTTGAGGCTCACAGCCAGGTGTTACAGTTCCTGCAGGCGGAGGTGTGAAGCACCTCCACCCAGTACAGGCTTTGTTCATGGCCACAGAGTGACAAAGGCACTCTCCCCATGTGGTCAGCAACATGTCTGGTGTGTGGCAGACTGGCAAAACTAGTCAGCCCACACTGGAAGTCGGGTATGTTTTCAGGGGGCATCTCTAAGATGCCCTCTGGGTGTATTTCGCAATACATTGCACACTGGCATCAGTGTGCATTTATTGTGCTGAGAAGTTTGATACCAAACTTCACAGTTTTTAGTGTAGCCATTATGGTGCTGTGGAGTTCGTGTATGACAGACTCCAAGACCATATACTCTTATGGCTACCCTGCACTTACAATGTCTAAGATTTTGCTTAGACACTGTAGGGGCATAGTGATCATGCACCTATGCCCTCACCTGTGGTATAGTGCACCCTGCCTTAGGGCTGTAAGGCCTGCTAGAGGGGTGACTTACCTATGCCATAGGCAGTGTGAGGTTGGCATGGCATCCTGAGGGGAGTGCCATGTCGACTTAGTCATTTTCTCCTCACCAGCACACACAAGCTGGCAAGCAGTGTGTCTGTGCTGAGTGAGGGGTCCCCAGGGTGGCATACAACATGCTGCAGCCCTTAGAGACCTTCCCTGGCATCAGGGCCCTTGGTACCAGGGGTACCAGTTACAAGGGACTTACCTGAATGCCAGGGTGTGCCAATTGTGGAGACACAGGTACAGTTTTAGGGAAATAACACTGGTGCTGAGGCCTGGTTAGCAGGCCTCAGCACACTTTCAAATCATAACTTGGCATCAGCAAAGGCAAAAAGTCAGGGGGTAACCATGCCAAGGAGGCATTTCCTTACAGGCGTAATGTGTAAATAGTGGTGTAACTGACAGGTGCTATTAATGTGAGGTCAGCAACAGTACAACGATAGAGCAACAGTGGGAAGTCTACATCGTCAGTAGGCATGACCAAAGTGAGCTATGTTAAGGCAGGTTTAAAAGGTGATCCTTTAGTTTTGCTTCAAAGATTTGCAATGAAGAAAAATTAAACAAAGTCTGAAGAAATATATGGAATAGCAATTGATTAAACTAATTGAAACTTCATGCACTCTCATATGCATAAATTTGAACATTACCAACTAACATGTCCCTCCTAGAACTTTCAACTTTATGAATAACTAACAGTTGAATTATTGTGCCATCTTTCCGCGGCAGCACTTCAATCACCAGTCACATTTAGGATGCACCAAGAAACAAGATAGTTGGAGGTGAAATATGGGTTGATTTTTTATATAGAAATAATGTTTTTTTACTGTCAGATGGAGTGCTTCGTTTGTCTTAAATAAGTTAAAATAACATAAAAAGTTGGCAAAGAACCAAAACTAATCTTCAGAAGTATAATTACTTCAGTCAATGGGAGGGGAGCACGTATGCTGGAGTTACCCAGGTGGAGTTACGGCTAAATGATTAAATATCCCCGTTACACAGTGAGGCTATGGCCTTCAGTGCTCTAGGGGTGGGCTAGGGCACAGCATGTGGAGCTCCTGAGATAGTGGGGAGGAGGGGTCACCTGGGGAGCCGCAGGTTACTGGACGGCACAGCAGTGGCAACATTAGCTGTGGCTGAACAGACACGGGTCCACTGGCTGAGTGTAGGAAGAATGCGACAAAGCCTCTGAAGGAGATGCACTGACCACACAGCCCCTGGTTGGGGACTAGGCTGCAGTAGAGGTTGGGGGAATGCTCATATGGTGCAGAGCCTGTGGTGGAGGGATGGGACTCAGATAGGAGAACCTGGTGGAAGAAGGAAGCACAGACTTAAGTGACCCACATTGCAGAGGGATTGTCAGATGCAGTGCTCCATGTGACAGTGGTGCACAGGCTGCAGTATCACTGCTGGGGCACAGCCTAAAGAGTATCTTGCTCTTGGGTACTCTGGGTGTGATGCCTCTAGTTGAGTGTCTGTGGCTTACACTGTAGTTCTCCAGGTGGGATGTGGCACATCTGGTAGAGCCTCGGGTGAGATCGTACATTAGTTTCAAACCCAAGACATAGGGGGTCATTCTGACCTCGGCAGAAAAAGGCGCTTACCGCCGGTCAGAAGACCGCCAGAACACCGCCGCGGCCGCGGTAAACCGCCACGGTCATTCTGACCCGCAACTTGCAAACCGCCAAAAACCCGACATCCACAAAAGTCCGCCACACCAAAGGTCAGCGAAAAAATGGCGATGACCAAACCTCCACCGTCACGCCAACAGAAATATGCCCATTCCATTCCGACCCACAAATCCCCGCAGCGGTCTTTCAACCGCGGCATTCCATTGGCGGTACACACCGCTGCGGTCAAAATACACACACACATAGAAAACTCAGCCACATTGGTCAGTTTGAAACACACACACCTGATACACATACTAACACCACTCCCACACACCCAACACAATATAAAACACACACCCACATCACCCACAAACCCCTACGACCCAAAATTATTGACGAAGGCTAGAGAGAGAGCACAGAATAGACAATCCCACAACACAGAGGCACACAACACCATCACCCACACAGAATCCACGCACCAAACACCACACACCACCACACTCATCACCATAAACGCCACCCCACACCTCATCCACACCACCCCAAAGACACCCCAGGTTCACTGACGCAGAACTCAGGGTCATGGTGGAGGAAATAGTCTGTGTAGATCCCCAGCTCTTCGGGGCACAGGTGCAGCACACCACGATTGCCAGGAAGATGGAGCTATGGCAAAGGATAGTGGACAGGGTCAACGTGGTGGGACAGCATCCAGGCAATCGGGATGACATAAGGAAGCGCTGGAACGACCTACGGGGGAAGGTGCGTTCCATGGTATCAAGGCACAACATTGCGGTGCAGAAGACTGGCGGCGGACCCCCACCTACTCCCCCAGAATTTACAGCATGGGAGGAGGAAGTCTTGCACATCCTGCATCCTGAGGGCCTCGCAGGAGTAGGCGGAGGAATGGACTCTGGTAAGTCAAATCTTCACTACTGTTTCCCACCCCCACCCCACCTGCATGCCAAATCATACCCCACCCCATCACACCAACTCCTTGCAAATGGCTCACCATCACAACCCACCCATCCCAACACCAAGCCCTGCATGCGACCACAAAGCATGGACACCCATCACCAAAGCATGCCCACTGCACACACACATCACCCCCACAAGCCACCCTCACAAAAGCCCCCACAAGGGAATGCCTGCACTTGGGTACACGGACACCCACCCATCACACGAAATGCCACACACTGAAGCAATAACCATACCTTTATACCCCTGCAGGACCCGAACGCCACCACACCGCCACAGAGGGTACAGAGATGTCCATCCCACCCCCAGAAGAGGCCCCCAGCGATGACAGCAGCTCTGTCTCCCTGGACCCAGATGACCAGCCCGGCCCATCGGGGACCTCTGGACAGTCGGTTCCCCACAGACAGCCACAGGCTACACCAGACCCAACCCCCTCTGGGAACACCAGCACAGTTCCCACCCAGCGGGCCCATGCCTCTGCCTCCAGGACACATCGATCAGTGGTGTGTCCACCACTACAGGGCACCCAGGTTGACCCACCACCCCAACAACAACAGGGACCTGGGGGCAGTGGTAGTGGGCCCACCGTCCAGGGGACAGAAGCCCAGGAACACAGGGGAACTGGGAGGGCTGCTGTGCGACAGGGGGGGGGACAGGCCCAGGGAACCGACTCTCCAAGAGGCCCTCTCCTCCATCATGGGAGCTTACCACCACTCCCAGGAGACGATGGCGACGGTACTGGCCAGGTTCCAGGAGATCCAGGCACTGCAGGAGGAACGGTACATGGGGTTCAGAGAGGAACTGAGGAACATCGGTTCCGCAATGGGGACCATCGTCGTGGCCCTTAACCAGATAGTCACCACATTGCGGGACCATGTGGCACCCCAAAGGGCCCCTGTCACTAGCCCAGGCCAGGAACAGCCTACCACCTCCGCCGGCGCTAGTGGACAGGAGGCCCCCACACAACAACAAGCCACCAGAACCCCACCTCCTGCAGAAGAAGAACCACCCCGCAAGCGGAACCTGAGATCTCACAAGAAGACAGAGTAGGATTGCAAGACCCCCGCCAGCCTAAGATACCCCCTGATGTCATCCCACTGTCCCACATTGTCACCCTGTCCAACCTTTAACTGCCCCTGCTCCATCCTTCCACAGGCATATGGACAATGCACCTGTGCGACTGAGAGCTGGAATCTGCCATGGACATTACTCCACCCCCACCCATCACCGTTTTACAATCATGTACCTATATGTAGCACTTAAAATAAATCACTTATTGCACTTAAAATAAGAGGAGTCTGCTTGTATTCTTAACAAATGTATTACACATAACGGTGCAATAATGTCCAGTTACTTTGTGATGACAACATACCAATTTCAATAAGCTTTAGTCCATGGGCAAACAAAGCAGAAGTCACGCAGTGGGTCATACAGCTCTGAAAAGGGAAGGGAAAGTCACAAATCAGTTAACAGGAACTGGGGGGAAACACAGACAGTGGAGACGCATGAGGCCTTAAGTAGATGTAAAATGGCATGGGTGATTCTTACCTGTGTGCTACTGAAAATATTGTTGTATGACTGTATCCCTGTTGTCCGTGTCGTCCCCGTCGTCTTCCTCCTCTTCACTCTCCACAGGCTCCACAGCTGCTACAACACCACCATCTGGACCATCCTCCTGCAGAAAAGGCACCTGGCGTCGCAAAGCAAGATTGTGAAGCATACAGCAGGCCACGATGATATGGCACACCTTCTTTGGTGAGTACATTAGGGATCCCCCTGTCATATGCAGGCACCTAAACCTGGCCTTCAGGACCCCGAAGGTCCTTTCTATGATCCTCCTAGTTCGCCCATGGGCCTCATTGTACCGTTCCTCAGCCCTGGTCCGGGGATTCCTCACTGGGGTCAGTAGCCACGACAGGTTGGGGTAACCAGAGTCACCAATTAGCCACACACGGTGTCTCTGTAGCTGTTCCATCACATAAGGGATGCTGCTATTTCGCATGACATACGCGTCATGCACTGACCCAGGGAACTTGGCATTTACATGGGAGATGTACTGATCAGCCAAGCAGACCACCTGGACATTCATCGAATGATAACTTTTTCTGTTTCTGTACACCTGCTCACTTTCTTTGGGGGGGGGAACCAAAGCCACATGGGTCCCTTCAATGGCACCAATGATGTTGGGGATATGTCCAAGGGCATAGAAATCACCCTTCACTGTAGCCAAATCGCCCACCTCAGGGAAGGAAAATAATGTAGCTCCGCATGTATTTCATCAGGGCAGACAACACTCTGGACAAAACCTTAGAAAACATAGGCTGAGACATCCCAGATGATATGGCCACTGTTGTCTGAAAAGACCCACTTGCCAAAAAATGGAGTACTGACAGAACCTGCACCAGAGGGGGAATCCCTGTTGGTTGGCGGATGGGGGACATCAGGTCTGGCTCCAGCTGGGCACATAGTTCATGTATAGTTGCTCTGTCAAGCCTGTATGTAAGTATATGTCGTTCTTCCATTGTCGACAGGTCCACCAGCGGTCGGTACACAGGAGGATTCACCCTTCTCCTCGCAAGTCCCAGCGGACGGTGCCTAGGAAGGACAACATGGAGCACAGAGTCAAGCAACCCACAGGTTCGTTCACACAGCTTGCACAGTACACGAATCGCTATGCATTGAAAGGCTTGTATGAGTGGCAATGCAAGGCCTAGGCCTGTGTGACGCAGTAGAAATTCAGCCATGTGGGCCCTTGAAATGGCGGCTGCCTGACCTGTGAAGTGTGACAGTGGGATGTGAGGTCAATGCGCTGGCGTGGCACACCGTGGCGGTAGGCGGTCGAAGACCGCGGTGCTAAGCCGCATTGGTTAACATTGCACCCTATGGGCTTCAGTAGCCAATGAGGATGTGCGCCTGCGGTCGCGGTACGCACCGCGGCAGTACGCACCGCCGCGGGCGTGACCGCCATTTTCTATCTGATTAATCACTCGAGACCTGATCATCCACAGGAGAGGACCGATACTGCAAGTGCTGCTGTGACCTCGGTCTGGGAGATACAATGGCTGCTGCGACTGGGGAAAGGGCCCCTGCCTTCACTTCTGAAGAATTGGAGAAACTTGTTGATGGGGTCCTCCCCCAGTATGCGCTACTCTACGGTCCTCCAGACCAACAGGTTAGTACACAAGGTGCACGTTGAATGGGCTATGCCTGTGTTGAGTGGGGTGTATGTAAGATGGTGGGGAGGGGAGCGAATGAGAAGTGCAACGCACGAAAGATGAGAGCATGTGCCACATGGCAATGTTGGGGAGGGGGGGGGCCACTCACATTGACCAGGCAGAAAAGTAATGAGATTTCCTTTACCACCCTGTACATGTCACATAGGTCAGCGCCCATCAGAAGATCGACATTTGGCGTGCCATCGCCAAGGACGTCCGGGCCCTGGGGGTCCACAACAGACGGGGCACCCACTGCCGAAAGAGGTGGGAGGACATCCGCCGCGGGACCAGAAAGACCGCCGAGTCTCTGCTGGGGATGGCCTCCCAACGTAGGAGGGGTGCCAGCCGCCAATTGACCCCCCTGATGTCCCGGATCCTGGCGGTGGCCTACCCCGATTTGGATGGGCGCGTGAGGACATCACAGCAGACACAAGGGGGTGAGTATCAGCACATTCTGCTATCTTTGCGCGCAGTGAAGGTGTCTGGGTGGGGGAGGAGGGCTGTGGCTATCTCTAGGCCAGGGCGCATTCTGTAGGCTAGGCCCCTCCGTTAGGCATGGCCCTGTGGCCCTGTGCCCCCGCTCCCCACCTCTGTAGGGTGCCAAGTACAGCTATCCATGGTCCGGCCTCACCCATGTGTGCATTTGTCGTCCATAGACCTGTAGGCCTAGTCACAATAACTGAGTAGTGTACCCCGATTGCGCGGCCTAGTGCAGGGGGCTTCTGTGTCTGTCCTCTCCGACAATGGTGTTGCCAATGCATGCACTCAACCTGTCTTCATTTCTCCCCCCCCACTCATTTTCTTTGTCTTCCTGTTCATGTGTGCAATAGCATCATCAGGCGGAGGAGAAGTGGCATCGGCGCACGAGGGAGCTGCATCTCACATGGCCCCGGAGGGCCATGCAACAGACTCCGAGTACACCAGGGAGACGGAGGGCGAGTGGAGCTCCACAACGGGGACCCGTGGAGACGTCAGCGACACCGACACGTCCTCGGAAGGGAGCTCCCTTGCGGTGGCGGCAACATCCGTGCCCACCGCCACAACAGGTACAGCCGCCACCCAGCGCACCAGCCCCGCCCTCCCAGCAGCCCCTCAGCCTTCGCCCCGTGCCCGCTCGGCCAGGAAGCCGGGCATCTCCTTCGCCCCAGGCACCTCAGGCCCTGCCCCAGTTACCCCTGCTGCCCTCAGTGAGGAGGTCATTGACCTCCTGTGGACGCTCATTGTTGGGCAGTCTACCCTTTTGAATGCCATCCAGGGTGTAGAAAGGGAGGTGCATCGGAGCAATGCATACCTGGAGGGCATTCATTCGGGTCAGGCTGCCCATCAGCGATCGTTCAACGCTCTGGCCTCAGCACTGACGGCAGCCATTGTCCCTGTCTCCAGCCTCCCTCTTCTGACTCCCTCCACCCAGTCCCAGTCTCCTGTTCCTCTGCCTATCCCATCCACACCATCAGACCAGCCTGGACACACCTCTACACCCAAGGGCAGCTCATCCAGACATAAGCACCACAGATCCCACAAGCACTCACCCAAGCAACATCCAGATGCAGACATGCCAACAGTCACCACCACCTCTGTGTCCCCCACCTCCTCATCTCCCTCCTCCCTCCCTGTGACGTCTCCACTCACACCTGCATGCACACCACCATCAGCCAGTACTTCCATCACCAGCACACCCTCCATTACAGTCCGCACAGGTGCAGTCACCACCCCCACTGCCATTTACACGTCCCCTGTGTCCTCTCCCAGTGTGTCTGTCACCCCCTCTTCCAAACCACACAAACGCAGGCAGCCACCCACCCAACAGCCATCCACCTCACGACAGCCTCCGTCACAAACACCTGCACCCAAAGACAGCACACTTGACTCTCCTACAACCACATCCTCTTCCTCCACTCCCATACCCACTACACCTACCCGTCCCTGTCCTTCCCAAGTGCTTTTCCTTTCCAGCCTTGAGCTCGTTCCAATCACTGACCCACCCCCTCCATCTGGTAAGAGTAAAAAAAGCACCTCAGCCACCACCAGCCCTGCATCTACTATGACCATAGTGCAGGGCTATTGGAGTCCACCAGCTCCTAGGGCAGGAACATCGGCCAGCAGCAAGGGGACAGCCAGCCCACCCCCTGGGAAGAGGACAAAAAAAAATAAGGGCTGGCGCGACAAGCCTGAGGCGGCTGCCACCAAGGACAGTAGCCTTGCCCCGTCACCTGCCACATCATCAAAGGGAGGCAAGGGCCACAGAGCTTCAGCGGAGGGCAAGGGCAGCAGGGCGGAGAAGTCAGGCAGCAGGCGAGCTGCCCAGGAGGGCCCAACCAGCCCCATTCCGGTTGTGACGGACGACACCCACGGGCGCAGGACTCCATCACAGGAGGGCCCCGCGACCGCAAGGTCGGATGGCGACTGAGCGGGAAGTCTTGGCCAGGTCTGGCTCCCTAGAAACACAGGACAAGCACCGCTGAACAGGGCCCTGCCGTGAGAAGCACCGCTGAACAGGGCCCTGCCGTGAGAAGCACCGCTGAACAGGGCCCCGCCGTGAGAAGAACCGCTGAACAGGACCCCGCCGTGAGAAGCACCGCTGAACAGGGGCCCGCCGTGAGAAGCACCGCTGAACAGTGGCCCGCCGTGAGAAGAACCGCTGAACAGGGGCCCGCCGTGAGAAGAACCGCTGAACAGGGGCCCGCCGTGACAAGAACCGCTGAACAGGGGCCCGCCGTGACAAGAACCGCTGAACAGGGGCCCGCCGTGACAAGAACCGCTGAACAGGGGCCCGCCGTGAAGAACCGCTCCGCTGGGCACCGCCGTCTCAAGCACCGCTCCGCTGGGCCCTTCCTGTCAAGCACCGCTCCGCTGGGCCCTTCCTGTCAAGCACCGCTCCGCTGGGCCCTTCCTGTCAAGCACCGCTCCGCTGGGCCCTTCCTGTCAAGCACCGCTCCGCTGGGCCCTTCCTGTCAAGCACCGCTCCGCTGGGCCCTTCCTGTCAAGCACCGCTCCGCTGGGCCCTTCCTGTCAAGCACCGCTCCGCTGGGCACCGCCGTCTCAAGCACTGCTCTGCTGGGCCCTTCATCTCAAGCACCGCTCCGCTGGGCACCGCCGTCTCAAGCACCGCTCCGCTGGGCCCTTCATCTCAAGCACCGCTCCGCTGGGCCCTTCATCTCAAGCACCGCTCCGCTGGGCCCTTCATCTCAAGCACCGCTCCGCTGGGCCCTTCCTGTCAAGCACCGCTCCGCTGGGCCCTTCATCTCAAGCACCGCTCCGCTGGGCACCGCCGTCTCAAGCACCGCTCCGCTGGGCCCTTCCTGTCAAGCACCGCTCCGCTGGGCCCTTCATCTCAAGCACCGCTCCGCTGGGCACCGCCGTCTCGGGCACCGCTGGCCCATTGACAGTGCCTGTTCTGTGTCGAGCAGGGCTTCACGAAGCACTCTGGGCACCATGCCTCCTCCATTAACAGTGGAGTCGGTAATCCATCTGATGGACTGTGGCTTGGCACTTCCCAGAATGGAACAGTGGGCAAGCCACCCACTGTAGAGACTTGAGACTGTCGCTTTGCACTACCCAGGATGGCACAGTGGGCAAGCCACCCACTGTAGAGACTTGTGAGACTGTGGCTTTGCACTCCCCAGGATGGGACAGTGGGCATGGAGGCCCCTCGTGGATCTGGCGTCGTGGACTCATGTGGCTGAGGTGCCCCCCCTTCCCTTCCCCCTGAGGTGCCTGTAGTTTTATCATCTGATGCCCCAGCAGTGTTCTCTCCAATGGTATCTGGTCTCCTGTGTGGGCTTTGCCCATGTGTTTGTGCACATTGGCCCACGGACTATGGAACTTTGACAGAATGGGCAGGACTTATTGCCTATGTATATATTTTCAACTATGTTCATTCCTTATTTTGTATCTTTCATATTGCATATTTCCCATAACTTCAATGGAGCTATTTATACATATATTTTATAGATCATTTTAATTGTGTCTTTGCAATATTCCGGTGGGTTTGGGGGGTGTCAAGACTTGTTGCTCTGCATTGGGGTGTAGGTATTTGGGGTGGGGGGGTGGGTGTATGGCGTATGTGTGTGCCCGTAAGCTTTCCTCCTCCCCCCTCCCCTGTGTCGTAGGTGCAGTACTCACCGTTGTCGTCTGCGCCGGCGTTCGTACTCCTGGTAGATGAGCAGGTAGACAATAGCTGGTAGGATGTTTAATTCGGGTTCCATGCTGTCCTCCTTCCTCGTGGAGTGTGTAGAGGTGAGCGTTTTCCCGTTCGTAGTCTGTTTCCGCCGTGTTTTTATCGGCGGGGCTCCCGCCCCGGAAAAGGTGGCGGATTGGTGAGTTGTGATAGGGTGGGCGGTACATTGTCTGCCGCCTGCCTGTTGGCGGTGACCGCCGCGCTGTTTGTCTGTCCCGCCGTGGCGGTCGGAGTGTTAAAGTGGCGGGCTGTGCTGGCGGTTCCCGCCAGGGTCAGAATTCAATTTTTTGGACCGCCTGCCTGTTGGTGGGTTGGCCGCCACTTTATCACCGACCGCCAGGGTTGGAATGACCCCCATAGAGAGAGGCAAGGCCTGCAATGCTACCAGGCATGGCAGGATGCAAGAAACAGGCAGCAGAGCCCTTGGTTGAGGTTTGTGAAAGGGTTGCACATCTCCTGGTATGAGCGACAATGGCTTGTGAGACACAGGTTGCAGATACGCTGATTGGCATTAGGGATTTGTATATAGCACCAGTGGTGGTTGAGCACAGGTTGCAGAGACTAAAGCAGCTAGTGAGAGAATACAGAGGAGAGTAAGGTGAGGGAAACAGGTTGCAGTAATCATGGTGGGTGGAATACACGCTGCCATTCACTGGTTGGAATACAGTCTGCATTTCCCTTGGTGAAAGAAGGCACACCCTACTGGTGTAGGTGCCAGATACAATGGCCCTGGTTATGGACCATGTCCTAGAATGTTGAGCCCTCTGGTGTGCGCAAGGGGTGTCCTAGCTGAAGTGCCTCTATTTCAGGAGGAGGTCCAGGCTCACATTCCCCTGGTGTAATTTGGTTCACAAGCTAGTGTTCGGAAAGGAGTACTAGCAGCAGAGTATTAGGTTGGTAACAGAGACGTTTCAAGGCCTGGTCAGAGTAGGCACTCGCCCAGAGCCCTAGCCTTTCAGGGGGCCCCTGTCAAAGCCAGCTCTGTTCTGCAGTCTTGCCCTGATGGCCTTGAATAATTCTTAAATAGATTGTTTTAAACACCGCTTTTCTTTAATGTATTTTTAATGTGGATGATGTGTGAGAGCCTATTACAGATATTTTGCGGAGAAATGTGTTTGTTCCATGAAACATCCATGAAAAAGGTTCTTTTAGATAAAAGCAGGGCCTCACATATTGTAAGTGGGAGGATGTAGCAGAGATTATTTGCAGTAATATTAGTGAGTTGCTGCTGTGTTACAATATTGAAAACAGGTCACTATTACTGAGTATTAGATGTAAACACATTTAGAATTTGGATGAATGTGTCTGTGCACTGTCAGTGACCAGGCCATGGAGGGCATGAAAGAGCTGAAATTGGATCATAAATTCTAACTGTTCCGAACAGCCCCCTAAATACGTTTGGCCCAGGGCCTCCAAAATCCTTAAGATCACCTGACTGTAACGCTCCCCAAGGCGCAGGTTACAGGCATCGGTTCTCGGGTAGTTTTCCTCAGTAAGGCAGGGAGAGAAGGTTACACAGTCTCCATTTTCTTTGGGGTAATGAACAGACTGCATTAACCTTAGCATAAACATAAATGGGTCTCCGGGGATCACTGACTGCCACAGGTGAGAAGCAACACATTATGTGAAGCAGGTACAGGCACTGGGTAATCAATTGCACAGATCTTGAAAAAGTATTTTACTGGTGTTCTGGGTAACAGGAGTTAAACATAGTTCAATGGAAAGTGAATAAAAAAAACACAAAACGATGAAGTATATTAGATTTTATTAACATATTTTACAATGTTGATTATATTTCATTGTGTACTTTTCTGATGTATTATAAAGATTAATTTAGCTTCTACAGTAATGTACTGTACTTAAATGACCATTCACAAAAGATATCACACAGTAGATGTTTCAGCAATAGTATAATCCACCCACACACACACATTTTTTGCATGTACTTATTAATCTGTAAAACCGAATTTATAAAAATCATTTGGAGCAAGAAAAAGGAGGTGTGTTTATAAGAGGAAGGGCAATGAAATAAAAGATGGCAAAGTATGAGAAACAAAGAGAGAAAAGGAAAATCAGAATTAGTGTTCAGCAGCATGCATCAAAGTATTCAAGTACAGTCCCCACGCTAGTGTTATTCTGAACTACTGCGTGACGTATTAGGCAGTCACAGAAAACACTGTAAAATGTCCAGCTCTTGAAGTTAAGGCTAATAATTTCACTTCACATCCATGTGCACACACATAAAACATTCCAATGTAAATAACACACTGTGATCAAATGCTTGCCACACTGTCTCTTTCCAATGGTGCATTAGATTTCTAAACCAATTCAGTCATTCAAGTTCATGAGCCCTGTGATAACATTATGCTGGAGTTGTAGATTATTTTGTTCATTCACCATATTTACAAAAAAATTGCCTGGCATCCATGAGCACTGTAACATTTGTTTAAGATAAACCTTAAACTATATTCAAATAAATTAGTACTTTTGCAGAATACTAAAGAGTCTGAATTGTGAATACATCTAACTTCACATTTTACAGCAGTTTCATGAAATAAAACAATGTAATTTTAGCACATTTGGGGAAGGTTTAAAAACTTTTAGGACATTTTAAAATAAATACGAATATCAATTGTGTTCGCTTTTATCAGTTTTGCAGACAATCTCCCTTCACTGCTTTTTATATTTTCCTCTATGCAATGTTTTTGATGAGGTAAGACAAAAGGACACAGAGATATAACATGTCTAACGGTCAAGCAATTGCACTTGTTTGCGACCCCTGACGTTTACTCTTTTCCACTGACGTTTTCCTAAATTAAAATTAAAGTACTGGAAAGACAGGAACTCTTGAATACAGCATCAAATATATTCTCATGTGCTTAACAATTTTGTTAGAAAACGTCTGCAGCATGATATGTAACTGTATGTGTCCCTGTCTAAAGACTTTTGGAGTTAACACAATCATATGAATTCAAACCTCTTAGGCATTCCTAATTTGAAAAGGAGGATTCACTGAACAATTCAAAAGGGCCACCTCTGCTGAGCTTTTTCCCTTTGAAGAATTAACGCCCTATGAGCAGTGACGACACTGCACAAGCACAATAGAGATGAATCTCTTGAGCTGACACCACCGAGCAAAATTGATGCTTTTCATTTTCAATAGGATATGTGCCTTTATAATTTAATCGTTTAAAAATTCACATCTGGTGTTTCTTGAGAAGCAGGCTTCCAAGCCTGTTATTAGGACCCTGCTATGCTGTGTGTGTTACACAATCTGTAAGTAACGTGAAATACATTGTGTTTCTGTTTATTTAGTCACTAGTTGTGGCCATGTCCACTTCTAGAGCATAGAACTTGGCAAAATCCACCAAATCCTGTATTATGATAGGAGAAGCAAACTAAATTATTTTACAGACAGTTCGCTTCTTCACCTATTCAGAGTATCCAAAATTCCTGAGAACAAAGTGGGTGTTCTGCAAAGCCTAAACGCTTTTGGTAGACACCTCAATAAGTGAAACATATATGTATATTCTGTAAATTCTGCCTTAGACATCTGTTACTATACAGTAGATCACATAAGCAACTATTTGTTTTACAATGATTCTCTAAGTACACATAAATACATAGTAGCAATCCTATATGACCACACAGAAGGCCGAAGCAAACATACACAATGGTGCTGGTAAATGTCACTGCAGTTGTTAAATTCACCTCAATACTCCGCTTGCTTTCACACATGGTGAAACAGGACAAATTGATCTCTCACTGTTGTGCTTTATTTTTAATGCTAAATGCTCCTTTCTTCAAATAATGGAGCTTTAAAATGTAAGGTGGCGGTTTTCACACCAGTAACACACGTTTTTTTTTTTTTACATAGAAGTATCATTATTACTATCTTAATAGCACCTAGCTACAGGATGGTCATCTAATTTAATGGGTTTCTTCTTCTCCCAGTTAGTCTTCTAAGGAACAGATTACTTCTGTCCTTTCCGAACAGTTCAAGCTTATGGCTGAAGTTGCATACGGAGTTACGTCAGAGACACAGAGTGACCGCACAGCAGATGAATTACAATCCATTGTAATGAAGTCCCCATCTTTTATTGATGTGATCAAACGTGTGCGTCACCCACTGTTGCTCCAGAACATTGTACCTCTCCTTGCAGATGTAAAGAGGCTTACCGCGCCTGAATGGGAAGGAACAAAAATAACAATGTTAAAAAATAATAGTGTTGTTGTAGAACACTTTATTTCGTTTATAGGTAAGGTGCAGTTGGGTTATGACACACTTTCCAAAACTGTCCTGTTAGATACTATTTAAATTGACTTCTTCTAGATCTCTTTACATACGTGACCTTTGAGGGGCTCATTTACATGCTCAAACTAAAATATTTGTAGCACACCTTATGATGTACCCTATTAAAATATTACACATTATGTTCTATAGCGGTTGTCCCATCTGCAAGGTCCTTACTTGTGTGAGGGTTTAAGTAATTTGATTTATTTAAGAGAAACCTGCAAAGCATATATTATCACTGAGAACTTGGCAGAATGAGGCATAGATTCAACCGCTTCGTGTTTTTCCTTGCAGATCAGAAACTTGTAGAACCAAAGAAATCAACATCCTTTCAATTACAATTCTCCTTATGGCATTAGTTACTACAGGGCAGTAAATTGTGGCAAATATTGGTAAATACATTTTGACTGCAAAGTACATAAATCATAATCACATGTATTCTGGTAGTGACTGAAGCTTGATAATAGCAAATGTAAGGTTTTGACACTTGAAGGGGAAAAAACACAAAGTAAACTTGTAGGCTACATGGACTGCTTTTAGAAACATCAGCGCGCACTCTTGATATGCACACATCTACGGAATTAATTGAAACCGTTCCAAAGGGAAGAAGAGGGTGTGACATTCAAGCAAGAACCTTTTCAACTTTAAAAGTGTGATCCGTGGTAGAATGGTTTTGTTAGTCAAACTTTCAGTTGCCTTCATATATTATCCAATATCACTGCTTCTCTTTTAGGATTTTTTGTTGTTGCTTGAAATGGATTTCTTTATACACTTAAATTCAAGTCCATTTCGTTGATTTATTAATTGTGAAATAATTGTTAACTCTTTTAAACAATAAACAACTTCTTACTTGAAAAATATATTTAGTTACTGTTTTGTACTTTATTATTCTCAAACGGCAAGGCCAACACACAGCTCTAACTAGCAAACAAGTTATCAATCACGTAACAATCATATCTTTCAAAGTGTCTTATTTCATGACTGATCCAATGACTCCTGACATTTCTCACATTCCACTATTTCCAGAACAAAATCGGATAAGGGAGTTTTCGCCTGCATCACTATGGGAAAGTACTAGCTTCGTTTGGATGATTTGGACTCTGAAATTGGAATACGTCAGAAGAGAAGCTCTACCTATTTTACCAAGAACAATGATAACAGTTCTGTTGTTCCTCCACTACCTAAATAGAATCTCTGTCATTCAGCTCTACTTTCAAGCTAGCCAATAAGCTAGTTATGCATATGTATCCACGAAGTGGAAAAAAATGCAGTATCCTATTTTGAATAATTCTCAGATTTAAGTAATTTATCCCCTTGCACTGATATCATGCCACCAGATCATAGGCTATCTCTAGAGCTTTTACCACCTTACTATGTAATTAAGGACAGGTTGTTTAAATGACAATACAGGTTAGGCGTACGCAACTATGTAGCACAGTTTCGACATAAGTCTGCACAAAAAGTACACCCTCAGCGGCACGGGGCGGCCGGGTGCAGAGTGCAAACAGGCGTCGGGTTTGCAATAGGATTCAATGGGAGACCCAGGGGTCTCTTCAGCGAAGCAGGCAGGCAAGGGGGGGCTCCTCTGGGTAGCAACCACCTGGCCAAGGGAAAGGGCCACCTGGGGGTCGCTTCTGCACTGGAGGTCGGATCCTTCAGGTCCTGGGGGCTGCGGGTGCAGTGTCTTTACCAAGCGTCGGGTTCTTTGAAGCAGGCAGTCACGGTCAGGGGGGGCCTCTGGATTCCCTCTGCAGGCGTCGCTGGGGGGGGTTCAGGGGGGTCAACTCTGGCTACTCACAGGGTTGCAGTCGCCGGGGAGTCCTCCCTGTAGTGTTGTTTCTCCGCAGGTCGAGCCGGGGGCGTCGGGTGCAGAGTGGAAAGTCTCACGCTTCCGGCGGGAAACGTGGAGTCCTTTTAAAGTTGTTTCTTTGTTGCAAGTTTTGGTTTCTTTGGAGCAGGGCCGCTGTTCTCTGGAGTTCTTGGTCCTTTTAAATGCAGGGTAGTCCTCTGAGGCTTCAGAGGTCGCTGGACCCTGGGGAACGCGTCTCTGTTGCAGTTTTTCTCAAAGTGGGGAGACAGGCCGGTAGGGCTGGGGCCAAAGCAGTTGGTGCCTCCGTCTTCTCTGCAGGGCTTCAGGTCAGCAGTCCTTCTTCGTCTTAGGTTGCAGGAATCTATCTTGCTAGGTTCTGGGACCCCCTAAATACTCGATTTAGGGGTGTGTTTAGGTCTGGGGGGTTAGTAGCCAATGGCTACTAGCCCGGAGGGTGGCTACACCCTCTTTGTGCCTCCTCCCTGAGGGTAGGGGGGCACATCCCTATCCCTATTGGGGGAATCCTCCATCTGCAAGATGGAGGATTTCTAAAAGTCAGAGTCACCTCAGTTCAGGGGCTGTCCTGACTGGCCAGTGACTCCTCCTTGTTTTACTCATTATCTCCTACGGCCTTGCCGCCAAAAGTGGGGCTGTGGCCGGAGAGGGCGGGCAACTCCACTAGCTGGAGGGCCCTGGGGTGCTGTAACAAAGGGGGTGAGCCTTTGAGGCTCACCACCAGGTGTTACAGTTTCTGCAGGGGGAGGTGAGAAGCACCTCCACCCAGTACAGGCTTTGTTACTAGCCACAGAGTGACAAAGGCACTCTCCCCATGTGGCCAGCAACATGTCTGGTGTGTGGCAGGCTGCTAAACCACTGGTAGTCGGGTATGGTTTCAGGGGGCATCTCTAAGATGCCCTCTGGGGTGTATTTCACAATAAAATGTACACTGCCATCAGTGTGCATTTATTGTGCTGAGAAGTTTGATACCAAACTTCCCAGTTTTCAGTGTAGCCATTATGGTGCTGTGGAGTTCGTGTTTGACAGACTCCCAGACCATATACTCTTATGGCTACCCTGCACTTACAATGTCTAAGGTTTTGCTTAGACACTGTAGGGGCATAGTGCTCATGCACCTATGCCCTCACCTATGGTATAGTGCCTTAGGGCTGTAAGGTCCACTAGAGGGGTGACTTATCTATGCGTATAGGCAGTGTGAGGTTGACATGGCACCCTGAGGGGAGTGCCATGTCGACTTAGTCATTTTCTCCCCACCAGCACACACAAGCTGGCAAGCAGTGTGTCTGTGCTGAGTGAGGGGTCTCCAGGGTGGCATAAGACATGCTGCAGCCCTTAGAGACCTTCCCTGGCATCAGGGGCCTTGGTACCAGGGGTACCAGTTACAAGGGACTTACCTGGATGCCAGGGTGTGCCAATTGTGGAAACAAAGGTACAGGTTAGGGAAAGGACACTGATGCTGGGGCCTGGTTAGCAGGCCTCAGCACACTTTCAAATCATAACTTGGCATCAGCAAAGGCAAAAGGTCAGGGGGTAACCATGCCAAGGAGGCATTTGGCACACTGATACACTCATGTAAGCCCCCAGTATATGGTATTTAGGTAGCCAGGGCATTTGTACACTAGGAGTCTCCCACTGGCTGCAGCACGCCTTTCACTTCAAATATAAGGCTAGCCCTATATTGAGGTGTAAGTCACCCCTCTGGTAGGCCCTTCAGCTCAAAGGCATGGTGCATGGCCCTAAGTGTGAGGGTACTCCTGCATGAGCAGGGTACCCCCTACAAAACCCAGACTCCATTCCATGGGCTTTATAAGTGCAGGGAAGCCATCTTAAAGTATGTAGTGGACACTGGTCAACATGAGTGCTCCAACTACATAATGGCTTTCCCGAACCGAGGCATGTTTGGTATCAAACATGTTGGAATCATGCAACTGCACCAATTCCAGTGGTAGTTGCATGATCCCATGTACTCTAGGGGTTCCTTAGAGGATCCCTCAGTTCAGCCTGTGGAACCTTACAGGGTCTGGCTGACAGTCCACGCTTCTGCCGACCCCAGACATTGTTCTGTCTTCCTGCTGATGAGCCTAACTCAAGCAGAGGAAGGCAAAACAAAGGATTTCCTGCAAGAGAGAGGCGTGACCACCTCTTCCTTTGAAATAGGTGTTTATGGGTTGGGGCGGGGTGGCCTCTGAGTGCCACCAGACTGCTTTGAAGTGCACATTTGGTGCCCTCCTTGCATAATCCGGCTTCCACCAGTTCAGGAACCCCTGGTTCCCGCTCCAGCTCAATACCACACAAAGGACAGGGGAGTGACCACTCACCTGTCCAGTTCCTCTCCTAGGGAGGTGCACAGAGCTCTGCTGGGTGGACACTTGATTCTGCCATCTTAAAAATAAGAAGTGCAGAGGCCCCTGGGAGCATCTGACTGGTTAGGCCAGATAGATGACATCCCAGACCCCCTCTGATAGACAGGTTACTACACATAGGTGATCCGCCGCCCGCCATGCGGTCACCGCCATTTGGCGCCATTCTGGTTTTCCCGCTGGGCCGGCGGGCGCCCGCCAAAGGAGCACCCGCCGGCCCAGCGGGAAAGGCCCTGCAACACAGAGGCCGGCTCCGAATGGAGCCGGCGGTGTTGCAGGGCTGCGACGGGTGCAGTTGCACCCGTCGCGATTTTCACTGTCTGCTATGCAGACAGTGAAAATCATGCTGGGGCCCTGTTAGGGGGCCCCTACACTGCCCATGCCAGTGGCATGGGCAGTGCAGGGGCCCCACGACACCCGTTACCGCCATCCTGTTCCTGGCGGTCAAAACCGCCAGAAACAGGCTGGCGGGAAGGGGGTCGGAATCCCCATGGCGGCGCTGCTTGCAGCGCCGCCATGGAGGTTCAGCCCTGCCAGGGGTATTTACTGCCGCGGTCAGAATGGGCACTGAAGCACCGCCAGCCTGTTGGCGGTGCTTCCGTTGCCTGCGGCCCTGGCGGTTTAGGACCGCCAGGGTCAGAATGAGGCCCATAGTGTCCAACCACCTTTTAGGGTTACTTAAGGGGTCCCCAGTGGGTGGGTCCTATATTTGTCGAGCAAGACTCTTCAAGGAACTCTCTGCAAGACATCTTCTGCTCCTGGCCTCCGGAACCACTGCTGGTCTGCTTTTGGAACTAAAACAAGACTGTATCCAGTTTGGAGGGCTCCCACTGCAACATTGTTTATCCAGCTCCTGCAAGATTTCTGAAACATCCGTGGCTGTGCATCCTCCAGGGTCACAAGGACTCTGCCTGCATCCAAGAAGCAACAAGGAATCTCCTTTGGAATGAAGGAGTCACTCCCCTGCATCAGCATGCACCTCAAGAAAACCACCAGCAGGTAGACCCTGCTGCCCCACAGGCAACAAAAAGGCTCTACTCACAGGCAGCAGTTCTGTGGTCCCCTCTGGGACCAACATGTAATCTCACCAACTTGATAGAGGGCGGACCCTTGCAGCAGCAACTGGAACAGAACCCCTGTGCACCGCGACTGATGTTCTTGCCAAGGCTTGTTTTTTTTAAATATGTTTTTATTTTGTATAGCATAACAAATAAACATAGAGAAGAAATACAGATGTTCGTAGTACAGTGCAAATGTAGACCCATTCTGCTCAACCCCTGGCAGTCGGATCAAGTATTACCAAGTAGATGTGCCCACCAGAACCCTTGCACGCCCGAGCAGGCGTGGGTGTGCGTCAGGTCGGAGGGGTAAAGCCCGGGGAGAGCGTTGGTCTAGAAAGCCTTAGCAGGTTGAGAGTTTACGATTAGGGGGGGTGTAGAGGGACCAAGATCGAGGGTCCTGCGAGCGCGAGCCACGGGCGGCGGGGGAAAACGCATAGGGGAGTGCAGAGATAGCAAATCCTGGGTCCTCAGCCCCCCCCACCAGCGACCCCATGGGGGCCCCACTGCGTCGTCCGGTGTGCCTGCCATACGCAATCAGTAATCCCTATGTAGGAACGAGCCACCGGGCCTCAGGGGGGTAGGGTGGGAGGATCCCCGGCAAGGCGAGTGCAACTGCAAGGCTAGTTCTCATTGGGGAGCAATCGAGCCCGGCTCCAACGGGCACAGCCAGCTGGTACCCTGTCAATACTATCCCAACTTGTCCTTTTTACGCCCCTTTTTTGTTGTTGTTGTTCTTTGATGATGTTGCGCGTTGCTTTACCGTAGTTGTGGCTAAACCATTGCATGTAATTATGTGGTCTAGTGTGTGTTGAAGTATCTCTTTATGGCGTTTATGTAGGTGTTTGATGATGTTAACGGGTATGTCGATACTTAATCATAGGGGTTGTCATTTAGTGAGATGTTCAAGGCGGTCGTTCGTCGTCTTCGTTTTCTATTTTTGTGACAAAGGAGTTCCATGTGTTTAAGCCCTTGACCGGGATCCCCCTGGCCAATAGGAGCTGCAGCGTCTGTGCCTCGGCTTTGGCCCAACGCAGAAGCTCTACGCGCCACATATCAATCCCGGGGGCGGCCGGTGCTTTCCAGTGCATGGCTATGAGACGCCTGTACATCACCAGCGCCAAAGTTATGCATCTTAGTGAGTGCTTCCGGTTTTTAGGACAGGGGCCTATTCCCAATAGGCACAATTCAGGTGTGGGAGGGAGCATGATGGCCGTCCATTCTGTCAACAGTGTTATTATGTCTTTCCACATTGTTCGAACTGGGGGGCAGTCCCAGGTCACGTGAAAAAAGTTGGCGTCGGGAGTAGATCATCTGGGGCAAGACTGGGTCGATTGAGGGAACATGCATGTGATGCGGTGGGGTGATAGGTATGTTTGGTGTATATAATTAAACTGGGTATATCAAAAACATGGGTTGCGTGATACTTATTTTACCATATTCATAGCCTGGCTCCATGCGCGCTGTGTTAGGGGTTCTGTCAGCACGCTGTCCCATCTGTTTTTCGCTTGTTCTTGTCTATGTTCTAGGTGGGAGGCGAGGATCGTGTAGGTTCTGGATACGTTTAGGGGAGCGGTTATGCTACCTAATATGTCGTGGAGCGTAGGAGAGACGTTGGGTTCTAAGTTGCCGGTGTTCCAGTAAGCGCGTAACACTTGTCGCACAGCTCCGAATGTTATGAAACCACCTTCCCCCAAGTTATATTTGTCGGAGAGAGCGTTGAGCGTTAGGAGGTGGCCTTCACTGTATAAGTCTCCAATTGTGCTTATGCCATTATCAGCCCACCCACCTAGACCCACCTTGGGAGCTATGTTAGCGAGTTTCGAATTTGCTAGTAATGGGATCTTGGGAGAGTACGGCGGTGTTTGGTCACCTGATAGGACGTAGCGGCCCCATATCCAATGCGCGGTTTTCATTAATATATTACGTGGGTGTTTGGGGTGCTCGCGATTCATAAGGTAATGTAGTACTCCCGTGTTACCCAGAGTGGAGAGGATCAATTGTGATTCCGCGTTGTCGGGGCACCCAAGCCAGGTAGATGTCCATTGTATTTGGGCGGCTGCATAGTATAGTTTGAATCTGGGAGCTCCCAGTCCGCCCAGGGTTAGTGGTTGGTATAATTTAGTTAATGCTACGCATCCGCATCACCGGCCATTGCCCCAAATTAAGGCTATTAGAAGGCTATTCAGAGGTTTAAAGAAGGAGGGTGGTAGTATCAAAGGTAGGGCCATAAAAAAATAGAGCAATCGGGGAAGGATTATCATTTTTGCTATGGCCACTCTGGCCATAGGTGAGAGCGGGAGGGAGCACCAGAAGGGCAAGGAGCCTCTAATGGATCTGATCGCTTGTCCAAGATTACCGTCCCTTAGATCAAATGTATTGTGGTATATGTTTATGCCCAAGTATTTAAAAGTGGTGTAGCACCACTTCAGATCACCCGGGTTGGAAAGTATCCTATGTGTCTCAGGGACCGGGCTCATGGGGAATATACATGATTTTGTCCAGTTTACCTTTAAACCGGCTAGTGAGCCGAATTCACGCAATATGTTCAATAAGTCAGGCAGAGATTCATTGTAATTGCGGAGAAAAATTAGGGCATCGTCTGCGTATAGAGATACTATGCAGTATGTATAGTCGTCGCGGACGCCCCATAAAGGGGCGACCAACCGTAGGCGGGCTGCTAGTGGTTCAATGGCGAGGGCAAACAGGAGAGGGGACAGTGGACAACCCTGTCTGGTACCCCTTTCTATGTTAAATGATTGGGAAATCGTGTCGCCAGTTTTAACCCACGCGGTTGGGTTAGTGTAAAGCACCCTTACCCATTCAATGTATGCCCGTCCTAAGCCCATGCGATGGAGTGTTTCCATCAAAAAGGGCAAGCCTAGCGTGTCGAATGCCTTTTCTATATCTAAAGCCACAGCTACACAATGATAATCGCCCTCGGGGGAGTTTGCCATTAGGCGCAGTAAATTCCGGATATTGCCGAAGGTGCTACGACCCGGTATGAAGCCGGATTGGTCTTGGTGAACCAAGTCCGTCATGTATGGAAGTAACCGATTGGCTAGGAGTTTACCAAGTAATTTACAGTCTGTGTTTAATAGCGAAAGTGGTCTGTATGAGCGTACGTCTAGTGGGTCACGACCCGGTTTAGGAAGTACCGCTATTAATGCTTCCCGGCAAGTATTAGGCAGTTGACCGCGTTTCAAGGCTTCGGATAGCATCGCGAGGTACGGGGTTAGTATTTGCGACGAGAACGTGGTGTAATACTCCGGGGGTAGACCGTCACTGCCGGGTGCCTTGCCTTGTGATAATTGTTGCAGAGCCCGTTGTATTTCCTTAATATCTATTGGTCTATCTAGGTCCGCTGTTTGTGTGGCGGTTGGGCAGTTTATAGTAATATCATTAAAGAACTCGTTCATTGATGTTGTGGAGGGTGAGCCTGATAAAGTGTACTATAATATTCTCTAAAGGCGCTGTTGATATCTGCTTGGGTGTTTACTATTAGTCCTGTGTTAAGGCGGATGGCACCTATAGGAGAATTCCGTGTCTCAGAACATGTGAGCCATGACAGAATTTTGCCTGACCTGTCCCCCTCCGAGTGTGCACGAGCCATGTGGTGTCGATAGTCAAAAAGCCTTAGCCGCTTATCTGTTTCGTACCACTGTGTTCGTGTTCCGGTGAGCTCAGCCTGGGTTATTGTGCCATAAGCGAATTTATTTTCAGAGGAGTGGACTTCTTCCTCTAGGCCGCGGAGCTCACGTACTAATGTCTGACGTACGCCTACAGTCGTTGATATGCAAGCTCCTCTTATAACTGCCTTGTGGGCATCCCATTCATTTGCTCTAGAGTTCGGTGTTCCGTTATTTTGGGTAAAATAAGAGGAGAGGTGTGTGGCTACGTCAGTTCTGAATGGCGGGTCCTGTAACAACTGGGTTTGCAGGCGTCAAGTTGGGATACAGGCACGTGGCCTGCCCCATCTAATATGGGCAATGAGTGGGGAGTGATCTGAGAGTACCCTGGCAGTATATTCGGCGCTCGTGATCTTATGTATCAGATCTTGTGTAACGAGAATAAGATCTATGCAGGTGTGGAGAAGATGCACCGGAGAGTAATAGGAGTATTCACGGTCTTGTGGGTGTAAATGCCTCCAAGTGTCTATCAGGCGGTGATCTGACATCCACGATCGCAACAACTGTGAGTTTTTGGTTACTGGGGTAGCAGCTATGGGGGGGTGCGATCTGTCCATGTCAATTTGCGGTACGCAGTTCATGTCTCCCCCCAGATGCATGTTGATAGAGAGTGGTTTGAGATGTGGGAGATCGTTTTTTGTAGGAAGTCGCCTTGTCCTACATTTGGGGCGTATAGACCGTTAATCCCCAACATCTCACCGTCCAAATGGCCCACCAGTTGTATGTACCTGCCATCCCTGTCGGCTACTCTGCGCTGTACCACGTAGGGAACCCCTGGAGCTATCCACACCAGAACCCCCCTAGCGAAGGATGAGTTACCCGAGCCGTAGACCTGTCCCGCCCAGCTCTTTACTAGCCATGGGATCTCTTCTGAGGGGATGTGTGTTTCGTGGAGAATGGCTATGTGGATACGATGTCTTTTTAGGTGTGCATGTATTCTGTTGCGTTTCTTCATTCCCGCCATGTCCTTTACGTTCTAGGTCATTATGTTGTATGTTGGTGCCTTATTCATTATGGTGGGATGAATTTTAGCGCGCTGGAGTTGTGATGGCATGCTCCCATCCTCAGTGTCGACTGTGAATCGCCGTTAGCCCAGCGTGCGTGCAGCCCGCGCCCGCCCCCAGTCCGCCCCGCTCCTGCCCGCCAGGTACCCTGTATCCGAAAAGGGGGAGACAGTACAAGGTTGGGGTAAGAAGAAGAAAGAGGAACAGCAATATACCACAAAAAAGGATATTTCGGGAGAGGCCCGATTTGAAACAAAGTGGCACAACCGGTGCCTAAACAGCAGTCCAAAAGGTTAAGTTCCATACGGGTGTTATTAGGTTGGTGGGGAGCGTGGGTTGGTTGAGGTCGGACATCCAGTGGCCCACCTCCAGGATAGTACTTTCCCTTTGTGCGTAGAGTTGCGGTCACGTCCCCCAGCCGCGACCCAATGAGTGACCGGTATAGCAACATCGACTCCAGCTACGTCGCAGAGCGCTAGCGAGTCTCTATTCGTGGTCACTTGGGTAGAGGAGGGGCAGTCCTCCGTCGCCTGGTGTCCGGGGATAGCGCGGCAGTAGCGTGTCCAAAAACACTAAAGTTCATCCGCGGAGCGCGGAGTGAGGTCGGGGCCGGCTAGGAGAGGGGAGAGGGATGAGCCGGATTCCCCTCCGGGAGAGCTGCTGTCGGTGATATCTGCTTCGCTCCTGGTGTCGGTTTGGGGTCTGGTGAATGTGCTAGTTTCCCTCAAGGATTGCACCTGATCGGCTTCCATTTGTGATTTTGTTGGGCGAGATATTGTTTTGGTTTTCTTTTTCCTTCTGGGGTTGGGTGTGATCCATTCTTCAGCTGCTTCTTTTCCTTTGGGTGAGGTAACCAGGCCTTTTGCGTGAATCCATGTCCATGCATCCTCCGGGGTGGAGAACATGAGTGTTTTCTCGTCGATAACTACCCGGAGGCGGGCTGGGAACATGAGAGAGTAGATGATGTTGTGTTCCCGCAGAAGTTGTTTTATTTTAATATATGTTGCTCGTTTGCGTTGCACTTCCATCGTGTAGTCCGGGTAGGCAGATACAGTGCTGTTTTCCAAGCTAATTGAGTTAGATTTTCGGAAGTGTTGGAGGACTGAGTCCCTCTCTTTGTGATTGTGGAACCTGGCTATCAGTGGGCGTAGTGGTGCTCCGGGCCGTGGGGGCCTAACCGGGATTCTGTGGGCTCGTTCTATTACTGGAGCTTTTGTGGTGCCTTGTATGTTCATTATATCTTTCAGCCATTTCTCTATGAAATCTTCAGCTGTAGGTAGTTCCAAGCGCTCCGGGATGCCAATAAATCTGATGTTATTATGCCTTGATCGTCCTTCCGCTTCCTCGGCCCTGCGTTGCAATTGTGCAAGTTCCGTTTCCATTTGTTGGATTTTGTTTTTCATGTCTGTTACCTCTGGTTGGATTGTTTCTAGTGATAGTTCTGTGTTTTGCACTCTGGTTGTTAGCTTGCGGTGGTCTGCACGGAGCAACGAGACTTCCAATGCCCCGGCGTCAATTTTCCCTTCCAGCGATGTCTTAGTCTCCATAATTGCTTGCATGATTTTGTCAAACTGTAGGGAATGTGTTCGTAAAGTTTCGCTCAGTTGGAGTAGCGTTGCAGCCTGCATGTCAGTATGGCCAGCAACAGGGGAGGGTCCCCATCTGTGGGGGCCCCTAGTTTGGGGTGTTTTGGTTTGACCATGACACCTTCTGCACAGTTGAAGTGGGGTGAGTAGGGAAACTTCCTTAAGGGATCTAGTGAGGATAGGTTAGGTAACTCGCCCGCACGAGCAGGTGCTGTTGTGGTGAGATTCGCTGAGTGGCAACGCGAGGTTTGGTTTTAGTGCAGAGCCGTAGGCTGTTTGAGTCTGTGTTGTTGATGCGGACCCGGTACTTCGCCGACACCTACGCAGTCCTTATTGCCTTCACTGGTGACGTCCCGAAAGCCGCAGCCTCCAGTCACTGGGAGTGATAGGTTATATCTTACGCCAATGCTGCTCTACTCAGGGACCCACTTCTTGAAGAGTTACTTTTATTTATTTATATATATATATATTTTTTTTTTTTCCGCCCTTTCCTTTCACACAGTCGCCTCACCCTACTTTAAGTTGCTCCGAGGTGTCTCCTGCGCTCGATTCAGTGGAAGGCTGTATTCAGGCCTGCTTATTTTCTCTGAGTGGAAGGGTAGGTAGCCGCCGATAGCAGGTCGCGATCCCCGAACCAGGTCCCAGCGCACACCGATCCTCGCGCCGCCGTGGACCTGGGATAGAGTTCAGGCCTCCCCCAGCCCAACCGAGCAGGTGAGTTTGCATGGTCCACGTCCCACGCAGAGAGCGAGCGTCTCCAGGTCCAGGTCTCCACGCGGTCGGCGCCCGCGAGAGTTCGGGGACACTTCCGTCGTTCTCCCGCGGCGTCGGTCCGGCGGGCCGCAGTCCGCCGATCAGGGGCCACCTCCGCTACGCGCGCCCCGGGCCCAGGCCACCCAGGCAGAGCGCGGTTGGGCCGGAGGGCGCAGATCGCCCGAGTCACGTGCGGGGAGGAGGAACACAGCTCCTCGGGAGTCAATGGGCGCTGGGGCCCCAACGCCGTCGGGTGGGGGGCTGCTGGCTTCGGTTGGCACCCTCCACCGCAAGGGCAATCACTCTACGGAGCCGGGGCCTCGACCATGCCCCGCTCCGCTTCCAGGCCGCGGTGGGACCGACACGATCTGTTGCAGGATATGTTGGGCTTCCCCTAGGTATCAGGGGAGAGCCTCCATGAGAATTCGCACTTTAGGGGCCAGGATGATTGTTTAAAAGGTGGGCCGTGAGCGGAGCTCCTGGTTCAGGCGTCCGCTCCGGCCGCCATCTTGGCCATGCCCCCTTGCCAAGGCTTGTTGACTCTTCCTCCAGGAGATCTTCAGACTCCAAGAAGCGCCAGCCTCCAGCACTCTGCAACTCGAAGATCAGCTTCCACTTTGCAGATCCTGTGACGTGGGACTCCTGTTTTGTTATGCTGCTGAGGCCTCCCTGTGACTTCCTGTGGCTGCTGCCAGTAGGTCACTTGTGGGGGCTCCTCCAACTGGCTTTCCTCTCTGCTGAAGACCTGCCCTGACTTTCTTCTAAAGTTCGAGTCACTAGGACCTTGCTGGTGTCCAAAAACCTACAATCTTCCTTGCATCCGCTATTTGCATTTGCCAAGGCTTGTAGGTGGTCCTCCAGGCCACTGGCCCTCCTGCAATCCGGCATCTGATGTGGGACAGCTCCTGGGTGACTCCAAGTATCTCCTGCATCCCCTAGATTCGGCAGCTGGACTTCTTCGATCACTGTCCTGCAGTAACTTCACCTCTAAGAGGGTGGGCATTGCCTACCTGCACCACCTGGACATCTCGAAGTTATCTGGACACTGTCCCCTTCTTTTTCAGGTTCTTCTCATCCGGAATCCACCCTTGGGTTCCACCGACCCGGTCCACAGGTCGCAACAGCAGCTGGATAATCGAGGCTTCCATTGCTTTCAATGAGGGTTTCCAACGACACTTCACCACTATGCACTTGGGCTCAGTGGTGTAGGTACTCCGGTCTTCTGCGTATCCAGGGGTGGGGGCACTCTCCTACCTTCTTTCTGCCAACTGGATCCCTCAGGGTCCACTGGGAAGGGTCCTGGATCTATAAAAATCCAACCGCAATGGTCCTGTGTTAGCCTACGGGACACCCAGGTCGATATCAACTCTGCCCTGGGCACCTGTAGGATTTCTGGTACTTACCTTGGGTAATTTCTTACTCACCCAGCCCCTGGGATTCTAACACATTTACCTTGGTTGGGCACCTTCATTCTTATACCGCTTTCTTAGTATAAGGTTTGTCCCACCACATGGAGTCCCATGTATTTCTATGATTTGTCTGCTTATTGCTAGCTGTATATTTTGTGTGTTGGTATCTCCAAGTGGACATATACCAATGGTAGCATACTCCTAGTGTTGTAATAAAGAATACTTTATTTTTGCAACACCTGGTGTTGTTCTTTCTCATGGACAGTTACTGACTATTGGGGTAGTGCAAGTGATTTACACTCCTCCTGGACAAGAATTAGCTGCTCACCACAGGTACCCCTAGAGAGCTTTTGCTATCTGGACACCTACTCACAATCACTAAGGGATGCCTGAACTCAGTATAGGGTGCCACACCATAATCTGAGCCAGCCTCCTACATCTTGTCCTAGTTAGACTCTTGCTCTAGGCAAGTCTGCTGGTTTAAGGATGACAGTCCTACAACAAGTCGCAACTGTCGTCCCAACCCTCCCGGCTCACAAGCAGCACCTCACCAGAAACCCAAACAGTAAAAGGTGATTTGTGGCAGCCTTTACGCATGGACTCAAGAGTGTGACATCTCAGGAAGTGTCGTTGTTAAACAGAGATTACCCCTTTCTCACATTAACAACATGTCTCAATCAAACACAGGCAATGAAGAAGATGAAGTAAAGTTTCAATAGGTTTTATTTGAGAAAAACTGCAATCGGCGATTAGTTGCGTGGGCTGCAATGATAAGAATAATGAACATTGCAAGGAACAGAATGGTAAGGATAAGAGTAATTAATACAAAGACTTCCACCGTCTTGCAATATCATGAAATGACGGAAGTGTGTAATATATCCTAATACCCTAAGGTTATGTAACTAATCTCTAACCTAAAGGAGAGCTAGGTATGTTAAACCTAATCTGCCAATGCTATGTCCATGAGAAGAGCCCCCAACCCTCTTTACCTTGGAATGAGGTCTCTAGCTCCAGCGTCAAGGTGGCGTGCAGCATCGATAGCAGCAATGGCATCTGGCCGGAATCCCTCTGACTATCTGTTTAAGTGAGGAGTATTTATACAGATCTACTTGGACCCCTGACGTAGGTTTGTTCCCAAACAATAGATAACAAGGCATGCTTGGGACGGTAATTAATATAAACAATTCCCTCAAAATCATGAAGAGGGAAAGTACCTAAAGTGAACAACTGCAGTTTGTTTATCTTTGTTGCTTGATATTGACGGCTTAGCGCAGTGGCACTAACGCAAACTAAAACATGGGCCTAACTAAAAACAAGGCAGACATCTTAAAAGATGTAATTAAATAAATGCGCTAAAACAGAGCAAGCTAAGCAGGGTAAAAGTCGTTGGGTGACGGGGGCACGTGTCTGCAAGCCAAAGGCTAAGCTAACTTCTGTATCCCATTAAAACAAACTAGGATTCACTACAATCTCTTGCGGCATAATTGTACAAGTTACTTACCTTCGGTAACGAAATATCTGGTAGAGACATATTCTAGTTGCAGATTCCTTACCTTAGAATTTTCCCCCAGGCGTCAGAATGGATCCGGAGATTTTTCTTCGAGCAATACCCTTGCGCGTCGGTAGGTGGCGTCAGTGGACTCCGCAGGCGTCGTGGTCGCCATGATGATGTCGGTAGTACATAGACGTCGCCCTCGCGCAGTGACGTCAGTTTCTTTTAACGACTTTCCACGCCAGAGCGCAGAGCCGCTAAGAACACTGAGATAGGTGCGCCAGAGCTAAGGACCTGAAAGGGGGGAATCCCTGTCCCTAGAAATCAGTTCGCAAGCGGGGAGGATGGGCGGGCGGTAAGGAATCTGCAACTAGAATATGTCTCTACCAGATATTTCGTTACCGAAGGTAAGTAACTTGTACATCTGATAGAGACTTCTAGTGCAGATTCCTTACTTTAGAATAGATACCCAAGCAATGCCATCCTCAGTGGTGGGCTGTGAACTAAGATCATTCTAGAAAGTCCTGCAGTATCGAACAACCAAAGTAGCCGTCCCGACGGACCTGACTATCCAGGCAGTAATGCTTAGCAAACGTGTGCAGGGATGCCCTCGTAGCTGCCTGACAGATATCCAGGATAGGGCCTCCGCGTGCTAACGCAGTGGATGCAGCAGTGGCTCTGGTAGAATGAGCCGGCAAGCTGTCAGGTGGTTGCTTTTTTTGCCAAAGCATAGCACATTTTGATGCAAAGTAGCACCCATCGAGAGATAGTACGCTTCTGAACCGCCTTCCCTTTCTTCGCACCCACATAGCCAACAAAGAGTTGATCGTCCACCTGGAAGTCTTTAGTACGATTGAGATAGAATGCCAACGCTCCTTTTTGGTCCAGAAGGTGGAGTCTCTCCTCCTCATGGGAAGGATGTGGGGATGCGTAGAAGGTAGGCAAAGTGATGGACTGGCCTACATGAAATGGTGTAACCATCATAGGAAGGAAGGAAGGAAGCTCTAGTGCGTAACACCACTTTGTCAGGGTGCACAGACAAGTATGGAGGCTTTGAAGAAAGGGCCTGAAGCTCACTCCCCCTGCGAGCAGAGGTGATAGCGATAAGAAAGACAGTTTTGAATGTGAGGAGCCGCAAGGGACAATTATGCACTGGATCAAAGGGGGTACACATTAAGTAAGTAAGTACAAGATTATGATCCCACTGAGGCATGATGAAGGGAGTGGGCGGAAATAAGTGGGTGAGCCCCTTCAAGAACCTACTCACAAGAGGAGATTTAAAAAGAGTGAGGGCTGATCAGGAAGCCTAAGAAAGGCGGAAATGGCAGACAGATACCCTTTAAGGGTGCCCAATGCATAGCCCTGCTGGGCTAAAGAAAGAATGAACAGAAGAACCTCTGAAAGAGGGGCAGAAAGGGGGGTCAACAGATTTGTTGGTGCACCATGCCACAAATGTATTCCAATGACAGGCGTAGACCCAGAGAGTCGGTCGTATCCAGCCCACAACGGATCGTGAACTTTGCTGTGTCTCTCCCATCCTTCACTGCTTGGGAGACGATACCACGGGCCTCCTCCGGTATCTGCGGCAGGACTTGCACAACCGTATCCCACAGTGAGTGGGAATAATGGCCTAAAAGACATGCTGTGTTCACGGACCGCAGTGCGAGGCTGGAGGAAGAAAACAACTTCTTACCAAATTGTTCCAGCCTTTTGGATTCTCTATCCAGGGTGTGGAAGGGAACGCGCCAGAAGAAGAGGACATCTGGATTACAAGACTCTCAGGCGTAGGATGTTGGGACAGGAACTTTGGGTCCTTCTGCGCAGGCCGATGGCAGCGAGCGATAGTCCTGTTCACAGGAGCCCCTGTGTTGGGTTTGGACCATGTACCCAATAGGACATCAGTGAGGGCCTCATTAAATGGGAGAAGGGGTTCAGACATAGAAGCCCAAGGCTGAAGCACCTCCGTCAGGAGATTAGACCTGGCTTCAACAGTAGGTAGCTCAAGGCCAAGGACCTCAGCCGCCCTACTAACCACCATACTATAGGTAGTTCCCTCCGCTGTAGCCACGGTAGGAGGAGAAAGCATGCCAGAGTCAGGAGAAGTATCCAGACCACCGGCTTCACCCAAGTCCTGTGCCAAGTCCATAGTAGGGTCTTCCTGGTATTCATAAGGGTCCAGGAACCCCTCCAATTCCTCCCCGTATTTGTACCCATAGGAAAATGGGTCAGAATCCGACCTCGGTGAATAGGGCCCACCGAAGCCGATGGCGGTGTCGGCAGACACCACTCCGATTCCGAGTCGTCGGGAATGAGAATTGGGTCGACGTCGATAGTGGGCACTACCGACGTCGGGAGCGTCAATAAACGACTCAGCACCAGGGAAGGTCTCGATTGTGCGACCGGCGTCGCTGCGGATCCGTGCACGGATCCAGAGGTGACCTCGGTGGCCGGGCCGAAGCCGCCGGTGCGGAACACGAAGGCCCCTCAGCCAAGCCCCTTCGGCCCGAAGCCGCCGTATCGGGGTCAGCACGCCCAAAGATGAGGCGCAAGCCCTCGTAAAACTCTAAGTTGGGCGGGGGTCGCTACGGCTCCGGGAAACTCAGGAAAGCATGGAGTCGACCCAGACGTAGGCTCCGAAGATGGAGGCCTAGTGCGTGGACGCTCGTCCCGCATCGGCAGAGCGACGGGGTGAAGTCGGAGAGCGATGGGACTTCTTTGCCTTCTTCTTACCTTGACCAGAGGTCTTCGAAGAAGACGAGTGCTGCTGGCTCTGCGACTGATCTCGAGACCTTCCTCTTGAGCGAGACCGGGACCTACGCAGAGTCGAGTGCCGGCCGCCATCATCTTTAGGGACCACTCCCTCAAAGCCTTCGGATACACTGCCCGACACTTGGAGCACAACTTCGGGTCGTGGTCGCGCTCGAGGCACCACAGGCAAACATGATGAGGATCCGGCACCGACATCATGCGATGGCAGTCCTGGCACGGCTTGAACCCGGTCTTCGGGGACATCCTCGACGCACCAAGTGGCGAACCAAAAAAGTTCGACAAAACGGTCGAATTCGGACAAAAAATAGCCGATGGTAGCTCTCTCTCGGATCAGCACGTGACGCGGAAAGAAAAGAACTCACGTCACTGTGCGAGGGCCGCGTCTATGCACTACTCCCGATGTCATCATGGTGACCACGACGCCTACGATGCCTGCGGAGTCGACCGACGCCACCTACCGACGCGCAAGGGTATTGCTCAAAGAAAAATCTCTGGATCCAGTCTGACGCCTGGGGGAAAATTCTAAGGTAAGGAATCTAAGGTAAGGAATCTGCAACTAGAAGTCTCTATCAGATTATGATAACTAAGTAAAATTACATTCCAGTCTAAGAGAAAACATTTACCTTAGGCAACAACATTTCTAGTGGGTATTATATTATATCTTCCTGCATATTCTTCACCTTATGAGTGAGTCCAAATCATTACCCTCTGGAGGTGGAACTAAGTAGTCCTAATAATCAAAAGAAATCTTGGAACACAGCTCCAGCAATGTATTAATTTCTGCATGCTGTGAGACAGTAATGTTTGGCAAAAGTATATAAAGTTGACCACATGGCTGCTCTGCAGATTTCAACTAATAAGAGCTGGTAGCCAAAGCCGTGGGTGAATGGGCAGGAATGCCCATTGGAGGGTCTTTCTTGGCAACGGAATAGCAAATTTTAATACAAAGGTAAAGTCAACAAGAAATGGTGGAAATGATCACTGTTTTGTGCATCATGGCTTTCGAAAAGCCCACAAATAGTTGATCATTCAGACTATCCTGCAGCATACAGTCGATGAAGTACTACAGTGTGCATCTGGATTACAGCCTATGCAGCCATTCCTCCTCTTAGATGGTGTGAGGAGGGAAAAAGATAGAAGAAATATGTGAAGCTGGCTATCTATGCAGTATACCAAATGTAGAGGTAAATTATGCAGATAGTACAGGCAACCCTTGTAGGAAAGAGCCCCTTTTGGCATGGTTACCCCCCTCCCCACTTTTTGCCTGATATCTAATTATAACTTGATTGAGTGTGTGCTGGGATCCTGCTAACCAGGACCCAGCACCTGTGTTCTTTCCCTAAACTGTACCATTGCTTCCAGAATAGGCTTCCGCAATTAGCTACTGCCCTCTGACCCATGGAACACCCCTGAATCTAGTATTTAGGGGCATCCAAGAACCATGCTCTTCATATTTCTGGCAACCTGAAAAGAAGAAGAAGGACTGAAGAGCCGCACCAGCAGAGAAGACTCCAGGTGACAACTGAGTTGGCCCCAGCCCTAACGGCCTGTCTGCAGCTTCAAGAACACGACTTGCCCTGCAGGAACAGCAACCTCTACAAACCCCCATAGAACTGCCTGCCTACCCAAGGACCAAAATTTCCCGAGGACTGCGGCCCTTTCCACAAAGAAACCTCCAAAAGGACTCCAGAATTGCCCTGGATCCACGAGTCCTGCCCACTCTGCAATCGATGCCCATGTCCAGGTGGCCCACCGGTCCACAGAAGGTCCTCAGGTGATTTCCACTTCGAGTCCATCCTTGGTTCACCCCTTCCTGACCAAACCAATGACGCCTGCTGCCTAAATCCAGAGGACCCCCTCGACCGGGTCCAGTTAAGTTTTCCTGACGCCTAAAGGTACCCTGGCACCTGCAGCCCCCTGGCCTTGGGGAACCCAACCAACGGTCCAGCAACATCCAATGGGCTATCTACTTACCTGTCCAGCAGTTGTTTTTCTTCATTTGACTCCCTGGATGACGCGTGCAGCATCTTTGTGACCCCCGGGGTTCCCACATTGGAAAGCATTAGGCGCCCAACACTGTGTTTGCACCCCCCACCCCCACAGTGCTGACCTAAACCCTCAAGGTCTGTGCCCTGAAGTCACGGGTACTTACCTGCAAGCAGTTTCTTTCTGAGCACCCCCTGTCTCCATAGGGTTCCACTGATACCAACTTTGACCTCTGATACCTGGCCGGCCCCGTGTTGCTGGTGGTGCACTGTTGGTGTCTACCTTAACTTTGCCCTGTGGACACCTTAACCCCCAAGACTTGCATTGTAAGTCAAGTACTTACCAATGAATGTGTTTGTTACTTTTCCTCCCCTATCATTGCATTGGTTTCTATGAGAAATTGCTAAGTGTCCACTTTTGAAAATGAAAAGTATTACTTACCTGTAAACTGTTTTACTTGTGAATTCTAAACAAACTGTATTTGAAACTTGAAAGTATTACATTCTTGAAACTGTTCTTACCTGCAACAAAAATCATTTTGGTTTTAGAAATGAAGTAACACGTATATTTTTGAAACATAAAAATATTGGCTTGGAGTTAATAATTGAGTGTGTGTGCAACAAATGCTTAGCACTACTCTGATAAGCCTAACTGCTCGACCACACAACCATAAAAGAGAACATTAGTATTATCTACTTTAGCCTCTCTAAAGCCTATGGGGATCCACTGGACTCTGTGCACACCATACCTTATTTTTGTACAGTGTATACATAGCCAACTTACTACATTGGTGGATCAGCGGTGGTGTCTACAAGTTTGCATTTGCTGGATTATTCAGCCAACATTTAAACACACAACTTAATTACAAAATTGCCTTTAAATTAAATTATTAATAGGAGTCACTCCTCTGCACTCGCTGGCACCGACCGCAACAATGACCGGCTGTGTGGATCTTTGCTTCTTCAGAGCTGTGTGGATCCTGCATCACAGGGGATGGTCTGGAGTAGTCCTCTTTACCAGCTGTCCAATCTGGGAGACTATAAGCACTTGTCTCTCCTTGCTGAGTGGGCCTTACTGCAACTCCTGTGCCTGTTGCCAGTGGGGTGTCTGGGGGGACGGGGGCTGCCTCCTCTTCTTGTGACTCTCCCAGCTGCTCAGGGTCACCCCGGACTTTACTCCTTGGGTCGAGTCGCCTGGACCTTGCTGGTCATCTTCAGCCTTGCAAACTTTCTTCTCTGTCTCTTGCATTTGCCAAGGCTTGTTGGTGGTTTTCCAGCACGACTGACTGACTGCATCTCAACTGCCGACGTGGACATCACTTGCATCACTTCTGGGACTCCTCTTCAGCTCCTGTGCTGCACTGCTGACCTTCTTCGTCCACAGTCGACCTGCATCCGCAAAAGGGTGGGTAGCAGCTCCTGCCAGCACCGGATACTTTAACCTCAACTGGACTCAGTCCCATTCCTTTGCAGGTACTCTTCTGTCAGGATCCACCTGTGGGTTCTTCCAGTCTTGGACGGGTTTCGCATAATCCTTGTGACTTTTGGACTTGGTCCCCTCTCTCCACAGGTCGTCTTCTCTAGGAATCCATCACTGGTTTCTTGCAGTCTTGTCTGGGTGTCTTCTTTTCTTCTTTTTCCTCCTTTTGGGTGGTTTGGGGGAAATTCAGTGACTTACTCCTGCTTTCCTGGTCGCTGGGGGTCACAGTGTTACTTACCTCTGAGGCTTTCTAGTACTCCCAGCTCCCCTCTACACATTCTACTTACTTAGGGGGGGTTCCTGTGTTCACATTCCATTTTTTTAGTATATGGTTTGTGCTCCCCCTAGGGTCACTATTGGTTATTGCTATTTGCACTGTTTTCTAACCTTTTCTATGCCTATTTCTGATTACTAGTGTAGATATTTAGTGTATTACTTACCTCCTACTGGAGGATTGCTCTTCTAGTATTTTGTGGTATTGTGTTCCAAAAATAAAGTACCATTATTTTTGTAACACTGTGTGGTTCTTTCATGTGTGTAAGTGCTGTGTGACTATATTGGTATTGCATAGCTTTGCATGTGTCCTAGATAAGTCTTGGCTGCTCATCCACAGCTACCTCTAGAGAGCCCTGGCTTCCTTGACGCTGCCTACACTTCACTAATAGGGGATACTTGGTCCTGGTATAAGGTGATAACACCATTGGTGCTCACCACACACCAGACGAGCTTCCTACAAATATCATCTAGATATGTTGCACTAAAGGATTCAAGCCAGCAAGGGCGTCATTCACCAACCTTTGAGAGGTGGCAGGGGCATTCTTCAAACCAAAGGCATAACAGTGAACTGATAATGCCTATCAGGTGTGAACAATGCTGTCTTTTCTTTTGCTCCTGGTGCCATGCAAATTTGCCAGTACCCTGCAGTCAAGCCAAAGGTAGGGAGGAACCTTGCTGCACCCAATTTGTCTATCAGATCATCAGCCCTGGGTATGGTGTGAGCAACTGTCTTAGTAACATAGTTGAGACCTCTGTAGTCCACATGGAACCTCATTTCTTTGTTTCCATCCTGGGGATGAGGCTTAGGGACTAAGACCACTTGGCTAGCCCAGAGGCTGTCAGGGAGTCCAATAACTCCTAAATCCAGCATCTGACAGAGACTTCTAGTTGCAGACTCCTTACCTTAGAATTTCCCCCAGGTGCCAGACTGGATCCGGAGATTTTTCTTCAAGCAGGACCCTTGCGCGTTTTTAGGTGGCGTCGGTCGACTCCTCAGGCGTGGTGGTCTCCGTGAGAATGTTGGGAGTCATATATACATGCCGCCTCAGCGCAGTGACATCAGTTCTTTTCTTTTCGTCCCACGTGCTGATCTGGATAGAGCTACCCTAGGTCAATTTTTGACCGACTGACACTTTTGTTGAGTTTTTTGGTGAAGTTTTTGGTACATCGAGGATGTCCCCGAAGACTGGTTTCAAGCCTTGCAAGGCCTGTCACCGCACGATGTCAGTGACAGATCCACATGGGTCTGTTTGTGGTGCCTGGAGCATGACCCAAAGTTGGGCTCCGAGTACAGGGCCATGCACCCTGAAGGCCTTGAGGGAGCGCTCCCTCAAGCTTATGGTGGCCCGGCGCTCCAGTCCGCAACGTTCCTGGTCTTGCTCAAGAGGAACATCTCGAGACCGAGCCACCAACACTCGTCCTCCATATCGAGTCATTCAGGTAAGAAGAAGAAGTCGAAGAAGGCTAGGCATCCCTCGACTTCACCCTGTCGCTCCGCTTATGTGACGTGGGAGGAGTGTCGACGCTCTAGGCCTTTGTCCTTGGAACGTACTTCCGGATCCGCTACCGGACCTGAACTGATGGCAGTTGTATCTTCAAGACCTTGCAAGGCGCTGGTACGACAGTCGACGTTCCAGACGTCAGTTGTGCCCACAATCGACCTGATCTTAATCCCCGACGACGCGGAGTCGGAGTGGTATCGACCGACGCCACCCTTGTCTTCGATGGGGTCTCTGCACCCCAGGTTGGTTTCAGACTCTTATTCTTATGGGTTTTGTAGGAAGTTGGCTCAGTATATACTATCTCAAAGTGAGAGATAGTGTGCACAGAGTCCAAGGGTTCCCCTTAGAGGTTGGCAAAATTAGATACTACTAATGCTCTATTTTGTGGTAGTGTGGTAGAGCAGTAGGCTTATCAGAGGGTAGTGTTAAGCATTTGTTGTACACACACAGGCGATAAATGAGAGCACACACTTAAAGACTTAACTCCAGGCCAATAGGTTTTTACATAGAAAAATATATTTTCTTAATTTATTTTTAGAACCGCAAGATTAAAATTTTAGGTAAGTACATAAATTGTAAGGTACTTCACACAGGTAAGTATAGAACTTTGATTTAAAACAGTAGTACACACAGTTTTGGTAAAAATGGCAATAAGCTATTTCAAAAGTGGACACAGTATAAAAATCAACAGTTCCTTGGGGAGGTAAGTATTGGTTAGCTTTTCAGGTAAATAAAGCACTTACAAGTTCAGTCTCCTGGGCATAGGCAGCCCACCGTTGGGGGTTAAAGGCAACCCCAAACCCTCAGCACCAGCAACACAGGGCCGGTCAGGTGCAGAGGTCAAAGGAGGGCCCAAAAAACATAGGTGCTTATAGAGAACAGGGGTGCTCAGGTTCCAGTCTTCTAGCAGGTAAGTACCTGCGTCCTTGGGGAGCAGACCAGGGGGGTTTGAAGAGCACTGGGGGGGGGGGGGGGGGGGGGGGAACACACACAAACACAAAACACACCCTCAGCAGCACAGGGGCGGCTGGGTGCAGTGTGCAAAGTAGGTGTCGGGTTGGCCGTAGAAAACAATGGAGGGACCCGGGGGTCACTCTGGCGATAAAGGCAGGGCATAGGGGGGGCTTCTCGGGCCAGTCACTGACTTGGCTAGGATGAGGGCAACCTGCTGGTCACTCCTGCACTGGTAGGTGGTTCCTCTCGGTCCTGAGTGCAGTGTGGTCTTGTAGAGAACATTGGCTGGGAGGCTGTCATTACGAACTCCACAGCTCCATGATGGCTTTACTGAAGACTGGGAAGTTTGGTATCGAACTTCTCCGCTCAATAAACCCACACTGATGCCAGTGTTGGATTTATTTAAAAATGCACACAGAGGGCATCTTAGAGATGCCCCTGTATTTCATCCAACCCCTTAGTGGAAGGCTGACCGGTCTGTGCCAGCCTGCCACTAACAGACAAGTTCCTGACCCCATGGGTTGAGAGCCTTTGTGTTTTCTGGGGTCAGGAACAAAGCCTGCTCTGGATGGAGAGGTGCTTCACAACCCCCCTGCACAATCTTAACACTTGGCGGTAAGCCTCAAATGCTCCTGCCTCAGGGCACTCCAGCTAATGGAAGTTGTCCCCCCCCACCTCCTATGGACCAAGCCCCACTTTTGGCAGCAGGTCCGGCGGGACAATTAATCAACACCAGGAGGTGTATCCACCCCAGCTAGGACCCCCCCTTAGGGTGCTCAGAGCTGAGGTGAACCCCTCCTGGCAGAATCCACCATCTTACGCTGGAGGATATTAGCCAATAGGGGTAGGAATGTGCCACCCCTCAAAGGGGGTGGGCACAGGAAGGGTATAGCCACCCTCAGGGAGAGTCGCCATTGGGTACTACCCTCTGGCCCCTGTAACGCCCCTAAATCTAGTATTTAGGGGCACCCCTTGTAGAAAGCTGGCTCAGTGTTGGTGGACATCTATGGTGTTACACCTTATACTAGGTCCAGGCAACCCCGATTAGATAGTGTTACAGTGTCTAGACAGCCAGGGCTCTCTAAGGTAGCTGTGGTGAGCAGCCAAAAATTATCTAGAAGGCATGTGAAGCATTTGCAATACTACAGTAGTCACACAGTAACCTATCACACATGAAAAGAACCACACAGTTTTGCAAAAATAAAAGTATTTTATTATAGGTACACCAAACTAGACTACCATTGGTATACCTCCCTCTGGAGGAATAAACACACAGAATATATACTACTAAGTACTGAGGAAAAGCATAAATTAGCAATGGGCCTATGGGGAGGTGGGGGCAACCCATATACTAAAAAAATGGAAAGCGAAAGGATGTATGGAGTAATTAGCCAAGGGCTGGGGAAGAATGGAACCCCAAAAGTTAAGTACCTCGAAGATCCCCAGCGGCCGGTTGCAGTTACCCAGTCGTCCCACAGGCTAACATATGGACCTGGTGGTTAGAGAAATGCAGAAACAGGACTAGGCCGGTGGAACCCAAGGGCAGATTCCGGGAGAGGAGGAACTGAAAAAGAAGGGGACAGAGTCCAGTCAATGCAGGAGTGTCTAGGTGGGGCAGGAGGCAATGCCCCCCCTTCTGTAGCTGAAGATCCGGGCTGTCGGTGATGCATGAAGTCCAGCTGTGTGAGCCAGGAGCTGCAGAGGAGTCCTTAAAGTCACCTACAAACTGTTCCTCACTGGTGTGCAGACGAGTTAGTAGTCTGGAGGACCACCAACAAGCACAGGCAAATGCGAAAGAGCTGTTAGGGGTTATGCAGAACTGTGGAAGACCAGCAAGGACCTGTGGATTTGACCCATGGAAGGGTGTCCGGTGTGACCCTCAGGATGCAATAGAGCCAGAAGAAGCAGTCAGAGCTCTCACAAGCAACAGGTATTTCTCATTGGTGCGCCTGTGTCATGGCACCCACTGTTATTTGATGGACCTGCCAAAGTGGGAATAAGGCAACTAGACTCCTCTGGATGACGTCCTCTGTGTTGCTGAGGTCCCTCAATGGCTGGTCTTCAGATGTGATGTTGGAATCCGGGTTTTCAACACGCCTTGGATGCTGCAATGGGTCCGGTACCCCAGGTGTTGGTGCAGGACGGCTCTGGTTGTCCTGGTGTCTTCGCAGTTGGTGTGGAGATGGGACTGCCTTCATGGAGCACAGTGAACTCTTCCTGAACGTCTTCTGAATTGGTGTACCTGGCGTGGCTTCCCCACTCCAAGGGCGATGCTGACGGGCTGGCGCAGTACTGGAGAACCTCCAAGGCTTTTGGAGTACCCACAGCTGCAGGAAGAATCAGGATGTCAAGACTGTTGGGAGAGAAGCAGGTTGACAGACAGGGTTTTGCACCAAAAGTCCACCAGTCGGCCACAGTTCTCACTTCTTCTGCCTCTTCTTCTTGGATCAGATGAATCTATTCTTCAGGTGTCAGGGGCACCTAAATACTCAAATTAGGGGCGCTGAGGGGGAATGTATAGTAGTAGTCTATGCACTACTTAATCTCTGGGTGACTACACCCCCTATACGACCCCTTCCTATGGGAAGTGGGCATAAGCTTGTTCCAGAATACCTAGTTCCACCAAAATCAAGATGGTGGAAGTCTTTCCTGAGTGTCCACTATGAGTGGCGCACCACAAGGGTGCGGCTAGCCCAAAGGTGGAAAACACCTACTGCCAAACTATTGTTCCTGCTCTTCTGGGGGTCACATACGAACCTTCCACTCTCACTTACTTGTTCACTATTTTTGGACCACAAAGTCCTTTTCGGGGGTCTATGTTGGACCAATTCGCACAGGGTGGCAGCCTTGGCAAAACTCCAGCTTCCCCCAGAGCAGGGGGGCCTTTGTGTTCCTAATGTTTAATGTGATTACCTGGCGTCCCAACTGCAATGGCTCTCCTACTGTCTGGCAGGCCGGTATTTAGAAGACACAAGGACAATCAATCCCTTTTGAATGAAACGTTTACTTCACCTCTTGCACACACAAGTACATCCTCCCCAGAGTTTACCCCTACTCTTATAGCGTTCTTGCGTGCCTGACATGACCACTTCGCCTTACCAGACACATTCTCCCGTATGCTCCAGCAATTCTGTCACTCGGATGCCCTATTCAGAGGAGCTACCTCACCAGGAGGTGGCTACAGAGGTGGGAGGATGTAGGCATCGCCTGGACAGATTATCTTTACTCAGATGGGTGCCAAGTATACGGTTTGAGAGACTGACTGAGCAGTATGTGCTCCTTGAGGACCAGCCAGTTCCTTCACTTTGCTTCCCTAAAAACGGTGATGGAGGACATCTGGGCAATTCCAAGCTTCTGAACCAGTCACACACCAGCTCCTACAAATGATGAACACTATGGGCACAGGTCACAAATTAATGACATGACTCACTAAAGCCATACTTCTACATACACAGATATCACTCCACTCCTTTCTGGAGCTTTGGGAGGTGGAGTTTGGCAGATTGCTCAATGATAAGGAATGGGAGTGGGCATTAGTATGCCTGCTGATGGTATCTCGCAATACTCGCCTAAAGCTCATCCACTACTTCATTCTTTCTCTGGCAAACTTATCGCCAAACCAACTGATATGCATTTTTCCTGGGGCCTCTGAGTCTCACCCCCAACTTAGCACCCCAAGGCTGGCATGAAACATAGCTGGTGGGACTGCCCACAGCTGCAAACTTACTGGTCCACTATTCACTCACAGTTGGACGCCTCAGAGGCATTGCAAACATTTCCATCAGGGAGAAGGGCACTCTGGGAGTATACTCTAGGCTATGAAAGTGGAAAATTGCAATGCATTTCCTTGACATGGCCCTCTTACATAGTGAGGACACCAGAGGATTAGTGTTGGATCAGATGTGTGCAGGTTGTTTATCTTCAAAGAAGTCTTTCAAGTCACGAGGTAGAGTGACTCTTCCTTCTCGGTGATACTGCGCATGGGCATTGTAGGAAAATGGCTCCCTGTTGCAGTTACCCCCCACTTTTTGCCTGCTATTGATTCTGACTTGACTAAGAAGTGTGCTGGGACCCTGCTAACCAGGCCCCAGCACCAGTGTTCTTCCATTAAAAATGTACTATTGTTTCCACAATTGGCACATCCCTGGCACAGAGATAAGTACCTTGTAAAAGGTACAAGTGGTACCAAGGGCCCTGTGACCAGGGAAGGTCCGTAAGGGCTGCAGCATGTGTTGTGCCACCCTAAGGAACCCCGAACATAACACATGCACACTGCCATTGCAGATTGTGTGTGTTGGTGGGGAGAAAAAGGCAAAGTCGACATGGCATCCCCCTTAGGATCCCATGGACACAAAATACTGCCTGTGGCATAGGTAAGTCACACCACCCCTCTAGCAGGCCTTATAGCCCTAAGGCAGGGTGCAATATACCACAGGTGAGGGCATAGCCGCACGAGAAATATGCCCCTACAGTGTCTAAGTCTATTTTTAGACATTGTAGGTACAGTTTGGCCATATTAAGTATATGGTCAGGGAGTTTGTCAAAACGAACTCCACAGCTCCATAATGGCTAAACTGAATACTGGGGAGTTTGGTATCAAACTCCTCAGAATAATAAACCCACACTGATGCCAGTGCTGGATTTATTAAAACATGCACACAGAGGGCATCTTAGAAGATGCCCCCTGTATTTTAGCTAATCCTTCAGTGAAGGACTGACTGGTCTGTGCCAGCCTGTCACTGAGATTAGTTTCTGACCCCCTGGGGTGAGAGCCTTTGTGCTCTCTGAGGCCAGAAACAAAGCCTACACTGGGTGAAGGTGCTTAACACCTCCCCCCTGCAGGATCTGTAACACCTAACAGTGAGCCTCAAAGGCTCAGGCTTCGTGATACAATGCCACAGGGCACTCCAGCTAGTTGTCAGAGTCACCAGATTCTCAGGGTCTGTGCACGTTCCAAACACATCCACCACAAGACAGCTCCAATACTCTGATTAGAATGCCACAGTCTAAGAGAGTCCAAGTGGGGAAAAGGGGATTAGGTAGGGAACAGCTGGGAAGGACACCTGTAGGAAGCAAAAAGGTTAGAACACACAATATCAAGATTATATCATACTAATCATTACTAGGTTATGACTCTAAGCATTGTCATAATGGAAACATGGATAACTTAAGCATGGATTTAAATACCAAGGCCTCAAAAATGTTTGAATACATGTGAGGGAATCAAGAAAGATTAATACAACTTTCTAATAAATCACTCAATGAAATGTTCCACATGAATTAGAAACATCAGAATTGTCTAGAACTACGCTTTCAAATTCAAGCATATACTTTGGCATGAGGACAAGAAAATAATCTGAATGATTGTGAATTGTACTTGAGAGACTTGTTATGCACATACAATATAACATCTAGAATTTTAAAACACTTTAGTTTTCTTAAAATGCAGAAACATGAATTGCGTACATTACAGATTTCCACAAAGGTTTGTAACTGCCATGAAATGATTGTGCACAAGGAGTAACATGAATTAGACACGAGAAATGAATCTCGCGTTTTGCCGATTAAAAAACCACGAAGTAAATGCCATGAAGTGGTAGCGCACAATGAACTTTGTGATTTTAACACAAGAAATGAATTGCGCGTTCTGCTGATTCCAATGTCACCACGGAAATGCCATAAAATGGTAACACATAATGAATATCCTGAATTAAACACAAGAAATGAATCGCACGTCTTGCCGATTCAAAGGCCACCATGTGAATGCCAAGAAATGGTAGCGCACACCGAATATCATGAACTAAGCACAAGAAATTAATTGCACGTCTTGCCAATTCGAAGGCCACCATGTGAATGCCAAGAAATGGTAGCGCACACTGAATATCATGAATTTAGTAGAAGAAATGAATAGCGCGTCTTGCCGATTCGAAGGCCACCATGTGAATGCCAAGAAATGGTAGCGCACACTGAATATCATGAACTAAGCACAAGAAATGAATTGCGCGTCTTGCCGATTTGAATACCACCATATGAATGCCAAGAAATGGTAGCGTACAATGAATAACATGAAATAAGCATGAGAAATGAATTGCGCGTCTTGCTGATTCGAATGTTACCTTGTAAATGCCATAAAATGGTAGCGCACAATGAATATCAAGATTTGGACTTGAGAAAAGAATCGTGCGTCTTGCCGATTCGAATGCCAGCATGTAAAATACCATTAAACATTAAGCGCACATTCACACGCATGAAAGCAAAATAGTTTTATCATGCTAATTAGGCCCAAGAACTCGAAATCCTTAGAGAACGGAATCGGGGGCCCAGCCCAACCTCCGTCTTACCGCCCTGATCAAGAATCACCGAGCAAAGTGAAAGGGCAAGGCCTGGAAGACCAAAGTAGGCCTCCGGAACAGGAGCTCAGGAAGTTGCTGCTGCTCTGCACCGGGATAGTGAATAGTGAACATGTGGAGCTGGGCTGGCTCCCTTATATAGAGTCTTGGCCCAGCCCACAAACCACACCCAGGCATGCTGCAGGGAAAGCTTCTAGAAGGCCCTGGAAAGGGACCACATCCTGACACAGTGAAACCCTGCAGCAGTACATTGCAAATGAACATTTATATGCACCTTGAACATAAGTCTTCAGGATTAAACTCTGCAATGCAAAAGGTTAAACAACAGCATATCAGCACAATGCATGAATTAAGTTATCTTGAGAGTGCTGTTTTTTTGCATTCTAGTCGCCTGTAGAGCGCGCACTGCCCTGATGTTGACATTAGTGGAGATGCCCGCCCCCTGGACACAGCCCCCACTTTTGGCATCAAGTCCAGAGGAGATCATGAGAAAAACAAGGTGGAGTCACCAACCAGTCAGGACAGCCCCTAAGGTGCCCTGAGCTGAGGTGACCCCTGCCTTTAGAAATCCTCCATCTTGGTTTTGGAGGATTCCCCCAATAGGAATAGGGATGTGCCCCCCTCCCTTCAGGGAGGAGGCACAAGGAGGGTGTAGCCACCCTCAAGGACAGTAGCCATTGACTACTGCCCCCAGACCTAAACACACCCCTAAATTCAGTATTTAGGGGCGACCCTGAACCCAGGATATCAGATTCCTGTAACCTACAACAAGGAGGACTGCTGACCTGAAAGCCCCGCAGAGACGACAACAGACTTGGTCCCAGTCCTACCGGCCTGTCTCCAGACTCAAATAACCTGCACAGCGATGCATCCAGCGGGACCAGCGACCTCAGAGGACTGCCCTGCACCTAAAGAACCAAGAACCTCCCGAGAACTGCGGCACTGTTCAGAAACTGTAACAACTTTGCAACTTTGAAACAACTTTTAAAGAGACTATCACTTCCCGCCAGAAGCGTGAGTCTTCACATTCTGCACCTGACGCCCCCGGCTTGAGTCCAGGACAACCAACACCGCAGAGAGGACTCCCAGGCGACCCAAACGATGTGGCCACCCTGAGTCGACCTCTCTACACCCCCACAGTGACGCCTGCATGGAGGATCCAGAGGCTCCCCCTTACCGCGATTGCCTGGTAAAGTAGCAGACCCCCTGTGCCCTGCCTGCATCGCCTAAGTGACTCCCGGGTCCGTCTATTGCTTTCTATAGCAAACCCGACGCCTACTTTGCACACTGCACCCTGCACCCGGCCGCCCCTGTGCAGCTGAGGGTGTGTTTTGTGTGCCTGTGTGTCCCCCCCCCCCCCCCAGTGCTCTACAAAACCCCCCTGGTCTGCTCCCCGAGGATGCAGGTAGTTACCTGTAAGCAGACTATGACCGGAGCACCCCTGTTCTTCATAGGCGCTTATGTGTTTTGGGCCCTCCTTTGACCTCTGCACCTGACCAGCCCTGTGTTGCTGGTGCTGTGGATTTAGGGTTGCCTTGAACCCCCAACGGTGGGCTGCCTATGCCCAGGAGACTGACTGTGTAAGTGCTTTACTTACCTGCAAAAACTAACCAAACTTACCTCTCCAAGGAACTGTTGATTTTTGCACTGTGTCCACTTTTAAAATAGCTATTTGCCATTTTAACCAACACTGTGTATACTAACGTTTTAAATCAAAGTTCTATACTTACCTCAGTGAAGTACCTTGCATTTTATGTACTTACCTCAAATCTTGAATCTTGTGGTTTTAAAATAAATTAAGAAAAGATTTTTCTATATAAAAACTATCGGCCTGGAGTTAAGTCTTTGAGTGTGTGTTCCTCATTTATTGACTGTGTGTACAACAAATGCTTAACACTACCCTCTGATAAGCCTACTGCTCGACCACACTACCACAAAATAGAGCAGTGGTATTATCTAAGTTTGCCACTATCAACCACTAAGGGGAGCCCTTGGACTCTGTGCACACTATCTCTCACTTTGAGATAGTATATACAGAGCCAACTTCCTACAGGCATCAACACCATTATTAGATTGTTTTCCCGCAGTCGGTGAGAATGGAGTGTAGACTAAGTGTAAGTAATGAGATGTCCATGTGAAAAAGAGTGAAACATTGCAATGGCCACAGGTGTCCGGACAGGAGGGCTGGCACATGTTAATCTACAGCATTATGTACCACGAACAAATGCTTGCAGGGGAAGTAACATATTCCATTTGAGGCATGTGTGACTGTAGATACACATGCTTGCATAGACTGTAAAGCATTCCCCCTCAGAAGCGGTGGCTAACCTGTGGTTGTTGCAGTTGTTTGAAATAGTGTGCATAGCACTGCCTGACATACATTGGCTTGTTGGCGTGCTAAAACATTCACACAATAATGTTTTGTGGGGGTGTGGTGTGCACCATGTAGCTGCATTACATAAGTCAGCTATTGGGGTGTTTCCTAGAAACGGCATGGATTCTCCTTTCTTCCTAGTGGAGTGTTCTCTCTGAGGTAGAGGTAAAGTTCTCTTGGCTTTAGCATAAAATGTTGAAATGCATTTAACTATCCATTTGGCTATGCCTGATTAGGAAATAGGGTTTCATTAATGTGGAGGGGAAAAAGCAACAAATAGTTGCTTTGTTTCCCTGAAAGAGTTAGTTCTATTAATGTAGAACCTATGGACTCTTTTTACATCTAACGTATGGAGTGCTCCATCTGCCACTGAATCTGGTTGTGGGGAAAAAATGGTAACTTGATTGATTGAGGTGAAAATGGGAAAAAAAAATTTAGGGAGAAATTTAGGGTTGGTGCGGAGAAACACTCTGCCTCTGTGTAGCTGGAAGAAAGGATATTACAGGGTTAAAGCCTGGAACTCACCAAGACGCCTAATTGAGGTGACAGAGACAAAAAATGCCACTTTCTATAAGAGGAACTGAAGGGGGCATGTGTGTAGGGGTTGAAACGGAGGAACCATAAGTCATGTAATAACAACATTAAGGTTCCATGAGGGTGCAGGTGGAAACCATGGTGGAATACCTCGTTTGAGCCCCTCCCTGAAGGCTTTGATGACTGATATTTGAAGTTTGAAGAATGAGACATGTTGCCTATTCTGTACTGAAACAAGATGTAATCTTATGGATGTGAAAGCCAACCAGCTTTCAGTAAGTGGAGCAAGTAACAGACAGTGTCTTAAACTCTGGCTTTGAAAGGGTTAAAGTGTTCTGAATTACATAGCAGACAAACCTTTTCCATTTTGATGCATAGCAAGCTCTAGTGCTAGGTCTACCAACTTCTTTAAGAATGTTCATACATTCAGGTGGCAGATTAAGGTCACCAAACTCTAAGAGTTTTAGGATCTGGATGTTGGAGTTCTCTATGGTTCCAAGTGTGAAGGTCTGGTTTGGGAGCTTACTGTGGGGAAGTACAGAGAGGTCTAGTAGTGTTGTGAACCAGGGTTGACGAGCCCAGGAGGGAGCTACTAGCATCATTCTGAGAGATGTTTGCCTGAGCTTCCGAACCAGAAATAATGGGAGAGGGAGAGGAGGAAAAGCATAGGCAAATATCCCTGACCAACTCATCCATACTGCGTTGCCCTTGAATAGTGGGTGTGGGAACCTGGAGGTGAAGTTTGGGCATTTTGCGTTTTCTGCAGATAGGAAAAGGTCTAGCTGACGAAATCCCCATCTCTGGAAGTATGGGAGGAGGACTTCAGGGTGGACTTTCCACTTATTGACTTGTTGCTGCATCCTACTGAGCAAGTCTGCAAAATCATTGTCCATGCCTGGGAGATATTCTGCTAGCAGTTGAATGTTGTGATGTAATGCACATCTCCATGTGGTCTGTGGTAGTTGCAGAGACCATGTCCTACTCCCTGTTTTTGTAGACAGTACATGGCTGTCATGTTGTCCGTCCGGACTAGGACAACCCTTTGAATGAGGTGAGGAAGGAAAGCTTTTAAGGCTATGTGTACAGCTTAAAGCTCAGGAGTGTTGATATGGAGACCACAGTGTTTGATGTCCCATATACCCTGTACTGTTGGGTCTTTCAAATGTGCACCCCATTCCGTGAGTGATGCATCTGTTGTCAGTTATGTCGGGAAAAGGGTCGTGAAAGGGCTGCCTCCCTAGCATTTTGTTGGTATTACACTACTGCAGAGAGTAATGAGTTTGGCAATCTATCAACACTAGATCCTCTAATTGTCACTGTAATTGAGACCACGGCTGAGCTAGACATTACTGTAACCGGCGCATGTATAGTTGGGCATGGGGTAGTATGGCGATATAGGAGACCATCAGCCCTAGGAGGTACATTACTGTCCTCACTGTTACCTGCTGATTTGTTTGAAATTGAGAATTGGGGTAGGCTAGCCCTATTTGCATGTTTAGAATTGCCCCTAGATATAGTTGTATCTGTAGAGGTTGTAGGTGAGACCTGGGAATGTAGATGGTAAATCCCAAGCGGTGAAGCAGATCTATTGTAATCTGAGTGTACTGTTGACACTGTTGGAGAGTATTGGCTTTGATAAGCTAATCGTCCAAGTACGGAAGCACGTGTATCTTTCATCTGCGTAGATGGGCTGCCACTACCACCAGACACTAGGAAAATATTTGAGGTGCAGCAGTCACCTCGAAGGTGCTCTGACACAATGTATTTGTTTAGTGGCCTTAAATCTAGGAATGGCCGCAAGGAACCATCCTTTTTGGGTATTACGAATTATAGGGAGTATGCTTCTCGACCTTGGTGTTGAAGAGGGACGGGTTCTATAGCTCCTTTGAGGAGGAGAACTTGGACTTCCTGTTTCAGCAATGTTTAGTGTTCCAGAGATAGTCGGTGAGTTCAAGGTGGAATGTTGGGAGGTGAAGCAGTGAGCTCCAGTCAATAACCATGTTGGATAATATCCAACACCTACTGAACAGATGTTCTTGTTTGCCATGTGGGTAGAAAATCCTGTGTTCGACCCCCAACAGGTGTTGTAGGATTGGGGTGGGGAAGTGGGGGGAGTCATTATTTAGTGGTGGATGTTCCATCACATGGGGAAGCACTTTTGGCATTTTTGCCCATGTATGAGCCTCTAAAGTAACCTCTTTGAACTTTGACTGCATTGATACGAAGTGGAGGCTCTGAAGAGGTGGCTTTGGAGCCTCCACGAAAACTAGAGCGGCCAAAAGAGCCACAGGGAGTAGATGTTTGAAGGGCCTCCGTTGATTTTGCCATCTCAGGGACTTTTTTAATTTTCTCTAAGGTCTGGTCGACTTAGGGACCAACGAGATGCTCCTTGTGAAACAGGACATTAAGTAGACTTTTGCACCTCTGGTTTGAAACCAGTTATATGCAGCCATATGTGACACCTAAGTAGGATGCTACTGTTGATACCTAGGACTGCCGTATCAGCAGCGTCCAAAGCACAGCATACGGAGGTGTTTGATATTAGCTTGCATTCTGACACAAGCTCTTGTTTCCACTTTCGTGCTCATCTGAGAGATATGGTAGGAGGTCCTCCATTTCATTCCTCTATACAGAGTCGTATCTAGCAAGCAGACCCATTGAGTTGGCAATGTACCAGTGATTGGTGGATTGTGCTGCAACCCTCTTTCCTGCCGCATCAATAAATTTACTTTCTTTATCAGGTGGCGGGGCTTCTCTGCTAGCTTACATACTGGCTCACTTGTGAGCAGTTGTAATCACGAGCGAGTCAGGTGGTACTTGCCCTCTAATACATATAGGACCCAATAGGGAGGGCTTGTATTTTTTATTGACCCTAGGTGTGATCACTCTAGCCTTGACTGCCTCTAAGAATATCTTGAGAATGGTATAACACACGCCTTTTGGCATGGGTAAGTATTGGATGGACGTTAGTGTAGCTGAAAGTCTCAAAGAGGAAATCCTCCTCTCAAGGTTCCTTGTGAAGTTGTACATCATGAAATGCTGCAACCCTACCAATTGCTGCTAAGCTTTAGAATCATCATAAGGGGAAGGCTGGATATAGGTCCGGGTCTGTGTCACCTGGAGTGTCTACATCATAGGTGTCCAAAGGGTCAGTGTGTGGTGGCGTCATGGCCTTCATTGTGGCTGCCTGTATAAGACTGGCGGGATTTCTGAGGGGGAATATCTAGTGGCTCTCCATGAGAGTGTGGTGGAGACAATGAAAGTGGTGGTGGCGGTGGATGTGGGGGAGGTAGAGGCAGTGGTGGTGATGAGGGTGGTGGAAGCGGCAAGGGAATGGTTGCTTTATTGTGATTTCTTCCCTTGTTTCGTTAGTTTTGGAGAGTCCCGAGCCTCCTGGAAAGAAATCTCTCTTTTGGGTGGTATAAGAATCTTGGCCGAAGGCTTTGCAAGGATACCACCAGTACGGGGCTGAATTTTATTTGCTTGTGCTGAACATCCAACTTCTCCTGCAGTTTGTGAAGGATAGGCTTGACTGTCTTGCCAGAATGAGGTTTCAGAGCTGGCTTTGAAGCTTTCGGGTCTGAGCTATGTTTGTGTTTCGGCGCCGAAGTTCCACTCAAAGTCAATGGGGAGGAAGTCGACGGTCAGCTCGGCACCGAGGTGCTTGATGCCGTAGGTTTTGGCCTTGGTTGGTGTTTCAGTGCCAAGCTTGAGGGCAGGGCCTTGGAAGGGATTACTCAGTGCCGACCATGGCCAGAGGGCAGTGGTGGGCCAAGGGTCTCTTGACCAGAGCGTGTTGTGTGTTTTTTTGTGTGTGTTCAACACGGGTAGAGGTAGATGACAACCTACACTCACGGACTATTAAGCCGGCGTAATGTCTTGCATCTCCAGGTCTACTTCTAGATCAGAGTAGGAACTGCCCTCTGAAGAAAATGCCTCTTACTCTGCAATGGATGCCTCCAGGTGTTGTTCTCCCTCATCACAGAGGTCTTCATAGTTGAAGAAGTTGGGAGTTTCTTCGACGCTTCTCCTATGCATTTTGAGATGACGTGCTCGACAATCTCATAAAGATTTCTAGGAAAGGAAAGATCAAAAAGCCTCGCAATCCGCCTCCCTATGGTCTGGAAACAGAGACAGGCTGCAGGCTTGACACTTGATATAACTCTGTTTGGGGATATTGCGCGTGACAGGGAGGGCTGAACGTGAAGGGCGTCTGTTTCATCCCCAGCAGGGCATTCTCTGGAGAAAATGTGGAAGACTGATAAAGATAGCCCTGGAGGGCGAGGCACTAAAGGGCCGTGGTCGAGGCACGTTAACCCAACGATTGGTGTAGCTACTCCTTTATACGCAAAGTAAGAAAGCGCAATCGAAAACAATACAGATGAGAGTAAATCGGGAATTGAAACGGTCTGGAACCACAGCATTAGCACAAAAGTCTGAACCCGACGGCAGAGAGAAAACAACCTGGAGTTGATGCCCCTGTGCTGTATCACAGAGAAGGAAGATGCACTCTAACTCTTGACTCAAAGACTTTTTTGAAGAAAACCAACCTGCACACACCCAACACTAGATGGCAGGAGCACACAAAGCATGTCTATCCACCGCCACACATGCCTCAAACTCAGACGTACACTACAGAAGAGAGGAAAGAGTGGGAATGCGATACCTGAAGCTATCTCCCAAAGTACAATAAGAGGGAAGCCTACAGCACAAACCAAAGGCAATTTGAGCTATGGTGAAAAATTCCATCCATGGAAACCCCAATCTGGAAGTGATCTTTTCTGTTACTTCGGATGAAGTTCCCACTTGCGGTTCTCCAAGTAGAGGTAACACCAAGCATCCGCTCTCACATTAAGGCTGCTTCTGAGGTGTGCTGCTACAGGGCAAATGTCCCATTGCTGAGCTCCATGTCCACTGTCAGACCACACATGGTCCATAACCACACACTGCCCTGCCTGTTGATGTAATGGGTTGTGGTGATTTTGCCTGAAAGAACTTGCACAGCACTCGAGTTGGAAAGGTGAAAAGCCTTCATAGCTAATTTAATTATGTGTTGTTGGTCCTCTGACGCAGAATGTAGGCCCCACTCCAGCGCAAAAAAAAAGAGGTGTATGTAATTACAGTAGCCAGCAACTGTGGAGGACTGAAGGGAAGACACATGCACAGGTTGGAGGGACACCAGTGGGTGCAGATATGGGAGGAGAGAATCGAAAATCTGTACATGACCCAAGAGGCTCCTCTGACACTGGACCCACTGCTTCCTTGTGTACTACTGAAGGGCTCTCATCCACTATTTAGCATATAGCAACATAAGAATGAACAAGACCATCAGGCCTAACTGGTGCATCGCTTGAAGAACTGCACTAGGTATCTGAGCCTAAAATATCAGAATCATATGCTAAATATCTGCAATCCTTAGAGGAGGAAAGGGCCTTCATGTGGGTCTTTTGTAGCTCCATTCCTATGAAAACCAGCCCTGTGTATGGGTGAGATAGGACTTGTGGATACTGATCATGAAGGTTAGTCACGAAGAATGGTCATGGGGCACTGGAGGTGTTCTGTAACCAGTGCAAGGGACTTTGCCTTCATCAGCCAGTAGTCCAGGTATGGCAATACATTGACTGTTGAGCACAGCAGAGAAGCAGCCACCCCACCAAAAGCCATTACACTGGATAAAACCTGCATTCCCAAACAGAAGAGCTTGGAGCTGATAGTGCTGAAACACCATGGTAAACATGAGGTACTGCATGTGAGCAGGAAGAATCAGCAGTTGAAAGTAGGCGTCCTAGAGGTCCAATGACATATGATGATACCCAGTGTTGAGGGCCAACCTCTTGAACTTGTCAAGGAGAATAAAAAGGTTTACGAGGCTAAATGCTAGGAAGAGTCTCATGCCCTCCATCCTACTTCTGGACCAAAATGTAAAGCAACTAATACTGTGCGCCCCGTCCCTCCACAAGCACTACCTCTATGGACCATTCATTAAGCAAGAAACAAATTACCATCTCCATCTCGCAATATCAGGACAGGACGGCAGTATGGTGGTAAGGACAGGAAGGGTAGACTGGAGGGTGTCAGGGCAGTGCTGGTGTCATGTGTCAGGTGGAGCCAAGTGCTTGAGGATTGATAACTTGGACAGCCCTGTGTTCATGAGAAGCGCACCAAGGTCAGAGCCTGAGCAAGTATGGAGTCTAGTGCCATCCGTGCCATAGCCATTGAGACTGCCGAACCCCCAGAAGTTTGTCAAGCCTTTGGGAGTATCCCAGACAGTAATACATGTCAGGATAGTAAGTCCTGAAGATATCCAGCAGGCCTTTCAGACGGTCCTGACTTGGGTAGGGTTGGTGGATGAAGTCAAAAATTCCGGCTTCATCTTTTTCAATTTCACAATCGGCTGTGAGGAATAGCTAGGAGTTTGGAATGGTGTTCACAACTCTGAATGGTCCTGGGAGTGGGGCCATTTACTCAAGGAAGATTTGTCCTTTTTATGTTTTACTTCACACTTTTTGTAAGAGATCGTTCTCTGTCAGCAGATTTCCCTTAAGGTAATAGGTTGAAGTCCTCCTCCTTGATGTAACCATACATAGCTTGACCTCTTGTTCAATGACCTTTGAGTACTTCAATGAACAGAGTCACAGTCAAGGGGCAGTGTTCTGATGATCATTGACACAACATGCAGATATCATGCAGATCCAACAAGGGCATCAGTATACAAAATCTGAAGGAGGGATTAAACCTGACAATCTCAGAAGGCATCCAACATAGTCACTGTAAAAAACTGAGGAATTTCATCAATGAAGGACAGTGAAGAGCATTTGACCTGCATTGATAAGTCATGAAAAAAAACTGAAACTGGTACAACTTTTAAGTGATCACATCAGGAAGGGCAGAGTCGTGATTGAGGCTGCATGATGCCAGCTGCAGCGCTGGAGAGTTGCTCTTGGGCAGAAAGTATTCAGATTTAGTCTGGCGGGGAAGGAAATTCATAAGGTGAGAAAACATTGGGGAGAAATATCCACCAGAACTATCAAGCCGGTCAGAGAGATAGAAAACCTGACCATCTGTGCAGCTTAATTGAAAGTAGCAATGACTATTACTTTAAAGATGTTGGGGTCAACTACTTTCCCTGAAGTACCAAACTAGAGTGACATGAATGAAAGGGCAAGCTGTGCATCTTTGGCAGACTTGTTCTTGGTGACAGGAAGCAGGTGGGGCTTCCCTCAAATAGTCCTTTATTCAGGGGAGAGTAAAACATGTAAACTCATCAAGCATTTGAAATATGATTTGTACATAGGTAAAATAGTTTAGCTGGATGTGATCCCTCTTTATGTTTATAACCAAACCATTTCCTGCCTCAATTAGTTTCAATCACAGTGATAATGTTTCTTGGAGACCATTCCTGAAGACCTCTCCACAGCTTTCTAGAATCCAATGAAATTCCATTTATGTCAGTGCTCGCTGCAGAACTGGAGATGAAGCAATAAGTACATTAAACACTTTCCTATGTCAGCATACTTCAATCCCCAACTTAAGTTTCTCAGACACTGGACCTGAGAAGACGATCCTCTCATAAACTATTCACTGCTGATCAGCCAGCCGCACACCAAAACTAATTTAACAGAAACAGCCCACCCCTGACGGCCCCCTCCATACAATGCACCAGAATAGTCCAATATGCACATTTATCAATGTATAAAAATTATATAGAAATCACATGTAAGAGGACCACTTTCTGGAGCAAGGCTATAGTTATCATCCACCACTGATTAAAAGAGCTACCCTTGACACGCAGTGACTGACTATTGGATACCTAAAAATCATATCATGACTGTCAAGGAATAGCACCTCACTGGCCTTAAATTCTTTTAGTAACACCACTATGATGTGCACACCGACAGGACTTTCCAAACCTAATCAGATATCCTTTTGCAGGTTTGACCCCAAAGTAGAAGATATTGCTCTGCAGCAAATGACAGCTTGCAAAAACCAGACTTCAATACAGTCCAATAAGTAATACTTGTGTCTATAGGGAATGCTCATCAATTTATCCTTGTCCCTGCTTCACACAGTGCATTTTTCTCAGGACTCCCTTTCCCACATGACAAGCAGGCTTTAATTAATGTTAACTGAAAACAGAAAGAAGATGGCAATAAGTAAATAGTAGAATGTACGCAGGTTCATCTTTAATTCAGCAGTACCATGTGCATTCTGTTGAAAGAGAAAAGTCTGCCCGCTACACAAAAGACATGAACTGATATTGTATAGGTTTTCTCCCCTCTGTTCTTTTCATTGGAAACAGTCTGGCATGCGTGTAAAAACATACAGGAGTATGCCTATATTCATAGTGCAGAACTGTACCTGAGGTCTCGGTCTTCTTCACCATGAGCATCTAAATAAACGGAACCCCAAAGGCAGAAACGATGGCCACGAATGATGATGATGACAGACGCATTGATTAACAGAAAGATTCCAGTCCCTGCACCACAGTTTTGAGAGTGCTAAACAAGATCAGAGAGAAGAGCAAAAAACAATGTTTCATGGAAAATATACTAGAATGCACAAGCATCTGAAATTCACTAGTTTAGAAAATGGATTTAACAAATTTCTAAAAATACATACATTTTGCATCAATTAGTTATAAAGTGCAAAGATGTGTAATAAACTTGAATATTGCTAAAGAACAAGTTACTACCCTTCATTAACATTGTTTCTGGTGGATACACTACCTAAATAAAAAATCCTCAACTCTGAAATATTCCCAATGTACCAAACTGGATCCAGAAACCTTTCGCAACAGTGCTCCAGTGCACTGCTAGGTGACTCTGCGCATGCTTTGTTCCACCCTGAAAGTGATGGAGCTTAGCCGCATATAAGCTCCAACCCTATGTGCGGACATCAATTTCTTGTTTGACTGTTTCTGCACACTTGGATGCGGAGTACAAAACAACTGTCATACCATTGTGCAGATCTCTCATTATGGATCTTTTTAGATGGTGAAAAGAGAGCACTCCACATAATGTGGAGCTATGAGGGCAGTGAGGAATGTGCGGTTAGAAAGAGAATCAAACAGAAAGAGGGTTACCAAAGGTAAGTATCTAGCTCGTCTGATGGATACTTCTAACTCCTGATTCCTCTGCTGACTCTCCTGACTGCTGAGGGTCAGCCCAGGCTCCCCTCCAAGGATCGAGTCCCCTGGAACTTGCTGGTCCTCTTTAGCCCTGCAACTCTTTTTTTGTTCCAACTTGCATTTGCCGAGGCTTGTTGGTGGTCCTCCTGACCAATGATCGACTGCGACCCGGTGACCGACGTGGGATATCATCTGCACGGCTCCAAGGACTTCTCTGCAGCTCCTGGACTCCACAGCAGATCTTCATCTTCCCTTGTCAACCCAGATCTTCATCCACAGAAGGGTGCGTAGTTGCTTCTGCCCTGTCTGGATACTCCATCGTGGACTGGACTCTGTCCGCTTCTTTTGCACGTCCTCCTCTTCTATAATCCACCCTTGGGTTCCTGGTCTAGTCCTGTTTTGTTTTTTTGTGTCCTCATTTATTTTATATACTTCCATTGTGATTTAGGCCAGGTCCATATTCCAGTGTATCCTGGACGAGTCCAAGCAATCATTATGGGAAGTCTAAGGGGGATAAAGACACAAGGTATCTTTATCCCCTATAAAAGAGATAATCATCGGACACTAAACCAAAGGGAGAGCGCTCTGATCCACCCAGTTTACCCATGGTTGCCATACATTTTGTGTATTTTTTGCCCCAGATCGACTAAGATCTAACTTGCACATTTTTGTTACTGCAGACACCCATTCTGATCAAGTGGGTGGGATAGGGGGGATCCAATATCGACATATCTCCCGCCTACCCAACAATATCAAGTAGAATAGTAGGTGTCTATTGGGCCTAGGCAGGTTTTGTAGCTCTAGAGAGCAACCAAGTAAAATTAATGCAGGGGTAACCCTAAGCTGTAGCTTTAACACATTAGCCATAACTTCAAAAATCTCGAACCAGAAACCCGACATCTGAGAGCAAGACAAAACAGATAAATATCATCAGCTCCAAGTAGGCCACATTTCCTACAAGCCACCTGTACATTTAAATAAAAGTTTGTTAATTTATTTGGCGTATAATATACCCTATGTAACACGAAGAGATGATTTCTCCTGAGGAACGCCGGTTTTACCACCCGATAAAGGAGCTGCCAAGAACATACTCATAATTTACTAATCTCCTCACAGTTAACCACATCATCCCATAAGGAGCCAGGAAAGTTCTGATCACGGTCTAAACTATCTAAGAATAACCTATAGTAGGTTGCCACTTTTTTCCTACCAGGTGGGCCCTTACTCAGTAACTCCTCTAGCTCATTAGTATAATCGCCGCTTTCTTGTAGGGAGCATGCCCAAGCTTGTAATTGTTAATATTTAAACCTGGATAGTAAACCCTGTGTTGCTATCACAAATGTATCCCAAGATTTTAAAATTCCTTCTTGAAATACCTGCCCCCACTCCACAATACCAGCTTCCTTCAAAGGGTGAGATAAGACATCCTTAAAGCATTCTGGAGAGCTCCAAATAGGAGCATAAACACTATAGTATGATAGTTTCGTGGCCTTCCTTATCTGCGCCCACAATGAAGCAGCTGCTTGTAACGTCTCCAGTCTTACTCTTTAATAGAACTTCGGATGTCCAAATTTATACAAAAAAAAAAAAACGGCCTTACCCTCCCTTTTCAACATAACTCTCCTCTGGTGAGTACCCTCATTTCCTGATAATAAATCTTTTGCGTTCTTGAACTGAAAGGCCCATGCATATAGTTGGATATTGGGGAGAGCAATCCCTCCTTTATCATATTTCCTTCTAAGTTTTTTCTTTGCAATCCTAACCCCTTTGGAGGCCCAGATAAAATTGTCAATTCTTGCCTGGAGTTTTTGTATTCTTGAAGTATAACGGGATCATATTTAAAAGGAAAGTAACCTTGGGGAGAATGAATATCTTTACTAGATTTACCCTTCCATATAAAGTTAATGGTAAATTTACCCAACTTAACAGAAGTTTATCTACTTCACGTGTCACCAATTTCAGATTTTCCAGAGGGAAAACCTCTAGTTTGTTACAGATCTTAACACCAAAGTATTTTATCTCCTCTTTTATTAACCTATGTTTCCCATTCATATTCCATATCATTATTTCTGTTTTCACCATATTGATGGCATACCGTCCAAAGTCCCTCATTAACGCCTCAAGTCTTCTTAACGCAGAGGGCAGATTTTCCGTAAAAATCATGCTATCATCTGCATACAAAGAATTTGTTTTCTCCCAATCCATATAGGCAACAGGCTTAATCAGGGGATCCTTTTTAATCATAAGGGTCAATGGTTCTATGTACAAGTCAAACAGTAGCGGTGAAAGGGGGCAGCCCTGCCTGGTCCCTATAGTAATAGAAGAAGGGTTAGTTAAGTTCCCATTTAGCAATAATCTAGCAGATGGGGCGTTATAGATGCTTTCCAAAAACCCAAGAAAGTTTGGCCCGAAATTAAGATGTGTTAAAATAAAGTTTAGGTATTTTCAATTTACTCAATCAAACGCTTTAGTAGCATCCAAAGTTATAACTGCCAAGGGTAATTCAGGTGTACTTGCCCAATACATTGCCCCAATCAATTCATTGGACAATTGGTGCATATGTCTGCCCTTTAATAAACCCTTTTGGTCCCCCTGAACCAGTCCCCCCATGATCTTACCTAACCTATTAGCCAAAATACTAGTCAATATTTTATAATCATTGTTTAACAAGGAAATTGGTCTGTATGATTCACAGAGTAAGGGGTCCTTCCCAGGTTTCATGAGGGTAATCACCACTTCATTCCAAGATTTTGGGAGAGAAGACTCTCCCATAAAAATAAGGTCAAAAAGATATTTCAAAACTGGGGTTAGGACTCCTTGCAGTTTTACATAAAATTCAATCCGTGAACCATCAGGTACTGCTGCCTTCCCTCCATTACCTTTGGAGATAGCCTGGACTAACTCGCCTTCTAAAAACTTTTCCTCCAATAGTGTTTTTCCTTCATCATCAAGTTTTTGCATCTTTAAATCTTCTACTCCTGGCAGCCTGCCCCCCAATGTGTTTAATGAATCTTCTGTATACAAGGCTTCAAAAAAGTTCACAAATGCTTTCTGGACCTCTAAGACATCCCTTAAAATCACCCCGTGGTGGAATCTCTTATTTCTGTCACCTCGTTCCTTACAAGATCTGATTTCACTTTCCATGCCAACAACTTTCCAGCACTCTCACCTTACTCAAAGTGTGCAAGTTTGCTTGCCTCCCATCTTTTCCTTACTCTTGCTTCTATTACCAATAGCAACGAGGCCCGTTTAGACAGCAGTTCGAATAATAATGATTCATAGTTTTTCCCTTTTAACTGTAATTTCCTTAAATTTTCTTCTAAAATGGCCAGGTCGTTCTCCAAGTTCTGTATTTCTTTACAGTAATCTCTATTTCTCTGAGCAGAAATACTGATCAAGATCCCTCTAATGTAAGCCTTGTAGGAATCCTAAACCATATGAGGGGGCGCAGAGTTCATATTAAACTCAAAAAAGGACTAAGCTGTCACTTACTAAACGCTTCACCACCTTAGTGTCATTTAGAAGGGATCAATCCAACATCCATATTCTTGAAAGATGTACTGCTGCACCCTCTAATGTTAAAATTACTGTGGTGTGATCCAACAAATGTGCTGGGATATGTTGAATGTCCACAACGGTTTTCCTAAGTGAACTAACTAATAAAAAGTAGTCTATTCTTGAGTGGTGTTTATACTTCTTGTTATTAAGTGGAGCCTTGGGAACGCCTATGAGACTCTCTCCAGATGTCCACCAATGCAAAATGTTTCATCATTATCTTAATATATGCTAACGACTTCTGACATCCTAACAATCTACTTCCAGTGGATTTATCCAATAAATGATCTAACACTACATTAAAATCACCTGCCATTATAATTGGGTACCGGACATCCAACAGTTCATTACATAAATCGTGCAATGACGTTGTGTCGTCAATATTTGGGCCGTAGTAAGATACCAAAATATATAGATTTTTGTTGAGTCTAATGTCAGCCATAACCCATCTGCGTTTCATATCCACCTTATGATGCAAAATAGAAATGTTCGACCCGCTTTTCACCAAAATCAATACCCCCTTAGAATGGAATGTATTCCCGAGCAGATCATTTGCTTAATCCATCTCTGAGATTTAAAAATTTCATGAGCCTCTACAGCCGCAAGATGAGACTCCTACAGCATTACAATCTGGGCTGGAGAGTCCCTAATATACTGAAAAATATCATTCCTCCTAGGCTTAACACGCAGGCCGTTCACATTCCAGGAGAGAATCTGAAGTCTACTTCCAACCATGTCCTCTATCTTTAGTAAATGTTATGGGCTCTATTATAAAAGGTGTTACCCACCGGACCTTCTTATAATGAGGTACACATTTTTTATTTTCCTGACCTTCTTTCCTCCACCCCCCCCCCCCCCCCCCAAAATACTCCACCTCCCCAGTCCCAGGTTCCCTGGGGAACCCCACCCATATTTAACCAGCTATTAAGCCATTTGGTGCTGTTGAGCCACTTCATCATACTATCGTAGCTCAGAAAAAAAAGAAAAGAGAGTAAAGAGAGGAGTAAACAGGCATAGAGGCCACCTCCAGGGTAGTCATCCTTGAATTTGCCCAATAGAGTGTCCGCTTCTTGGACGTCTCTTAGATTATATATTTTGTTGTTTCCCATTACTCTCAGGGTTGCCAGGAATTTCAATTGAATCGTAGCTGCTAATTTCTTGAAATCTTCCATCCTCTTACCTGACTCCCATTGCCTATTTGAAGTAATACGGGAAACATCAGATCTAACCTCAAAAGAACAATTTTTTACACATAATGTTCCCATTTTTAAAGCTTTTAACAGAATCTTTTATTTAACTGTATAAGTAAGAAAATTCACCAAAATCCTCCTAGGCTTTGTCCTATTTGGCGATTTCCGGAAAGGATCCCTATGGACACGCTGTATATCTCTACTTAAAACTTCCTCCGAACCTTCCCACGCCCCGCTCTGTTTCAGGAGATCTACCACAAATGCCTTGATATCTTCGCCTTCACTTCCTTCCGGAACATTCATTAACTTAATATTATTTCTTCTCGCGTTATTCTCCAATGATTCCAGCCTTTCAGTACCCTGTTTATTCTTAGCCTTCAATTTGTCAATTTCTCTAGTACTCTTCTCTACTGCTTCATTTAGCTGATCCACTTGCATTTCCAAGGCATGGGTTCTTTGAGTCAGTAGATCCATCTTGTTCGCTAAGGTTTCACATACTTCCTGAATCCCCTTCTGATTTGCCTGAGAGGCCGAAAAACCCTGCATGACTTCCTTTGTTAAAGAGTAAGGTAAGGACTCCAAAGAACCTGACTGAGAGGACAATGGATTTGCTTCGTCAAGTAGCCCTCACTGGGATTCAACTGAGTTCACTGTTGACTCCACTGAGATGGCATTGTCCAAAAAGGGGCCTATTTCTTCCCCTGTATAGACCAAAGACTGCACTGGGCCTCCCGAAACTGGAGCACCAGAAGCCATTACCCCCAAGGACAGAGAAGACTGGGATGTAGGAGAAGTCCAAGGCAGGTTTAATTGCCCTCCCCCCTCCAGTCCTGCACAGCTTTATTTAATGCCAAAACTGGAGGGGAGGAAGGGAGAGGGGAAGAAGGGGAGGATGTGGCCATAGCGTCAACTAAATTCTTGGCCTTAAAATAAGACCTCAGAGAAGGCGTAACTCTTAGATGTCAGGGGGTGGGGGGGAGAGTTAGGCAATTTATTTCCTTCCCTGAAAAAAGTACAGTTTCTTTGGTAATTTCTTCTGGGAAGACCTCCAAGCTATCCCCTGAGACCAAAATGCCCCCCTCACAAAGGAGCCCACCCCTCCGCTTCCAAAATTTGGTGGGAAAAAGTCCCCTGCTTTGAACCACCCAATGCAGCAAAGTTTGTGGTGTCCCCCACTCCTCCCGGTACCTGGAAGACGGTGTTTAAATCCCATGAAAAATCTGGCTCCCCCAATACTCGAGGGACGGGAAAAAACGCTTTCCCCTTTCTGGATGGCAGCAACTCCCTCCAGCTACTCCACGTCGCTCCTCGACTTGTGCTGCCTCTTCCTGGAGTGATCCTGGTCACGCCTCTCAGCGCGACCCTGAACGTGAGGGTCCTGACTCTCCTCACTCCGAGAGCGGCTCTTCCCCAGTTGCCACCACTCTCCCTCGTCGTTGTCTCCGCCGATTCTGGTTCTTGCGTCCCGACCCGCGTCGGGACGTGCTCCCGTGGATGAACTCGAGGCAGCATATACCGCCGACGAAAGTAAGCCTGAGGGGGAGGGGGGAGGCTCCAGCCTGTGATCCTCTACTCCACCTCTTACACATCGGGCCCACACAGCGCCGCGACTAGCTTAGCAGCTTCTCTGCTGCTGACCGCTGGCTGCAGTGTTCCCCCAGCGTATCGTCACCTGATCCCCAGTCTAGTCCTGTTCTTGCAAAGTTCCTTTTTCTAAGTCCTCTTGCTAGCCTTTGGGATAATCAGGAACTTACATCTGCTCTCCTGGTCACTGGAGGGGTCACTTTGGTACTCACCACTTGGGATCCCATGTTCTCTCAGCTCCCCTCTAACTACTCAATATCCTTGGGTGGGGTGACTTTACTTCACATTCCACTATTTTAGTATATGATTTGGTCCCCCTATTGTGTACTTACAGCCAGTTGGGGGGCTGCCTATAAGTAATCTAGTTCAGTGCTATTATAATAAAGTACCTTTATTTTTGTAACACTGTGTGGTTCCTTTCAGGTATAATAAGTTGGTGTGTCTCTGCTGCTGTTGTATTGCAAGTGCATTACACTCCTCATAGATAAGTCTTGGCTGCTCACCACAGCTACCACTAGAGAGCCCTGGCTTCATAGGCACTGTCTTCATTCACTAATAGGGGTCGCCTGGACCTGGTATAAAGTGCAAACACCTTAGGTGTACACCACACACAAATCCAGCTTCCTCCAAATACCTTTAATAAACTGCATTACAACAGGTGATATAAACACAGCCACTTGGATCAGCAAACGTAAAGGACTTATGTTCGGTAACACCTTATCTAGTTGTAGATTTCGTGCCTTAGAATTTCCCCAGTTGTTAGTCTGGATCCAGAGATTTTTCTCAAGAAGTACCCCTGCACGCCGTTAGGTGGTGTGGATCTGCCCCACATCCGTTGGTGGGGGTGTCTACACCGGAAATGACATCGCAGAGCCTATATAGGTGCCAGCCCGGCAGGCAACTTCAGTTTCTTCTCATGACTTTCCATGCCTGAAGCGCAGAGCCATGGAAACACTGACCACTGATTTGAAAAAACTAGGGCCCTGAAAGGAGAAACCCTTTCCCTAGATCTCAGTTTGCAGAACTGGGGGGGATGGATGGGTCAGTAAGGAATCTGCAACTAGATACTGTCTCTACCAGATAAGGCGTTATCGAAGGCAAGTAACTTGTCCATCAGATGGAGACATCTAGTTGCAGATTCCATACTTTAGAATAGATTATCAAGCAATATAAATCCCGGAGGTGGGTCTGCGAAAAAAGACCACACCAGAAATTTCTGCAAGACCGAACAGGCAACGTGACAGGACCTGACTGTTCAGGAAGTAATGTTTGTTAAATATGTGCATAGATGCCCACGTTGCCGTCTGACAGACGTTCAGGACTGGAACTCTGCATGTTAACAAAGTGGTTGCAGCTTTGGCTCTGGTAGAATGAGCACGCAAACATGCTGCGGGTTGCTTCTTAGCCAGTGTATAGCACTGTAAGAAGCGGTCTCTGTATATACTATATCAAGATGAGATATACTGTGCACAGAGTCCAGGGGTTCTCCAAGAGGCTTGACAGAGGCAATAATAGATAATACTAATGCTCTAATAATGGTAGTGTGGGCGAGCAGTTAGGCTTATCAGAGGGTAGTGTTAAGCATTTGTTGTACACACACAAGCAATAGAAGAAACACACACTCAATGGCTTAACTACAGACCAATAGGATTTTATATAGAAAAATATATTTTTGTCACTTTATTACTAGAACCACAAGACTCAGTTCAGAAGTAAATACTGTTGCAGGTAAGTACTTAGGATAGACATCAATGTAACTTTGTTTCACTTTAGTTAAGTAAACAGTTTTTAAGAAAACAGAGAACATCTATTTTAAAAGTGGACTCTGCATTTTCAGAACAGTTCCTGGGGGAAGAAAATAAAGTACAGTTTTAGAGGTAAGTACATGACTTATAGTTCCAGTCTCCGGGTTATAGGTAGACCACCGTTGGGGGTTCAAGTCAACCCCAAACACCCACCACCAGCAACACGGGGCCGGCCGGGTGCAGATGTCAAAGTTGAGCAATTTTAATGTGGGCTCCTATGAGACAGGGGGTACTGGGAATTCGGTCTGCCAGCAGGTAGGTACCCGCGGCTCGGAGGTCAGACTAGGGGGGTTTAGAGGAGCACTGGAGGGGCCCCAAGTAGGCACCAATCCCACACACTCAGCGGCACTGGGGAGGCCGGGTGCAGGGTGCAAACAGGGCGTCGGGTTTCCAATGAAACTCTGTGAGGGGACCCCAGGGGTCACTCAGGTGCTGCAGGCGAGGGCCGGGGAGAGGGGAAGTGGGGGGGCGGGGTGGGGGGTCTCAGGCACACCACCGGTTGGACAGGGAAGAGGGCTGTCTGTTAATCGTCGCTGCACAGTGTGTCGATTTCTCCAAGGCCTGTGGGCTGCGGGTGCAGTGGGTCCTTTGACATTGGTTATCTGTGTCCAGGACAGTTGCGGTCAGGGGGGGTCCTTGGGATTCCCTCTGCAGGCGTCATCGTGGAGCAGTGGAAAGGTCAACCCAGGGTGGGCACTTGGTCGCCGTCGCCTGGGGGTCCTCTCTAGTCAGTTGGGTCACCTGGACTCGGGCCATGGGCGCCAGGTGCAGAGTGGTTAGGACTCACGCTTCGAGGGTGAGGTGGGAGTCCTTCAAAAGAGGTTTCTGCTTTGGACAGGGCCGCTGTCCACAGGAGTTTTTGATCATCTGTGATGCAGTCCTTCAGAGGTTTTTCAGAGGTCGCTGGACCTGCAGGACGTATCGCATTTCTTCTGCAGGTTCTTTGAAGCAGGAGACGGGCCAGTAGGGCTGGGGTCAAGTCAGTTGTTGTCTCCTTTCCTTCTCTGCTGGGGTTTCCGCTAAGCAGTCCTCCTTCTTCTTGTAAGGTCGTAAGGAATCTGACTAGCTTGGTTCAGGGAGCTCTTAAATACAAGATTTAGGGGCATTTTTAGGGGTTAGAGGGCAGTAGCCAATGTCTACTGTCCCTGCAGGTGGCTACACCCTCCTTGTGCTCACTCCCTTTGGGGAGGGGAGCACATTCCTGTCCCTATTGGTCCCTGTCCTCCAAACCAAGATGGAGGGCAAGGAGTGGGTCACTTTAGCTCTGGACTCCTTAGGGGTGGTCCTGGCTGAGTTGTTGACTCCTTGTTTTTCCTAATTATTCCTCTGGACTTGTCGCCAAAAGTGAGTCTTTGTCCGGGGCCTGGGCATCTCCACTATCTGGAGTGCCCTGGGGCATTGTAACACAAAGACTGAGCCTTTGAGGCTCACCGTTAGCTTTTACAGTTCCTGCAGGGGGGAGGTGCCCAGAAACAAGGCCTGAACTGGGTGGAGGTGCTTCACACCTCACCCCCTGCAGGAACTGTAACACCTGGAGGTGAGCCTCAAATGCTCAGGCCTCTCGTACAGCGCCCCAGGGCACTCCAGCTAGTGGAGATGCCAGCCCCCCGGACAAAGCCCCACTTCTGGTGGCACGTCCGGCAGGAAAATTAGGGAAAACAAGGAGGAGTGACCACTTCAGCTGGGACGACCCCTAAGATGGCCAGAGCTGAAGTGACCCCCTTCTTGCAAAATCCTCCAACTTGGTTTGGAGGACGGGGACCAATACGGTTAGTTCTGTGTCCCCCTCCTGAAAGGGAGTAGACAATGGAAAGGGTGTAGTCACCCTCAGGGACAGTAGACATTGGCTACTGCCCTATGACCTCTTTAATGCCCCTAAATACAGGATTTAAAGGATCTCCTGAACCTAGCTCGTTAGATTCCTGGTGACCTTGAGAAGAAGACAAGAAGAAATAAGAAGGACTGCTAAGCTGACCCTCAGCAGAGGGAACAGAAGACACCAACTGATTTGGCCACAGCCCTACAGGCCTAACTCCAGCTTCTGAAGCTCTGCTATAAAAAGGCTCATCCTGCAGGACCAGCAACCTCTTAAAAGCCTCAAGAGGATCGCCTGCACCCCAGAGGACCAAGATCTCCAGTGGACAGCAGCCCTGTCCAGAAAGAAAGAAACTCCAACAAAGGACTCCAAAGCCGCCCCGGATCGGCAACTCCTGCCCACTCTGCAGCCAATGCCCACGGCCGATGCCCAAGTGGCCCAACCAACTAGAGCTGGTCCCCAGATGATTCTGACCTAGTGTTCACCCTGGGTTGACCCCTCCTGTCTAGCAGCACCCTAAATCCGCCTGCACCCTAAATCCGGAAAAACACCTGACTGCGAGACAACAAGACAAAGATACCTGACGCCCCAAGGTACCCCTGCAAGCGCAGCCCCCTGGCTTTGGGAAATCTGACCACTGGTCCAGCAATGCTCAGCAGACGGCCCGCATCCTTGTCCAGCCTGTGGTTTTCCAGAACCGACCCCCTGGACCTAAACTGCAGCATCTTTGTGACCCCAGCGGTTCCCCTATTGAAAAGCATTGGGAGCCCGACTATGTGATTGCACCCTGCACCCGGCTGCCCCTGTGCTGCTGAGGGTGCGTGTTTGGTACTGACCTGTGGCCCCCGCTGTTCACCTAAACCCCCAAGATCTGCCCTCCAAAGACGCGGGTACTTACCTCCAAGAAGGCCTGATTCCAAGTGCCCCCAGTCTCCATAGAAGCCCATTTTAAATCAACATCAACTTTGACCTCTGTACCCGACCGGTCCCATGTTGCTGGTGGTGGGTGTTTGGGGTTAACTTGAACCCCAACCTGTGGACATCTTAACCACGGAGACTGGAATTGTAAGGACGGTAATTACCTCAAAACTGTACTAACTTTTCTTCCCCCGGAGAACTGTTTCCGAAAATTGCACTGTCAAATTTTAAAACAGATATTAGCTATTTTATTGAAAATCATTTAACTTGCCAAATTGAAACAAAGTGGTATTGATACATATGTTAGATACTTACTCGTAAAAGTACTTACCTGCAACTTGAATCTTGTGGTTCTAGAAATAAACTAACAAAATATATTTTTGCTGTATAAAAACCATTCGCCTGGAGTTAGTCATTGAATGTGTGCTTCATTTATTGCCTGTATGTGTACAACAAATGCTTTGCACTACCTTCTGACATGCCTAACTCCTCGGCCACACTACCACAAAAGACAGCATAAGTATTACCTACTTTAGCCTCTGTTAAGCCTCTGGGAAACCCCTGGACTCTGAGCACACAATATCTCATTTTGATATAGTATATAGAGAGCCAGCTGGCATCAGTGTGGTTTTATTCTGCTGCGAAGTTTGATACCAAACTTTCCAGCATTCAGTGTAGCCTTTATGGAACTGTGGAGTTCGTGTTTGACGAACTCCCAGACCATATACTCTTTACGGCTACCCTGCACTTACAAGGTCTAAGAATTGGCTTAGACACTGTAGGGGCTTTGTGCTCAGGCAGCTATGCCCTCACCTGTGGTATAGTGTACCCTGCCTTAGGGCTGTAAGGCCTTCTAGAGGAGTGACTTACCTATGCCACAGGCAGTGGGTTGTGGGCATGGCACTCTGAAGGGAGTGCCATGTGGACTTAGTCTTTTTCTCCCCACCAGCACACACAAGTTGTGAGGCAGTGTGCATGTGCTGAGTGAGGGGTCCCCAGGGTGGCATAATACATGCTGCAGCCCTTAGAGACCATCCCTGGCCACAGGGCCCTTGGTACCAGGGGTACCTTTTACAAGGGACTTATCTGTGTGCCATGGCTGTACCAATTGTGGAGACAAAGGTACAGTTTTAGGGAAAGAACACTGGTGCTGGGGCTTGGTTAGCAGGGCCCCAGCACACTTTCAATCAAAGCTGGCATCAACAAAAGGCAAAAGGTTAGGGGGCTACCATGCCAACAGTGGCATTTTCCTACAATCATGCTACCAGATATCCTGAAGCAATTCCCCTTAGGTTAAAGCCCTGATCAATATTTTTACGAGGGTAGGGTTTCCTAGGCTGGTGGTTTCTGACAGAGGTACAGACTTCATGTCAGCTTACCTTAAACACATGTGGAATGAGTGTGGGGTAACTTATAAGTTCACCACACCTTTCCATCTACAAACCAATGGACTTGTTGAGATTTTCAATATGACATTGAAGGGCATGATCATGGCGTTCCCTGAAAAACTCAAAATGAGATGGGGTGTCCTCCTGCCATGCTTTTCACCTACAGAGAGGTGCCTCTGAAGGGAGTAGGGTTTCCCCCTTTGAACCTCTGTTTGGCCACCCTGTAAGGGGACCACTGGCACTAAAAAGAAGGATGGGAGAGACCTCTCCATGAGCCTAAACAAGATGTGGTAGACAATGTACATGGCCTTCACTCAAGGATGGCGGAGTACATGGAAAAGGCATCCAAAAACCTTGAGGCCAGCCAACATCTCCAGAAGCAGTATGACCAGAAAGCTGCACTGGTAGAATTAAACCCAGGGCAGAAGGTATGAGTTCTGGAGCCTGTGGCTCCCAGGGCACTTCAGGACAGATGGAGTGGCCCTTACCCTTTCCTAGAGAAAAAGAGTGAGTTCACCTACTTTGTAGACCTGGGCACCAGCAGGACACCCAAGAGGGTGATCCACGTAAACCACCTAAAGCTCTATTGTGACGAGCTGATGGTTACTAATGAGTAGCAGGAAGCAGAGAGTGAACCTCTCCCTGACCCCCTCTCAAATGACCCAAAAGATAGGTCAGTTGATGGAGTTGTCTACTCAGACACTCCTGCCCAACAGCAAGCTGACTGCAGGCAAGTCCTACAACAGTTTTGCTGGGCTCTTCTCTTTGACCCCTGGACAGACCCACCTGTGCACCTGTGATCTGGACACAGGAGACAGTTTACCTGTCAAAACAAAAATCTATATAGACAGTCTGACTAAGTCAAAGAGAGCATCAAAGTAGAAGTCCACAATGGCACCTGGAGCAAAAGAAAAGACAGCATTCTCGACACCTGATGGCCGTTATCAGTTTACTGTTATGCCCTTTGGCTTACAAAATGCTGCTGCCACCATCAAAACGTTGATGAATCAAGTTCTTGATGTACTGGAGTCCTTTAGCGCAGCATATCTAGATGATATTGCTTTCTTTAGCTCCTCCTGGCAAGATCAGCTGGTCCACCTGGAGAAGGCTTTGCAGGCTCTGCAATGAGCAGGCCACATTATTAAGGCATCAAAGTGCCAGATGTTATTTACCTTTGGTAACAAAATATCTGGTAGAGACATATTCTAGTTGCAGATTCCTTACCTTAGAATTTCCTCCCCGGCATCAGACTGGATCTGGAGATTTTTTCTTCGAGCAATACCCTTGCGCGTCAGTAGGTGGTGTCGGTCGACTCAGTGTGCGTTGTTGGTGTCGTAGTCGCTGTGATGACGTCGGGAGTAGTACATAGAGGCCACCCCAGCACAGTGACATCAGTTTCTTTGAACAACTTTCCACGCCAACACTGATATTGGCGCGCCAGAGCTAAGGGATGGGTGGGTCGGTAAGGAACCTGCAACTAGAATATGTCTCTACCAGATATTTTGTTACCGAAGGAAAGTAACTTGTTCATCTGATAGAGACTTCTAGTTGCAGATTCCCTACCTTAGAATAGATACCCAAGCAATGCCATCCTCCGAGGTGGGCTGTGAACCTAGATCATACTAGAAAGTCCTGCAGGACCGAACGACCAAAGTAGCTGTCCTGACGGACCTGACTGTCCAAGCAGTAGTCTTTAGCAAACGTGTGCAGGAATGCCCATGTAGTTGCCTGGCAGATATCCAGGACAGGACCTCCGCGTGCTAATGCAGTGGAAGCAGCAGTCGCTCTGGTGGAATGAGCGTGCAAGCCCTCAGGGGGTTACTTCTTGGCCAAAGCGTAGCACATCTTGATGCAAAGAAGTACCCATACGTTTTTGCACCGCCTTCCCTTTCTTCGCACCCACATACTCGACAAAGAGTTGATTGTCCACCCGGAAGTCTTTCTTACGATTAAGATAGAACACCAACGCTCTTTTTGGATCCAGACGGTGGAGTCTCTCCTCCACATGGGAAGGATGTGGGGGTGCGTAAAAAGTAGGCAAGGTGATGGACTGGCCTACATGAAAAGGCGTAACAACCTTGGGAAGGAAGGAAGCCTTAGTACGCAACGTCACTTTGTCAGGGTGCACAGACACGAGTGGAGGCTTGGAAGAAAGGGCTTCAAGCTCACTACCTCTGCAAGCAGAAGTCATGGCAACAAGAAAGACAGTCTTGAAAGTGAGGAGCCGTAAAGGGCAATTGTGCATCGGCTCAAAGGGAGTACAAATTAAGTAAGGACAAGATTGAGTTTCCCATTGAGACATGATGAATGGAGTGGGAGGAAATAAATGGGTGAAACCTTTAAGGAATCTATTCACAATAGGAGATTTAGAGAGTGAGGGATGATCAGGTAGCCTAAGAAATGCCGAAATGGCAGATAAATATTCTTTAAGGGTGCCCAAAGCAGAGTCCTGCTGGGCCAAAGAATGAATGAACAAAATAACCTGAGAGGGGTAGAGAGGGGATCAACAGATTTGTTGGTACACCATGCCACAAATGTATGCCAACGACAGGCGTATACCATTTTGGTGGAGGGACACCTGGCTGCCAAGTTAACGTCGCAGACTTCGAGTGGAGGATCAAAAGTCGTCAACTGCTGCCACTCAATCTCCACGTATGAAGGCGTACATTGGACAGATTCGGGTAGAGAACCGTCCCCTGTTACTGCGACAGAAGATCCACCCAAAGAGGCAGTCTGAGAGGTGGATCAGTGGCCATGCTCGATAGCTCTGGATACCATACTATCTGTGCTCAGTCCGGAGCCACCAAGATGACTTGGGCCCGGTCGTTCCTAATCTTCTTGAGAATTCTGGGCAGAAGTGGTATAGGTGGAAAGGCGGCCGGAGTTCTACTCGAGACGAAAAGCGTCTCCGAGCGAGTGCCGCCTTGGAAACTCCAACGTGCAAAACAGCTGACATTGGGTGTTCTCTGCGGAGGTGAACAGATCTAACCAAGGCTCTCACCACTGCTAAAAGAGACCTTACGCAACCTCCGGATGGAGACAGCATTTGTGATCGGCTGTGCATCAACGGCTGAGTTTGTCCGCTGTGGTGTTGAGAGAACCCGCCAGATGTGGAACCACCAGGGTAATGCCCTGATGTTCCAGCCATGTATAGAGGAGTAGTGCCTCCTGACAAAGGGTCCAGGACCCTACTCCACCCTGTTTGTTGCAGTACGACATGGCGGTAGTATTGTCTGTGAACACCTGCACTACTTTCCCTTTGAGAGAGGGAAAAAATGCTTTCAACGCAAGCCTGATTGCCCGGAGCTACAGAAGATTGATATGGAGCCCAGACTCCACCAGAGACCAGAGGCCTCTGATCTCTGCCTTTCCCATGTGGCCGCCCCAACCCAGAAGTGATGCATCTGTCACTATGGATCGATCTGCCTGGGGAAGGAAGAGGGATCTGCCGTGTGCCCAATGCGGATTCGAAAGCCACCACTGCAGGTCTTTCGCAGTCCCCTCCGAGATCTGGACTATGTCGGAGAGATTCCTCTGATGGTGCACACACTGGAACTTCAAGTCCCACTGCAGAGCCCACATATGCCATCTGGCATGTGTCACTAGGAGGATGCAGGAGGCCATGAGGCCCAGCAGCCTCAGAGTCGTTCTCACCGAAACCTAAGACAGAGGCTGAAAGATCGGATTCATAGCCTGAATATCTTGGACTTGCTTTTCAGGAGGATAAGCCCGAGACTGCACTGTGTCCAGAACAGCTCAGATGAAAGGGAGCGTCTGAGAGGGAATCAGGTGTGACTTCTGCATGTTGATAGTGAACCCCAGCATGTGCAGGAGGCTCGACATAGTCTGAAGGTGGGAGACGACTATCTGGGGCGAGTCCACCTTCAAGAGCCAGTCATCGAGGTAGGGAAAGACTGAGACCCCTAACCTGCGCACAGGAGCTGCAACCACTGCCATCACTTTTGAGAGAGAGAGAGGCATTGGTAAGGCCAAAGGGGAGCAAGGTAAATGTGCTCGTGGCCTACCACGAATCGCAGGTAACGTCTGTGGGGAGGCAGGATAGGAATGTGGAAATAAGCATCCTGCAAGTCCAATGCTACCATCCAATCTCCTGGGTCTATGGCAGACAATACCTGAGCCAGAGTGAGCATTTTCAATTTCTCCTTCTCGAGGAAGTAGTTGAGGTCTCCAACGTCTAGGATTGGACTTAAGCCCTTGTCCTTTTTCGGCACCAGAAATTACCTGGAATAACAACCATGACCTACTTCTGGCACAGGGACATTCTCTGTGGTTCCCTCGACTTCCTGACGGAGAAGTGCCAAATGATCCTCCGGGAGTTGGCTGACTGATGGAGGCATGGCTGGTGGGGGCAGGATCAAAAGGGAGGGAATAGCCCTTTTGAACTATCTGCAAAACCCACCTGTCGGTAGTGATGGATTCCCAGTGGGGCAGGTAATGGCGAATCCTGCCACCAGCTGGATCGGAGTGAGGGGACTGACTAGGAGGGTTTGGAGGCTGCAGCGGGGGCAGGGGTGGACTGGGCAGACCTCTGGTTCCCTCTTCCACGCCCACATGGCATTCCGCATCCCTGGCCACGCAGCAGCTGAACATCATGGGTGGCACGGTGGCTGGGTGGGGGATGTGACAGTGTGTCCCTTCTGTGGCCACGAAAGGGGCGATAGGTAGACTGTTGGGGGTGAGGGGCAGCGGAAAGGCCAAGGGACCAAGCTGTAGCCTGGGAGTCCTTGAATCTCTCCAAGGCCGAGTCCGCCTTGTCCCCAAAGAGATGGGAACCATCAAAGGGCATGTCCATTAGAGACTGTTGGACATCCCCCCAAAAAACAGAAGTACGCAACCAGGCATTGCGTCTCAAGGCCACCGTCTTAGCAACCGATCTGCCCAGAGAGTCGGTCGTGTCCAGCCCACATCGGATCATGAACTTTGTCGCATTTCTCCCATCGTTGACAGCTTGGGAGACGATAGCACGGGCCTCCTCCAGTATCTCGGCAAAACTTGTGCAACCGTATCCCACAGAGAGTGGGTATAGCGGCCCAAAAGGCATGCGGTGTTCATGATCGCAGCGCGAGACTGGAGGAAAAAATCATAATCTTCTCATATTATTCCAGCCTTTTTGTTTCCCTATCCGGGGGTGCGGAAGGGAATGCGCCTGAGGAAGAGGAAGCCTGGATAACAAGACTCTCAGGCATCGGTGTTGGGACAGGAATTTAGGGTTATTTGGGGCGGGCCGATGGCGGCGTGTGATAGTCCTGTTCACAGGAGCCCCTGTGCTGGGTTTGGACCAAGTACCCAAAACGACATCAGTGAGGGCTTCACTGAATGGCAAAAAGGGCTCAAATGTGGAAGCCTCTGGCTGAAGCAGCTCCGTCATGAGATTGGACCTGACCTCTACAGTGGGAAACCCAAGGCCAAGGACCTCAGCTGCCCTACTGCCCACCACAGCATAAGCCGCTCCCTCCGCCGTAGCCATGGTAGGAGGAGACAGCATGCCAGCATCTGGAGAAGTGTCCAGTCCATTTGCCTCGCTCAATTCCTGTGCCCAGTCCAAACATGGGTCATCCTGGTATTCAGAAGGGTCCAGGGACCCCTCCAATCCTTCCCCAAATTCGTTTCTATAAGGAAAAGGGTCCAAATCCGACATGGGGTGAGTAGGCTCCATCGAAGATAGAGGTGGCATCGGCCGACGCTGCTCCGACTGCGAGTCATCGGGGATAAGGATCAGGTCGATGACGATATTGGGCACTACCGACGTTGGCTATCAAACAGGTGCTGGAGACGGTCTCAGTGGTACGACTGGCATCGGTGTGGATCCGCAAGCGGATCCGGAGGGGACCATGGTGGCCGGAGCTGAACCCGCTGCCACAGAACCCAAAGGCCCCTCGACTGACCACTTGGGCCCGAAGGCGCTGTATCGGGGGTTGGTCCACCCAAAAATGAGGCACATGGTCTCAAAACTCCTTTAATTGGGCAGGGGTCGCTCCGGCTCCCGGAAATTCAGGGATGCGCAGAGCAGACCGAGAAGAAGGTTCCGAAGATGGAGGCCTCGAGCGTCAATGCTCCTCCCACGTCGTATCAGCCGAGAGACGGTGTGAAGTAGAAGGGCAACGGGACTGTTTTGACTTCTTCTTACCTGTGCCCGGAGACTTGGAGGAAGAAGAATGGTGGTGGCTCGCAAACGGTCTTGAGACCTTCCTCTTGAGCGAGACTGAGACCTATGTGGAGTCGAGCGCCGGGCCACCATGAGCTTGAGGGACCGCTCCCTCAAGGCCTTCGGATGCATGGCCCGCCACTCAGAGCACAACTTCGGGTCGTGGTCGCTCTCCAAGCACCACAAACAGACCCTATGCAGATATCATGCGGTGACAGTCCTGGCATGGCTTGAAACCGGTCTTCGGGGACATCTCGACGCACCAAAAACTCACCAAAAACTTGACAAACAGTTGAACTCGGTCAAGGGCAGCTCTCTCCGGATCAGCATGTGGCGTGGAAAGAAAAGAACTGATGTACCTGCACTGAGGCGGCGTCTATGTATTACTCCCAATATCATCACGGCGAGTACGACGCCTACGACGCCCGCCAAGACTACAGACGCCACCTGCCGACGTGCGACAGTATTGCTCGAAGAAAAAATTCCGTATCCAGTCTGACACCTGGGGGAAAGTTCTAAGGTAAGGAATCTGCAACTAGAAGTCTCTATCAGATAAGGCAGGGTCCTGTTGTATACTTGGGGCACCTTGTAGGTGGGGGCCAAGTGCAATCATTACAGCCCAAGGTCCAGACAATTTTGGCCTGGGAAACTCCAACAACCCAGACTCAAGTCAGGGCATTCTTTGGCTTGACTGGTTACTATACAATGGTTGTGAATGGGTTTGGATCCATTGTGGCCCCCCTCGCAGAACTGACCTCAAAGAAAATGCCGAAGAAAGTAAACTGTTCCATAGACTGTCAAAAGCCCTTTGACACCCTAATGGAGGCAATGTGCTCAACACCAGTTCTCAAATCTCCAGATCATTCTAAGCAGTTCATAGTGCAGACAGATGCCTCTCGATATGGGATAGGAGCAGTCCTGTTCCAGACCAATGATGATGGCGATGACCTGTTGCTTTTAATAGCAGAATGTTACTCTACAGGGAGCAGCGGTGGAGTGCCATTGAGAGGGAGGCCTTTGTTGTGGTTTGGTCACTGAAAAAGCTGAGACCATACTTGTTTGGTACTCACTTTATTGTCCAAATTGACCATGGACCTCTTAGATGGCTGATGCAAATGAAAGGTGAGAACCCTAAACGTCTGAGGTGGCCCATCTCCCTACAGGGAATGGACTTTTCAAAGGAACACAGACCTGTGACTGCCCATGTCAATGCAGATGGCCTTTCCAGGTTCTTTCACTTAGACAATGAATACTCTCTCTCTAAGATAAGGTTAGTCTCATCCTTTTTTTCGTTTGGCAGGGAATGTGTAGGAGAGTGCCCCTTTTGGCATGGTTATCCCCGATATTGATGCTGACTTGACTTGAGAGTGTAATGGTATCCTGCTAACCAGGCCCCAGCACCAGTGTTCTTTCCCTAAGAATGTACCATTGCTTCCACAATTGGCACACCGCTGGTACACAGTTAAGTCCCTTGTAAATGGTACCGATGGCACCAAGGGCCATGTAAAGGTCCCCAAGGGCTGCAGCATGTATTATTCCACCCTGGAGACCCCTCACCAAGCATATGCACACTGTCATTGCAGCTTCTGTGTGCTGGTAGGGAGAAAAAGACAAAGTCGACAAGGCACCCCTCTCAGGGTGCCATGCCCACAAACCACTGCCAGTGGCATAGGTAAGTCACCCGTCTAGCAGGCCTTACAACCCTAATGCAGGGTGCACTATACCACAGGTGAGGGCATAGTTGTATGAGCAATATGCCCCTACAGTGTCTAAGTTAATTCCTAGACATTGTAAGTGCATTGTGGCCATACTGAGTATATGGGCTTGGGAGTTTGTTATTACAAACTCCACAGCTCCATGATGCCTTCACTGAAGTCTGCGAAGTTTGGTATCAAGCTTCTCAGCACAATAAACCCACACTGATGCCAGTGTTGGATTTATTTAAAAATGCACCCAGAAGGCATCTTAGAGATGTCCCCTGTATTGTGGTCAAACGTCTAGTGCAGGACTGACCGGTCTGTTCCAGCTTTTTTGCTCTCTGTGGCCAGAAACAAAGCCTGCACTGGGTCGAGGTGCTTCACACCCCTCCCCTGCAGAAACTGTAACACCTGATGGTGAGCCTCAAAGGCTCAGGCCTCTTGTTACAGTGCCCCAGGACACTCCAGCTAGTGGAGATGCAGACCCCCGGACAAAGCCCCACTTTTGGTGGCAAAATTAGAGAAAACAAGGAGGAGTGACCACTTCAGCTGGGACCACCACTAAGGTGTCGAGAGCTGAAGTGACCCCCCCCCTTCCCATGCACAATCCTCCATCTTGGTTTGGAGGACAGGGACCAATACGGCTAGGTCTGTGTCCCCCTCCCCAAAGGGAGTGCACACTGGAAAGGGTGTAGTCACCCTCAGGGACAGTAGCCACAGGCTACTGCCCTCTGACCCCCTGTAACTCCCCTAAATGCAGGATTTAAGGGCTCCCCTGAACCTAGCCTAGCTAGCTTGTCAGATTCCTGGTGACCTTGAGAAGAAGACAAGAAGAAAGAAGAAGGCCTGCGAAGCTGACCCCCAGCAGAGAAGACTGAAGACACCAACAGATTTGGCTCCAGCCGTACAGGCCTGCTTCTGAAGCCCTGCTACAAAAAGGTGATGCATCCTGCAGGACCAGCGACATCTTAAAAGCCTCAAGAGGACTGCCTGCACCCCAGAGGACCAAGATCTCCAGTGGACAGCGGCCCTGTCCAGAAATAAACTCAAAGGACTCCAGAGCCGCCCCGGATCCGCGCGTCCTGCCCACTCTGCACCCGAAGCCCACGGCCTATGTCCGTTTGGACCAACCGACTAGAGATGGTCCCCAGGCGATTCTGACCTAGCGTCCATCCTGGGTTGACCCCTCCTGTTCAATACGATGATGCCTGTAGCCTAAATCCGGAGGACCCTTCTGACCGCAAAAGAACCGGACGAAGATTGCAGATGCCCAAAAGTATCCCTGCACCCGCAGCCCCCTGGCTTTGGGAAATCTGACCACTGGTCCAGCAATGCTCAACAGGTGGCCCTCCTCCTTGTCCAACCTGTGGTTTTCTGGAACCGACCCCCTGGACCTAGCCTGCAACATCTTTATGCCCCCCACGTTCCCACAATTGAAAAGGATTGGGAGCCTGACGCTGTGTTTGCAACCTGCACCCAGCCGCCCCTGTGCTGCTGAGTGTGTGTTTGGTGCTGACTTGTGGCCCCCCAAGTGTTCATCGAAACCCCCCTGGTTTGCCCTCTGAAGGCACGGGCAGGTACTTGGAAGCACGCCTGATTCAGAGTGCCCCCAGTCTCCATAGAAGCCCATTTTAAATCTACATCAAATTTGACCACTGCACCCATCCGGGCCCGTGTTGCTAGTGGTAGGTGCTTGGGGTTAACTTGAACCCCAACCTGTGGACATCCTAAGCCCAAGAGACTGGAACTGTAAGTCTTGTACTTACCTCAAAACTGTACTGAATTTTCTACCCCCAGAACTGTTTCTGCAAATTGCACTTTCAACTTTTAAAACAGATATTTGCTATTTTCTTGAAAATCATTTAAGTTGTCAAATTGAAACAAAGTGGCATTGATACATATGTTGGATACTTTCTTGCAAATGTACTTACCTGCAACTTTAATCTTCTGGTTCTAGAAATAAAGTAACAAATATATTTTTGCTATATAAAAACTATTGGCCTAACTGCTTGATCACACTACCACAAAAGAGAGTTTTAGCATTATCTACTTTATCCTCTGTTAATCCTCTGGGGAACCCCTAGACTCTGTGCACACTATATCTCATTTTGATATAGTATATTCAGAGCAAACTTCCTACACCAAATGTCAGCTAAACCCAGTCATGTGACCAGAAACAGGCTACAGACACAAATGGCAAAGGCAAACTTCCTACAGGTTGCATTTACAGAATTACAATTAGAAGTTCACCCTCACCGTAAGTTAAGATTTTCAATTGTGATTCCAGGGAAACCAAACATGAACTAATTATCTAATCCCATTTGGAAAAACGTAAGAGTACAGGTCCTACTTTTTAAACAGCATGCACCATGCCCTCTGGGGTGCCCAGGGCCTAACCTATGGGTGGCATATATGTTAAAAAGGGGCCTGGCAAAAGGTTTATTTTGCCAGGTCGAACTAGAAGTTAAAACTGCAAATGCACAGGTTGCACTAGCAGGACTGAGATATGCTTAAAGGGCTGCTAAAGTGGGTGCAGACCAACTAGTAGCATTTAATGTACAGGCCTTGGGCCACTTTACTAGGGGCTTATAGGTAAATTAAATATGCCAACTGGGTATAAGAGCAAGCTACTATGTTTAGAGGCGAGATCACAATCACTTTAGCACTGGTTAACAAGGGGGAAAGTGCACAGAGTCCTAAGGTTAGCAAAAACGACGTCAGTAAAAAATAGTGGAGGAAGGCAAAAAGTTTAAGTTTGGGAAAAGACCACCATAAGGCTGACAGGTCTAACATGGTTGCAAAGCACTGCTGGAAGAAGCTGTTACACATTTCACAAGCACACGGAAGACTAAAACCTACTGTACATCATCCCACGATCCTTGTAGCTCAAACTTAGCTTAGCCCTTACATTATCGACACAACCTTGGGCCTCTGAATTGTACATCACTCAGTGTTCATTTAATGTACATAAAACAGTGATCACTTGTGCATAACACCTTTGACTCCAGAGAGGCATGTTGCCCTGTGCTCCCACAACACATAAAAATGCACTCCTGAGGCAAGCTGACAAACATTGCCCTGAGATCCATCACTATTGCTCATCTGATAATCACCTTGTGATTTCACAATGTACATCTCAGTGAGCTATCTTTCCGCATATGACCCTGCACTCCACTGATGCATACTGCACTGTGCCACCTGATGAAAAAGGTTATATACGAGTGTGTATCTATGTGCATTGATGTTTATAAATCTATTCACCTGAGTGCATAGGTGCCAGAATGTCAGATGGACTTTGTGGAAATTGAATCTCTGTAGATTGTTTCCATGCTCTGTGTGCTGTATGTTGTGTGCATGCCCTACACACAGCAAATCTTCTGGCCTGTCAAGCTTTATTTTTATTTAGCAACGGCTTTTAACAGCCGATGGCTTACCGAGCCCCATGTTTATAATCAGCAAACACAATAGTCCAGACATGAAAGTTTCTAAAGCCCCATTAGGGTCAATCAGGCAAACAGTGTTCGGAACATCCGAAGCTGCACCTTGTAGATCTGGGGCCAAAAGAGCAGGGAAGAGGGTTAGGCTAACTTGGGTACAACTGTGGTTTCAATCAAAAGTACAACAGATCCAATTGTGTGTGCACAACCTTGTCAGAAAGGAAAGTGTTAATTGTGTATGAACAGCATCAGCATGACTGAAAGGAAATGAAGTAAAGGCATGTTTGCATAAGTACATTACTAACAATGCAGGAAGTTATAAGGACAGTTACTTACCAGAACACATTCACAGTAACTCTGTTGTTTGCAGCAAAGGCCTTTCAAGCAAACGAAAGTCCCACACACGAGGCACAAAGCAGGGTCCTTAGGAACCTTCAGACAGACAATGCAAGACTTTCTGTGATAGTACTGAAAGATGGTGTTATAATTTTCTGGCAGCTGAAGAAGGCGTGGCAAATCCCACTGAGGATCCTGGATGAGCAAATCCTAAAAGCAAAACAATTTCTGTTATACCAAAGACACAACAATCAATAAAGATGAATATATCATATTATACTTTGATGCTGTGTCGTCCTCTAATTGGTGCATGATACACATCATGGCGGCTCTAAAAACAGAAATGCTTTGAGCAATATCCGTTTCTATTTTCATTACATGGGAACAGAACCTCAGAGCCCCTTGATCTAGACATATTTGTAACCGTATGCTTCATTATAGAGAGTACACATTATTCTTAACAGACAGTGTTTTCATACTCTAGATTCAATGCTATTTTTTTTTTTTAAAGTCACAGATTGTAAACACATTTTTCTGACGGCAATCAAAATTTCTGACCCCATGGGGTGAGGGTCTTTGAGCTTTCTGGAGTCAGAAACAAAGCCTGCTCTGGGTGGAGATGCTTCACACCTTCCCCCTGCAGGAACTGCAACACTTGGCGGTGAGCCTCAAAGGCTCAGCCCTCTGTTACAGTAGCCCAGGGCACACCAGCTAGTGGAGATGCCCACACTCCCGCCCCCCCCCCCCCACCCCGACGAAGCCCCTCTTCTGGCGGCAAGTTCGGTTGGAACATTAGGTAAACAGGGAGGAGTAACCACTCTAGGTAGGATCACCCGTAAGGTGTCCAGAGCTGAAGTGACCCCCCCTCCACCCCTACCTTCCAGAATCCTCCATCTTGGTTTGGAGGACAGGGACCAACAGGGTTAGGAGTGTCCCCCTCTCCCAAAAGGGAGTGGGCACAGGAAGGGTGTAGCCACCCTCAGGGACAGTAGCCACTGGCTACTGCCCGCTGAACACTGTAATTGGGGGGCTCCACTGAACCTAGCTCACCAGATTCCTGGCAACCTCAAGACAAGAAGAAAGGAGGGCTGCTAAGCTGACTCCCTAGCAGTGAAGACTCCAGACGACAACTGACTTGGCCCCAGACCTACCAGCCTGTCTGCAGCTTCAAGGACTCTGTGACCAAAAGGCGATGCATTCAGCAGGATCGGCGACCTCTCCAAACCCAAACTGCCTGCCCACCGGAGGACCAAGAACTCAAGAGGGCAGCGACCCTGTCCAGAAGAACCCTCCAAAAGGACTCCAACTGCCGGAGGACCCCCTGACTGCGAGAGATTCGGACTAAGATTCCCAATGTCTAAAGGTACCCCTGCAACCGCAGCCCCGTGGCCTTGGGGAATCTGACCACTGGTCCAACAGCATCCAGCAGGTGGCTCTCCTCCTTGTCTAGCCTGTGGTTTCCCCAAACAGACACACTGAGGGTGTGTGGTTGGTGCTGATCTGCGTCCCTCCCGATGTTCACCTAAACCCCCAGGTCTGCCCTCCGAAGTTGCGGGTACTTACCTGCTAGCAGATCTGTTTTCGAGTGCCCTCAGCTCCATAGGATCCCATTTTAAAACTAACACCAACTTTGACCTCTGCACCCGACCAGCCCCGTGTTGCTGGTGGTGTATGATTGGGGTCTTCTTCAACCTTTACCAATGGACACCCCCCATGACTGTTCAGAAAATTGCAGTGTCAACTTTTGAAAGTGAAACGTGTTACTTGCCTGTCAACTGTTTTATTTGCCAAACTTAAGCAAAGTACATTTGATACATATGCTTTATGCATACTTACCTGCCACGAGAATCTTTTGGTTATATAAATAAAGTAGCAAATATATTTTCCAATATAAATACATTAGCCTGGAGTTACTCATTGAGTGGGTGCCTCATTTCTTGACTGTGTGTACAACAAATGCGTTGCACTGCCCTTGGATTAGCCTAACTACTCGACCACACTACCACAAAAGAGAGCATTAGTATTATCTACTTTAGCCTCTGTTAAGCTTCTGGGGAACCCCTGGACTGTACACACTATGGGGGTTATTCTAACTTTGGAGGAGGTGTTAATCCGTCCCAAAAGTGACGGAAAAGTGACAGATTTACCACCAGCCGTATTACGAGTCCATTATATCCTATGGAACTCGTAATACGGCTGGTGGTATATCCGTCACTTTACCGTCACTTTTGGGATGGATTAACACTCCTCCAAAGTTAGAATAACCCCCTATATCTCATTTTGATATAATATATACAGAGCCAGATTCATACAGGTAGGCCTTTGGCTGTTCTTTTATAATTATCTATTCCCTACTGGGAACTTGCTAAGTGCTTCTTCTGGGAGAAGTATATTAACCCTTGTATCACTCAGGCTTCTACTTCTGCTATTTTTCCAGTGTGCTTTTCCATTGCTATAGTGGGACTTGGTTTTCTGCCTCTTTTTCATGGTCTGCTCCCACTGAGGATGTTGGTACCTTTTGTTTCCACCTACCCCTTTTCTGGCTATTATGTGCAAGAAAAGGGGAGCATAATCTGTCGCCCTTATGGGCCACTACTTTTTCACCTTTGACAAGATGTATTTATTATTCTCTTGCCTGCCATTCTACCACATTCATTTTCTACCTGTACATTTTCGTCCTCCTCCTTCGGTCCAGTCATGGAGGTGGTACTCTGTGTGCATGTATGTGTTAACGGTCCCCTGTGGCTTAATGGCCAAGATCACAGACCCTCACAATGAGAAGGGGGGTTCTATTCCGGGTGTGTCTGATGACATTTCCCTCCCTTAATTCCTTTTATATTTACCATATGTGTATGTACTTCCTTTTGGGTACAGAGTTATTCCTCAGTGGAAATATCTAGTGTCTCATGACTACAGAATGGCCAGGACAAAGGTGGTCTCCTGCCAATGGACCAACAATTGGCTATTCTTTCCACACATTTTGAATAGTTTCCTGTTTTTACGTTCCTGTCCCATTAAGGGGTTTCTTCCCCTTTCTGTGTGCCTTGGTCATCCCTTTAACCGCTATATTCAGGCATTTTTTAATGTAGGGTTCCAATCCTAGCAGTTGATTCATCCTTCCTGTCAGCTGCAAGAAGGTAATCGTATTTCTTACTTCTGTCAGATATTGCCTCCTTCCTACCTCATATTGTTTCATGTTTAGGACTGGTGTCCACAGATATGGCCATTCCCATTTGACATTGCAAACTTCTGCAGGGCCGGTATTCGGACCCCTTTCTGAGGGTCGAGGTCTAATGTACCTTATTTGTCAGAATATTTCATTATTGGATCCACATATGGATCGCTTTCTTATGCGCTGGCTGCCCCTCTGGGATTCTGCCACTTTTCCTTCAGTCCTTTCTTCAGCAATTGTTTTTCTATCTGCTGGATTGCGCTCTCTCTCTCTCTCTCTCTATATCTCTATCTCTATCTCTCTCTATATATATTTGGAAAATGTCACTTACCCAGTGTACATCTGTTCGTGGCATTAGTCGCTGCAGATTCACATGCTGTGCACAGTCCGCCATCTGGTGTTGGGCTCGGAGTGTTACAAGTTGTTTTTCTTCGAAGAAGTCTTTTCGAGTCACGAGACCGAGGGACTCCTCCCATTTCGACTCCATTGCCCATGGGCGTCGACTCCATCTTAGATTGTTTTCCCCGCAGAGGGTGAGGTAGGAGTTGTGTATGCTAGTAATCGTGCCCATGCAATGGAGTGAATACGTATGTACATAATGAAGCTTAAAGTAATATATTTACAAATGTACAAATGTTTAAGATCTACTTCTAAACGGCTACAGGCTGCCGGGGAGGCGGGTGGGCGCATGTGAATCTGCATTGACTAATGCCACGAACAGATGTACACTGGGTAAGTGACATTTTCCGTTCGATGGCATGTGTAGCTGCAGATACACATGCTGTGCATAGACTAATAAGCAGTTATCTCCCCAAAAAGCGGGGGTTCAGCCTGTAGGAGTTGAAGTAGTTTGAAATAATGTTCTTAGTACAGCTTGACCTACTGTTGCCTGTTGTGCAGTTAACACATCTACACAGTAGTGCTTGGTAAATGTATGAGGTGTAGACCATGTTGCTGTCTTACATATTTCGTTCATTGGAATATTTCCCAGAAAGGCCATGGTAGCACCTTTCTTTCTGGTTGAGTGTGCCTTTGGTGTAATAGGCAGTTCTCTTTTAGCTTTAAGATAGCAGGTTTGAATGCACTTAACTATCCATCTAGCAATGCCTTGTTTTGAAATAGGATTTCCTGTATGAGGTTTTTGAAAGGCGATAAATAGTTGTTTTGTCTTTCGAATTAGTTTTGTTCTGTCAATGTAGTACATTAGTGCTGTTTTGGTGTCTAATGTATGTAGTGCTCTTTCAGCTACAGAATCTGGCTGTGGGAAGAACACTGGTAATTCTACCGTTTGATTCAAGTGGAACGGTGAGATTACTTTTGGTAAAAATTTAGGATTGGTCCGTAGAACAACTTTATTTTTGTGTATTTGAATAAATGGTTCTTGAAAGGTAAATGCTTGAATCTCACTCACTCTTCTTAGAGATGTGATGGCAATTAAAAATGCAACTTTCCACGTTAAGTATTGCATTTCACAAGAGTGCATGGGCTCAAAAGGTGGACCCATGAGTCGTGTTAAGACAATGTTGAGGTTCCATGAAGGAACTGGTGGTGTTCTTGGTGGTATAATTCTCTTTAGGCCTTCCATAAATGCTTTTATGACTGGTATCCTAAATAATGAAGTTGAGTGCGTAATTTGCAGGTAAGCTGAAATTGCCGTAAGATGTATTTTAATGGAAGAGAAAGCTAGTTTAGATTTCTGCAAATGTAGTAAGTATCCTACTATCTCTTTTGCAGATGCGTGTAAAGGTTGAATTTGATTATTATGGCAGTAATAAACAAATCTTTTCCACTTATTTGCATAACAGTGTCTAGTGGTAGGTTTTCTAGCCTGTTTTCTGACCTCCATACATTCCTGTGTGAGGTCTAAGTGCCCGAATTCTAGGATTTCAGGAGCCAAATTGCTAGATTCAGCGATGCTGGATTTGGATGTCTGATCTGTTGTTTGTGTTGTGTTAACAGATCTGGTCTGTTTGGCAGTTTGATATGAGGTACTACTGAAAGGTCTAGTAGTGTGGTGTACCAAGGTTGCCTTGCCCATGTTGGTGCTATTAGTATGAGTTTGAGTTTGTTTTGACTCAACTTGTTTACTAGATATGGAAGAAGTGGGAGAGGGGGAAAACCGTATGCAAATATCCCTGACCAGTTCATCCATAGTGCATTGCCCTGAGACTGATGTTGTGGGTACCTGGATGCGAAGTTTTGGCATTTTGAGTTTTCTTTTGTTGCAAATAGATCTATTTGTGGCGTTCCCCACATTTTGAAGTAAGTGTTCAGTATTTGGGGGTGAATTTCCCATTCGTGGATCTGTTGGTGATCCCGAGAGAGATTGTCTGTTAACTGATTCTGAATCCCTAGAATAAATTGTGCTATTAGGCGAATGTGGTTGTGAATCGCCCAATGCCATATTTTTTGTGTTAGGAGACACAACTATGTCGAGTGTGTTCCTCCTTGTTTGTTTAGGTAATACATTGTTGTCATGTTGTCTGTTTTGACAAGAGTGTATTTGTGGGTTAATATGGGTTGAAATGCTTTCAGAGCTAGAAACACCGCTAACAGTTCTAAGTGGTTTATATGAAACTGTTTTTGCTGAATGTTCCATTGTCCTTGGATGCTGTGCTGATTGAGGTGTGCTCCCCACCCTGTCATGGATGCATCTGTTGTTATTACGCATTGTGGCACTGGGTCTTGAAAAGGCCGCCCTTGGTTTAAATTTATACTGTTCCACCATTGAAGCAAGATGTATGTTTGGCGGTCTATCAACACCAGATCTAGAAGTTGACCCTGTGCTTGTGACCACTGTGATGCTAGGCACTGTTGTAAGGGCCGCATGTGCAACCTTGCGTTTGGGACAATGGCTATGCATGAGGACATCATGCCTAGGAGTTTCATTACTAATTTGACCTGTATCGTCTGGTTTGGATACATGGCTTGTATTACATTTTGGAAGGTTTGGACTCTTTGTGGACTTGTAGTGGCAATCCCTTTTACTGTGTTGATTGTTGCTCCTAGGTATTGCTGTGTTGACACGGCAGAAGGTGTGACTTTGAGTAATTGATTGAGAAACCTAGTTTGTGTAGGGTTTCTATGACGTAATTTGTGTGTCGTGAACACTGTTTTTGCGTGTTGGTTTTGATTAACCAATCGTCTAGGTACGGGAACACATGTATTTGCTGCCTTCTGATATGTGCAGCTACTACTGCTAGACATTTTGTAAAAACTCTTGGCGCAGTTGTTATTCCGAATGGCAACACTTTGAATTGGTAATGTATCCCTTGGAATGTCTTAGGTCCTTTCTGTGTGAAGGATGTATTGGTATATGGAAATATGCATCCTTTAGATCCAGTGTTGTCATGTAGTCTTGTTGTTTGAGCAGTGGGATTACTTCTTGTAATGTAACCATGTGAAAATGGTCTGATTTGATGTATGTATTTAATATTCTGAGATCTAGTATAGGTCTTAGAGTTTTGTCTTTTTGGGGTATTAGAAAGTACAGTGAGTATACTCCTGTGTTTAGTTCTTGTTTTGGTACTAATTCTATTGCCTCTTTTTGGAGCAATGCTTGAACTTCTAATCCTAGAAGATTTATATGTTGTTTCGACATACTGTGTGTTTTCGGTGGGACTGTTGGAGGGAATTCTCGAAATTCTATGCAATAACCATACTGGATAATTGCTAGTACCCAAGTATCTGTTGTTATCTCCTCCCAATGTTTGTAAAATTGGCTTAATCTTCCCCCCACAGGTGTTATGTGATGGGGATGGGTGACTTGTGAGTCCCTGCTTATTTTGAGGACTTTTGGGGCTTTGGAATTTTCCTCTACCTCTTTGGAATTGTCCCCCTCTATATTGCCCCCGAAAACTTCCCCGCTGATATTGGCTTTGGTAAGTGGGCCTTGTTTGTGATGTTGTGGTTTCTGTAGGTTGTCCTCGAAACCCTCCCCTAAAAGGTGTTTTGCGAAAGGTGCCTCTGCTCTGCGGGGAGTAGAGTGCGCCCATGGCTTTTGCCGTATCAGTGTCCTTCTTGAGTTTCTCAATAGCAGTGTCGACTTCCGGCCCAAACAACTGCTGTTCATTGAATGGCATATTTAGCACGGCTTGTTGAATTTCTGGCTTGAAACCTGACGTGCGGAGCCATGCGTGCCTTCTTATTGTTATTGCAGTATTTACTGTCCTTGCAGCCGTATCTGCTGCATCCATTGAAGACCGTATCTGATTATTAGAGATACTTTGTCCTTCTTCCACCACTTGTTGTGCTCTTTTTTGGAACTCCTTGGGTAAATGTTCTATCAAATGTTGCATCTCATCCCAGTGCGCTCTGTCATATCTTGCCAAAAGCGCTTGTGAATTGGCAATGCGCCATTGGTTTGCTGCTTGTGCTGCAACCCTTTTGCCCGCAGCATCAAATTTGCGACTCTCTTTGTCTGGAGGTGGTGCGTCTCCCGAGGTATGAGAGTTTGCTCTCTTACGAGCTGCCCCGACAACTACTGAGTCTGGAGTTAACTGCGTTGTAATATAAACAGGATCTGTTGGCGGTGGCTTGTATTTTTTCTCCACTCTTGGAGTTATGGCTCGGCCTTTAATAGGATCTTGAAAGATTTGTTTTGAATGTTTTAGCATTCCTGGGAGCATAGGTAGTCTTTGGTACTGGCTATGAGTGGAGGTTAGCGTGTTAAACAAGAAGTCATCCTCAATTGGTTCTGAATGCAAGGTGACGTTATGGAAAGCAGCTGCCCTTGCGATCACCTGCGTGTAAGATGTACTGTCCTCAGGAGGGGACGGCCTGGTAGGGTACGAGTCTGGGCTGTTGTCCGATACTGGAGCATCGTAAAGGTCCCATGCATCGGGATCATCTTGACTCATGGCAGTATGAGTCGGGGAGTGCATCAGTGGAGGAGTTGCTAGTGGTGATGTGTGCACTGATGGTGGTGGAGATGGTGGTGGAGTTGTTTTCTTTGCCACCTTTGCCTGTGGCTCCTTGTCCTTTTCGTGAAAGGCAAGTTTTCTTTTTATCTTAATTGGAGGAAGAGTGGTTATCTTTCCTGTGTCTTGATGAATGTGGAGCCTCCTTTGAGTATAGTCTGGCTCTACAGCTTGAACTTCCTCTCCAAATCTATGTTTTTTCATTTGGGAGGCAAATCCTTGCTCCTCTGTATAGGAACCTTTTTTCGGCTCCAGGCTGGATGTTTCGGAACCGAAACTTTTTCGGAGGTCTTTTTAGGCTCCGAAGAAACCTTTGTAATTTTCAGCGTGGTGGTGTCTCGATGCCGAATTTGTTCGGTGCCGCTGTGACGGTGCAGAAATTTCTCAGAGCCGATGTCTCGGGTCCGAGATTGCTGTGTGGCGGTATCTCGACCGGAGTCGGATGACTTCGACACCAGCGTGCCCTTTTTCGGTGCCTTGGCTCGGTCACCGCTTGTTTGGGTTAAGCCATGGCCTGTTGGCGGTGGCGTCCCCTGGGCTTTTGTTGACTTCTCGTGAGTCTTATGTTTCGACGTCTTACTCACGGTTTTCGGCGTTTCTTCGGCCTCGAGCTCTTCCGAGTCCGACTCTTGGATAGAGAAAGCTTCCTCTTCTTCCTCGAAACGCTCTTGTTCTGTCGGCGTCGACGCCATCTGCAGTCTTCTGGCTCTTCGGTCTCTTAACGTCTTTCTGGACCGAAACGCTCGACAGGCCTCACAAGTATCTTCCTTGTGCTCTGGGGACAAGCACAAGTTACAGACCAGATGCTGATCCGTATACGGATAGTTGTTATGGCATTTTGGACAGAAGCGGAATGGGGTCCGTTCCATCAGCCTTGAATTCACACGTGGCCGGGCCGACCAGGCCCCGACGGGGGATCGAAAAAACCCCAAAGGGCCACCGGAACTCTTCTAAATTCGGTGTCTATCTGTTGTAACTAACCCGATACCGAACGCAAACAATACCGATGTTTTTTCCGAGATTCTAACTAACTTACCGACCCGAAACACGGAGCGAAAAGGAACACGTCCGAACCCGATGGCGGAAAAAAAACAATCTAAGATGGAGTCGACGCCCATGCGCAATGGAGTCGAAATGGGAGGAGTCCCTCGGTCTCGTGACTCGAAAAGACTTCTTCGAAGAAAAACAACTTGTAACACTCCGAGCCCAACACCAGATGGCGGACTGTGCACAGCATGTGTATCTGCAGCTACACATGCCATCGAACATATATATATATATATATATATATATATATATACACACACACACACACATATACCTATGTCTAATTTCGGCTTTATAGGCCTATGTCTCTATTTTTATACTGGTATGTGTTCCCATGACCCTCTGCATATCTATAAATATCATATGTATGACCACATCTGTGTCTTTACATCTATCTCTGAGTATTGCTGTCTTGGCATGTATCTTACAGACCTGATCTTTTAACCATTGTATGTCAGGCATGTGGCACACCTCTAGTGCCTTCTGTTGACTACCTCTAAGTGCCTCCCAGTTCTATTTCACCTTTCATCAGGTTTTCCACTTGGGTATTCCTGGGGATGTGTGTTCTGCATTTTGGTTTACTCTCCCTTTCTGCGTTAAGCTTCCTGCTTCTAGCGGGTTTTGCCTATGCATCCTGGTGGTAGCAGCATGTTTGCATCACTTTCCCTTTTTTCATATCCTCTAGGGTTACCCCTTGAAATGTGTAACATTCCTATGATCTCTGTGACCGTTAGGGGCACTTTTGCACCTTACTCCTTCAGCATCTATTTTGTGCGCATCATGTTATTTCCCTGTAGTTGATCTCCACCAAAAGATTCATTTTCATTGCCATACGCTCTGCCCGCATGGCATTTCATAATTTCTTACACTATACTGTGAGTTGTCCACTCTCTTCGGGTGAGATGAATTCTCCTTCTCACCTTGTCTCGCTCTTGTCTGGTCTACTACTCCTTTACTTGACCGTTTGTTTATTGTGTGACTTGGGTAGACAGTGTTTGCGAACCCTTCTAGGTTGATACTGCTTTGGTATCTAATTCTAGGGTAAGGAATCTGCGGCTAGCTGCCTCTATCAGATGGACAAGTTACTTACCTTTGGTAATGCCTTTTCTGGTAGAGACATAGACTAGCAGCAGATTCCTTATCGACCCACCCATCCTCCCCGCACTGCAAATTGTTTTATCTTACTTCACCCTCACTTTCTTGGCATTCCTTTGTCATGCTTTTCAATTTGGTAGTTGTAGATTCAAATTCACATCTACCTCTCTTCTCATGCACAATTCCACTGGCAGTTTTTACAGTGGCTCTGCATTGTTGTGCGGATTCTAGTTACAGAAGAAACTGACATCAGCGCGCCAGGTAGAGGGACTATATGGACTCTGTATCTACGCCATCCTCCAGATATGACGTTGACGGAGTCGCACAATGCCCTCTACCGACGCGTAGAGGTACTGCTTGTAGGAAGCTTACCTGGTGTGCGGTGAGCTCCTATGGTGTTATCACCTTATACCAGGGTCCAGGTATCCCCTATTAGTGGAGTGTAGGGAGTGTATAGGAAGCCAGGGCTCTCTAGAGGTAGCTGTGCATGAGCAGCCAAGACTTATCTAGGACACATGCAAAGTCACACAGTGCTTACACACATGAAAGAACCACACAGTGTTACAAAAATAAAGGTACTTTATTATATCAACACAAATACTAGAATATTGAATAGGCAGTCCCCCAACTGAAGGTAAGTAAACACACTATTATATACACATTAATCAGTAATTAGCATAGAAAGCAATAAGCATTGGTAAAAGCAATATTAAATAGTGAGGGCCCTAGGGGAGGGCCAAATCATATACTAAAAAAGTGGAATGTGAAAGGCAGTCTCCCGTCTGAGGAAGTGGAACCAGTGGTGGGGAGCTGGAGGAACTCAGAACCCCAAAAGATGAGTACCAGAGTGACCCCCAACGATCAGGAGAGTAGAGGTAAGTACCTGGGTTTCCCCAAAATCAACAGGAGGACTTTGTAAAAGGATTATGCAAGACCCAACCAAGACTGGAAGAACCCAAATGTCGATCCTGACAGAAGAGGACCTGCAAAGGAAGGGGACCAAGTCCAGTTCGAGTTGGAGTGTCCGGTTGTGGCAAGAGTCACTACCCACCCTTCTGTGGATGAGGGACCAGGTCGATGAAGGTCAGAAGTGCCGCACAGGAACTGAAGAGGAGACCCAGAAGTGATGCAAATGATGTCCCACATCAGTGCTCATGATGCAGTTGGTCAGTGGTGCTGCAAAACCACCAACAAGCCTTGGCAAATGCAAGAGTCGGAGTAGAAGGTTTAGCAAGGCTGAAGAGAACCAGCAAGGTCTAGGGGACTCGACCCAAGGAGGGGAGTCCGAGGTGACCCTGAGCAGCTGCCAGAATCACAAGAAGAGGAGGCAGCCCCCAAAGGCAACCCACTGGCAGTAGGCACAGGAGTCGCAGTGAGGACCACTCAGAACACCTGAAGAGGAGTCCCACGTCGCTGAAGCAGCAGGCAGGAGACTGTGCTGTGCAAGAGGGAGTGCTGGAGGCCGGGGTACACGGAACCTGAAGATCCCTTGGAGGAGGAACAAACAAGCATTGGTAGCTGCAAGAGTCGCAGTGCACAGGGGTACTCTCCAGCCAGGAGAGGCAAGGGCTTACCGTCTCCCAAGTTGGAAAGCTGGTAGAGCGGACCACTCCAAACCACCACCTGTGATGCAGGATCCATGCAGCTCCGGAGGAGAGAAGATCCACGCAGCTGGTCGTTGCTGCAGTTGGTGCCTGTGGATGGAGGGGAGTACTCCTTCACCCATAGGGAGATTCCTTCTTACTTCTTGGTGCAGTCTGCAGCCTGGTCGACCTCAGAGGATGCACAGCCGGGGAAATGTTGCAGTTGCTGGAAGCAGCCGGAGAAACAATGCTGCAAAGCAGAGTCGTTGCTGAAGTTGCAGATTGTCGGTTCCTGAAGGGTCCAGTTGTAGTCCAAGTGGCCAGAAGATGAAGTAAACAATGCAGAGGAGTCCTGCTGTGATTTTGCATGTTGAAACTGAGGACCCACCCAAGAGGGAGCCCCTAAATAGCCCCAAGAGGGGTTTGGTCACCTAGCAGGGTGACCACCTATCAGGAGGGGCTGTCACGAAACCTACCTGACCTGGCCATTCAGATGTTCCCAGGGGCCTCTGCCCACCTTGGATTCAAGATGGCAGAATCAAGTGGCCACCTGGAAGAGATCCGGGCACCACGATTGGGGTGGTGATGGACACGGGAGTGGTCACTCCCCTTTCCTTTGTCCAGTTTCGCACTACCCTCTGATAAGCCTAACTGCTCAACCACACTACCACAAAAGAGTGCATTAGTATTATCTACTTTAGCCTCTGGGGAACCCCTGGACACTGTGCACACTATAATTCATTTTGATATAGTATATACAGAGCCAACTTCCTACAGCCTCCCATTGGGTGGCTCGGCAGAATACATATCAAACATCATGTTTAAAGTATTCTAGGTTGGAGTTTCTAAGTTCTGAGCAAAAGACTGTCTCCTTTCCATGGTTCGCAGTAGTGGGATGTCACTGAATATTTGCACCAGTGAGTAATCAGAGAGAGTACGGGGTAAGTAGCAAACATCGCAAATCAAATGTTAAATATCCAATAGTAGCCAGTAGTAAATATGAGTGCAGACCCCATGTGGGGTGGAATAAAAAGAGTATGTGGGGGTAGATTGATGTAGGTGGCACCACGCATCATGTGAGCAAAATGTATCTCTGATATCTTGCAATACCCTTGCAGCCCTAGGTTTACTTGCCGAATGTAATCCAGTGATATCTAGTGATGGATTCGCAGTAAGTTTAGGTCTCCCTCAAGTAAAGTGGCAGTGGCCTCAAAGTGGTCCAATAAAGAGGATATGTTATGGAAAAAAATCAGGGTCGTCTGTGTTAGGCGCATAAATATTGACCAGCAATACTTTGTGTTCCAGCAAGTGACCTTATAGTATCACATATCTACCTTCTTTGTCCAAGAGGCTAGTGATGAGGCTAAAAGGGATAGTTTTGTGTATGAGTGTGCAGAACCTTTTTGAGTATGTACTATAGCAGGAAAAGTATCCGTGCTGTCCCCAGCTTTTGGCAAAGGAGGGTGAGTCTCCAGAAGGAAGATGCATCTCCTGTAGAAAGGAAATCTTAGTCCCGGTTCTAGTGAGATATGCAAATACTTGTTTGCCCTTCCGAGGATTGTCAAACCACACACATTCCAGGAGATACAGAGCAGTGAAGATGGAGTGTCACAGTCTGCCTGTGTTTTAGCCATAGAAGTGGTTGTGAGTGAATATGCTTTAGGGGTCTGATAAGTGTCATGTGTCTGCTGGAGATCGAGGGGATGCAGCAGCATCATGGACAACAGACTTGCAGAAACGAAGTGCCTCTGCCAGGGTGTCAAAGACATGGGTCTTCTCGTTGATATCCACACATAGTCTGGCGGGGTACAGCATACTGTAACGGATTCCTTTCTTGCAGAACATATTTTTCACATCTTGGAAATTCCAACAGGCCTCCTACACCAGCAGTGTGAAATCAGGGTAGATGGAGACAGCAGATCCTTGCTACTCCAAAAGGCCTTTTTTATGGGCCATCCTGAGCTCCAACTTCCCATCTTGAAAGTTAAGCAGCTGTGCTACTATGAGTCGCGGAGGGGCGACAGGAGGTGGTTTGGGACCTAGTGATTGGGGCACCCGTTATACCACATAGGAGTCTGTGAAACTCTGGTGATCAAAAAGTTCAATCAGCAGTCGTTCCACAAAATGACCCTGGCGCCTCATGTTGGTGGAATTCGCAACACCCGCCACGCGGATATTATTCCAGCGCAATCTGGTTCTAGGTCTTCGTTTTTTTATGACCATGGGTGTCTCTCCATTTTATCCACCTTTTTGGTTAGGGCTGTGGCATCGTCCTCTAGTCCGGATATACGTTCCTCTGCACCATCCAGCCGGGTGCACTGGCCATAAATTCTCTCTCCCATGCAGTTGAAGCAGCTTACCAGGGCATCAAAGCAGGCATCTACTGACCAGAAGACAGCTCGTAATTCAGCTACTATTGCGGTGGAATCAGTTGTTTGGCCGTCAGCCATTTGGCATGTGCTATGGTGTAGGAGGCTGGCTCTGTTTACTATATCAAATGAGATATAGTGTGTACCGAGTCCAGGGGTTCCCCAGAGGCTTGACAGAGGCAATAATAGATAATACTAATGCTCTATTTGTGGTAGTGTGGTCGAGCAGTGAGGCTTATCAGAGGGTAGTGTTAAGCATGTGTTGTACACACACAGACAATAAGAGAAACATACACTCCATGACTTAACTCTAGACCAACAGGATTTTTAGAGAGAAAATATGTTTTCTTAATTTATTTCTAGAACCACAAGATATAATTTGCAGGAAAGTACATTAAATGAAATATAATTTAGGGCCTGAGCCTTGTGAGACTCACTGCCAGGTGTTACAGTTCCTGTAGGGGAAGGTGTGAAGCAACCCCACCCAGGACAGGCTTCGTTTCTGACCACAGAGTGCACAAAGGCACTCCCCCCATGTGGTCAGAAACTCATCTGGAAGTGGCAGGCTGGCATAGACCGGTCGGCCTTACATTAGCAGTGGAATTAACATACAGGGGGCATCTCTAAGATGCCCTCTGTGTGCATTTTTCAATAAATCCCACACTGGCATCGGTGTGGGTTTATTTTGCAGAGACGTTTGGTACCAAACTTCCCAGTATTCAGTGAAGCCATTCTGGTGCTGTATGTTGGCCAACCTGGTACTGTAGGACTGACAGGTCTGTGCCAGCCTGCCACACAAGTTTCTGACCACATGGGGTGAGCGCCTTTGTGCACTCTGTGGTCAGAAACAAAGCCTGCCCTGGGTGGAGGTTCTTCACACCTCCCCCCTGCAGGAACTGTAACACCTGGCAGTGAGCCTCAAAGGCTCAAACCTCGAGTTACAGTGCCCCAGGCAATCCAGCTTTTGGAGAGGCCCACCCCTGGGCAAACCCCAACTTTTTGCAGCAAGTCCAGAGGGATAATGAGAAAAACAAGGAGGAGTAACCCCGTCAGGTGTCCAGAGCTGAAGTGACTCCCTCCTTGAGAAATTCTCCATCTTGCTTTGGAGGATTAGGACAAATAGGGATAGGGATGTGCCCCCCCTTCCCAGAGGGAGTGGCCACAAGAAGGGTGTAACCACCCTCAGGGACAGTAGCCATTGGCTACTGCTCCCTGACCCTAACACCCCTCTAAATTTAGTATTTAGGGGTGACCCCACACCCATCTCTTCAGATTCCGTACGACCTCAAGAAAGAATGACTGCTGAGCTTCCGCAGGGAAGAGACGGAGCCAACAACTGACTCGGCTCCAGCACTACTGGCCCGTCTCCTGCTTCAAAAAGCTGCAAAAGAAGAAGCAACACGTTCTGCAGGACCAGAGACCCCTGAAAAGCCTCCAAGGGATTTGCCTGCATCCCTGAGGACCAAGAAACTCCAGTGGACAGCGGACCTGTCCAACAAAAAGACAAAGAATCCATCTTTAAAGGGACTCTCACTCCAGAAGCGTGAGTCCAACCTACTCTGCACCCGATGCCCCCGGCCTGTGTCCAGATAAACTCACTAGCCAGAGAGGATCCCCAGGCTATTCCGACTACGTGTTCACCCTGGGCTGACCTCTCCAGTCCCCCATGATGACGCCTGCATAGGGAATCCCGAGGACCGCCCTGACCACGACTGCCCGGGACGAAGATATCTGTCGCCTGAAAAGAACTGCATCCGCAGCCCCCAGGCCCGAGAGAAACCGACCACCTGTGCAGCAATGACCAGCAGGCAGCCCTGACCCTTGCCCAGTCGGTGGCTTGCCCGAGTAGCCCCCCTGTGCCCTGCCTGCAGCACCTAAGTGACCCCCGGGTCCCTCCATAGAGTTCTATTGAGAACCTGATGCCCTGTCTGCACACTGCACCCGGCCTCCCCTGTGCCACTGAGGGTGTGGTTTTATGCCTACTTGGGGCCCCTCCAGTGCTCCTTCAAACCCCCCTGGTCTGCCCTCCGACCACGTGGGTACTTACCTGCAAGCAGACTGGAGCCAGAGTACCCCCTGTCGCCATAGGGGCCCACGTTATTTTGGCTCCTGTTTGACTTCTGCACCTATCCGGCCCTGTGTTGCTGGTGCTGGGTGTTTCAGGTTATCTTGAACCCCCAGCGGTGGGCTAACTATGCCCCGGAGATTGAACCCGTAAGTGTGTTAACTTACCTCAAAAACTGTACTTTACTTACCCCCCCCCCCCCAGGAACTGTTGAAAATTGCAGTGTCCACTTTTAAAATAGTTTTTTGTCATTTAAAAAAAAACTGTGTACATTATTGATTCCATACAAAGTTCTAAGTATTACTATGCAAAGTAGCTTTCACTTACCTGCTAAATTAACCTTGTGATTCTAGAAATAAATTAAGAAAATAATATTTTTCTATATAAAAACCTATTGATCTGGAGTCAAGTCTTTGAGTGTGTGTTTCTCTTATTGTCTGTGTGTGCCAGCTTCCTACAGTGACTCACCCCATGTGGTCAGAAACTCGTCTGAAAATGGCAGTCTGTCACAGACCTGTCAGTCACACTAGCAGTTGGGCTAACATACAGGGGACATCCCTAAGATGCCCTCTGTGAGCATTTTTCAATAAATCGCATTCTGGCATCAGTGTGAGTTTATTGTGCTGAGAAGGTAGTGGTTTGTGGGGATGGCACCCTGAGAGTGGTGCCATGTCAACTTAGCCTTTTTCATCCCACCAGCAAACACAAGCTGCAAGGCAGTGTGCATGTGCTGAGTGAGGGGTCCCCAGGGTGGCATAATACATGCTGCAGCCCTTAGAGACCTTCCCTGGCCACAGGGCCCTTGGTACCTTTTACAAGGGACTTAACTGTGTGCCAATTGTGGAGACAAAGGTACAGTTTTAGGGAAAGAACACTGGTGCTGGGGGCCTGGTTAGCAGGGTCCCAGCACACTTTCAATCAAACTTGCCATCAACACTAGGCAAAAAGTGTGGGGGGCGGGGGGGCAACCATGCCAACAGTGGCATTTTCCTACAATCCTGCATCACAGGTGGTGGTCTGGAGTAGCCCCCTTGGTCCTCTCTACCAACTGGAGATGGTAAGCCCTTGCGTCTCCATGTAGGACAGTATCCCTGTGCACAGTGACTCTTGCAGCTACTAAGGCTTGTTTGTTCCTCCTGCAAGGGATCTTCATGATCCGTGTAGCCCGGGCCCCACCAGTTCTCCCTGGAAAGCAGTCTCCTGCCTGCTGCTTCAGCAACCTGGGACTCCTCTTCAGGTGTGCTGAGTGGGTCTCCTGTGCCTGCTGCCCATAGGTCGCCTGTGGGGCCTGCCCCCTCATCTTGTGACTCTCCCAGCTGCTGAGGGTCACCTCGGACTCCCCTCCTCGGGTCAAGTCCCGTAGGCCTTGCTATTCCTCTTCAGCCTTGCAAAACCTCCTTCTCTGACTCCTGCCTTTGTCAAGGCTTGTTGGGGAGTTTCCAGCACCACTGACAAACTCCATCACGACTCCTGATGTGGGACATCACTTGCATCACTTCTGGAACTCCTCTTCGGCTCCTGTACCGCACTGCTGACTTTTTTTGTCCACTGTCACCCTGGTCCTGCATCAACCAAAAGGTGGGTAGTGATTCCTGACACAACTGGACAATCCAACTCAAACTGGACTTGGTCCCCTTCCTTTGTGGTTCCTCCTCTGTCAGGATCCACCTTCGGTTTCTTCCAGTCTTGTCTGGGTCTTGCACAGTCCTTTTCCAAAGTCATCCTGTTGGTTTTGAGGAAAACGAGGTACTCACCTCTCCTTTCCTGGTCGATGGGGGGCACTCTGGTACTCACCTCTTGGGGTTCCTAGTTCCTCCAGCTCCCCTCTACTGATTCCACTTTCTTGGGTGGGGGACTGCCTCTCACATTCCACTTTTTTATTATATGGTTTGGCCCTATCTTAGGGCCCTCACTGTTTGATAATGCTTTTACCTATGCCTATCGCTTTCTATGCTACTTCCTGATTGCTAATGTATACATAATAGACTGTTCACACACCTCCAGTTGGGGTATTCCTTATACAGTATTTTAGTGTTTGTGTTCCCATAATAAAATATCTTTATGTTTGTAACAATGTGTGGTTATTTCATGTGTGTAAGTGCTGTGTGACTATAGTGGTAGTGCATAAGCTTTTTTGCATGTCTCCTAGATAAGTCTTGGCTGCTCATCCACAGCTACCTCTATAGAGCCCTGGCTTCATAGACACTGCCTGCACTTCACTATTAGAGGATACCTGGACCTGGTATAAGGTGATAACACCATAGGAGCTCACCACACACCAGGCCAGCTTCCTACAACAGGCGTGAGAGCCATCCCATGCAACACTGTCTGGTCAGGGAGCCTTTACACCGCATAGAGTCTCCGTAAGCCCCGGGAGGGAGCTAGGCCCGACCAGGCATCCAGGACCAAGATGCACCGCAGCAGCCCATCTACAGCTGAGGCAGGATGAATCGTCGTCTCATGTACTTGGAAGAATATGCCATAGGTTATAGCTTGGAGTTTAACGGGATTCATGCACAAAACTATGTTTTATAGGGCTACGCCGCTGGAGCTTCACTGCCAAGCAGCCATCTTGGATGCCGGCGTGGCCATGCCCCCTACATTGCAAACTCTCTGACAAATAGAGAGAGAGGACATTTTATATTGTGAATTGTAGGAAGCGGGCTCTGTATATACTATCTCAAAGTGAGAGATAGTGTGCACAGAGTCCAGGGGTTCCCCTTGGAGGTTGATAGTGGCAATAATAGATTATACTAATGCTCTATTTGTGGTAGTGCGGTCGAGCCTTTAGGCTTATCAGAGGGTAGTGTTAAGCATTTGTTGTACACACACAGACAATAAGACAAACACACACTCAGTGACTTAACTCCAGACCAATAGGTTTTTATATAGAAAAATATTATTTTCTTAATTTATTTCTAGAACCACAAGGTTCATTTAGCAGGTAAGTACATTAAATGAAACGTAGTTTGCATAGTCATACTTAGAACTTTGAATGGAATCAATGTACACAGTTTTCTTTAGAACCACAAGATTCAGATTTCAAGTAAGTACATAAATTGTAAGGTACTTGGCATAGGTAAATATAGAACTTTGAATCAAAACAGTAATGTACACAGTTTGGCAAAGAATGGCAATCAGCTATTATAAAAGTGGACACTGCAAAATTCAACAGTTCCTGGGGGAGGTAAGTAAAGGTTAGTTTGTCAGGTAAGTAAAGCACTTACAAGTTTAATCTCCAGGGCATAGGCAGCCCATCGTTGGGGGTTCAAGTTAACCCCAAACACCCAGCACCAGCAACACAGGGCCGGTCAGGTCAGGTGCAGAGGTCAAAGAGGGGCCCAAATAACATAGGTACCTATGGAGACTAGGGGTGCTCCGGTTCTATTCTGCTAGCAGGTAAGTACCTGCGTCCTCTGGGAGCTGAGCAGGGGGTTTTGTACAGCACTTGGGGGGGGGTGGGGGGTAGGGAATGGGGTGTTGGTGGTCCCAAACAGGCACACAAAATAGACCCTCAGTGGCACAGGGGTGGCCGGGTGCAGTGTGCTAACAAGGCATCAGGTTTTATATTGGAATCAATAAGGGACCTGGGGGTCACTCTGGCGATGCAGGCAGGGCACAGGGGGGCTTCTCGGGCCAGCCACCAACTGGGCAAAGAAGAGGGCCGCATGCTGGTCACTCCTGCACCGGTAGTTGGTTCTCCTCGGGCCTAGGGGCTGCGGGTGCAGTGCTTCTTCCAGGCGTCGGGTTCTTTGTTACCAGGCAGTCGCGGTCAGGGGGGTTCCTCTGGATTCCCTCTGCAGGCGTCGTCGTGGGGGTGCAGGGAGGTCGTCTCAGGGTGGACACATCGTTGGAGTCGCCTGGGGGTTCTCTCTACAGCGTTGGTTTCTCTGGACACGGCCCGGGGGCGTCGGGTGCAGAGTGTTGGGGACTCACGCTTCAGGAGTGAGGTAAGAGTCACTTTAAAGATGGTTTCTTCTTTGTTGCTTTAGACTGAGCCACTGTCCACGTGAGTTTCTTGGTCCTTTGGATTTGCAGGGCAGTCCTCTGAGTTGACACAGGTCGCTGGGCCCGCAGGATGCGTTGCTGTTGCAGGTTCTTTGAATCTGGAGACAGGACGGTAGGGCTGGGGCCAAAGCATTTGTTGTTTCCTTCTTCTCTGAGGGGTTTTCAGGTCAGCAGTCCTGATTTCCTGGGTTCAGGGTCACCCCTAAATACTAGATTTAGGGGTGTGTTTAGTGCTGGAGGGCAGCAGCCAATGGCTACTGTCCCTGAGGGTGGCTACACCCTCCTTGTGCCTGCTCCCTTTGGCGAGGGGGCACATCCGTATTCCTTTTGGGCTGAATCCTCCAAAACAAGATGAAGGATTTTCTAAGAAGGGGGTCACATCAGCTCTGGTCACCTTAGGGGTGGACCTGGCTGAGGAGGAGACTCCTCCTTGTTTTTCTCATTATCTCCCCGGACTTGCCGCACATCCCTAATCCTATTGGGTTAAATCCTCCAACGCAAGATGAAGGATTTTCTAAGGAAGGGGTCGCCTCAGCTCTGGACACCTTAGGGGCTGTCCTGGCTGGAGGGTGACTCTCCCTTGTTTTTCTCATTATCTCCTCTGGACTTGCCGCCAAAAGTGGGGGCTGTGTCCAGCGGGTGGGCATCTCCAGTAGCTCGAGTGTCCTGGGGAGTTGTAACACCAGGCTTGAGTCTTTGAGGCTCACCGCCAGGTGTTACAGTTCCTGCAGGGGGAGGTGTGAAGCACCTCCACCCAGGACAGGCTTTGTTCCTAGTCACAAAGTGCACAAAGGCTCTCACCCCTTATGGCCAGAAACCAGTCTGGAAGCGGCAGGCTGGCAGAAACCGGTCAGCCTAGCACTAGCAGTTGGGTTGGCATGCAGGGGGCATCTCTAAGATGCCCTCTGAGTGTATAGCTCAATAAATCTCACACTGGCATCAGTGTGGATTTATTGTGCTGAGAAGTTTGATACCAAACTTCCCAGATTTCAGTGTAGCCATTATGGAACTGTGGAGTTCATGTTTGACAAAATCCCAGAACATATACTCTTTATGGCTACCCTGCACTTACAATGTCTAAAATTGGCTTAGACGCTGTAGGAGCACAGTGCTCATGTAGCAATGCCCTCAACTGTGGTATAGTGCACCATGCTTTAGGGCTGTAAGGCCTGCTAGAGGGATGACTTACCTACGCCACAGGCATACAGGCAGTGGGTTGTGGGCATGGTACCCTGAGGGGAGTGCCATGTCGACTTAGTCTTTTTCTCCCCACCAGCACACACAAGCTGTGAGGCAGGGTGCATGTGCTGATTGAGGGGTCCCCAGGGTGGCATAATACATGCTGCAGCCCTTAGAGACCTTCCCTGGCCATGGGCCCTTGGTACCAGGGGTACAATTTACAAGGGACTTATCTGTGTGCCAGGGCTGTGCCAATTGTGGAGACAAATGCACAGTTTTAGGAAAAGAACACTGGTGCTGGTTCCTGGTTAGCAGGGTCCCAGCGCACTTTTAATCAAACCACAAAAGGCAAAAAAGTTAGGGGGTAATCATGGCAACAGTGGCATTTTCCTACATGAATTCTGTGACAAATGTGAAAAACACTTTAGGAAGGGATATTACATTGTTTATGACTCCAAGACATTTTTTCATAATTCTTACGTTACGGAGAACCTATAAAGGGCTGGTTTTCATTTAGAACATTTTCACTTTTATGTTAAGTATTTAGTTGCCTGTGAAGTAGTGTACATTTTCCTTTTAAAAGTAATGAACAAGTTACTTGCCTTCGGTAACAAATGATCTGGTAGAGACTATCTAGCTGCAGATTCCTTACCTTTGAATAGATACCCAAGCCATAAGCTCCTGGCACTTGGTTGTGGATGCCACTCCTTACACTAAAAAGTCCTGCAGGACTGAACGGGCAAAGTATCCGTCCCTTCATACCTGACTGTCCAGACAGTAATGTTTCGCAAACGTGTGCAAGGACACCCACATTGCCACCTGACAGATCTCCAGGACTGGTATGCCTCAAGCTAACGCAGTGGTAGCAGCTTTGCCCCTGGTAGACTGAGCCCACAAGCCCTCAGGAGTCTGCTTTCTGGCCAATGCATAGCATATCTTAATGCAGGTAATGACCCAGCGCAAAATGGTTCGCTTCTGCACTGCCCGACCCTTCTTTGCTCCAACGTACCCCACAAAGAGTAGGTCATCCACCTGGAACACTTTTGTGCGGTCAAGGTAGAACAACAATGCTCTTTTTGGGTCCAGTCGATGGAGTCGCTCCTCTTCCTTAGAGGGATGCGGTGGAGCAAAGAAGGCGGGCAGGGTGATGTACTGACCCAGATGGAATGGGGCCACTGCCTTGGGGAGGAAAGAGGCACGAGTTCTGAGAATCACTTTACCTAGATGGATAGTGAGATACTGTGGCCTTGATGACAGGGCTTGCATCTCACTCACCGACCTGGCGGATGTTATTCCCACTAAGAAGGCTGTCTTGATGGTGAGCAGCTGGAGGGGACAGTTTTGCAAAGGCTCAGAGGGAGCACACATGAGACAAGTGAGGACAAGATTTAGGTCCCATTGATGCATAATAGGGGGAAACAAGCCCTTTGAGGAATCTATTTACAATGGGAGATTTAAACAAGGAAGGCTGGTCAGGCAGTTGAAGAAATGCCAATAAGGCAGAAAGATAGCCCTTTAGTGTCCCTAAGGAAGAACCCTGCTGCGCTAGAGACAGAATGAAAAGTAGAATGTCAGAAAGAGGGTCAATAGACTTTTCTGTACAATAATATACAAAGCGTTTCTAACGGTAGGCGTATACCGTTTTAGTGGAGGGACTTTACAGACTTCGTGAGGAGGGTCAAAAACCATCAACTGCTGCCACTCAATCTCCACGCATGAAGGCGCAGGGTTGACTGGTTCGGGTGGTGAACTGTCCCCTGCTGCTGCGACAGAAGATCCTCCCGAAGGGGCAGCCTGATCGGAGGATTGATGCTCATTTTGAGTAGCTCGGGATACCAGACTCTCCATGTATAATCTGAATGAAGCCACTAAAATGACTTGGCCTGGTCGTTCTTGATCTACTTGAGAACTCTTGGCAGAAGTGGTATGAACAGAAATGCGTATAGGAGGCCTGAATTCCACTCGTGACGAAAAGCGCAGCCAGGCAATTGCCGCTTTGGAAACTCCAACGCGCAGTACTGCTGACATTGCGCGTCCTCTGCGGAGGCGAACAGATCTAACCAAGGCTCTCCCCACGGCTGAAAGAGCCCTTGCGCCACCTCCGGATGGAGATACAATTAGTGATCCGCTAGGCATCGACGGCTGCGTTTGTCCACCCTGGCGTTCAGAGAACCTGCCAGGTGTTGAACCACCAAGGTTATACCCTGCTGTTCCAGCCAAATCCCTCTTGACAAAGGGTCCACGAGCCCGCACTGCCCTGCTTGTTGCAGTACCACATTGCAGTGGTGTTGTCCGTGAACACATGCACTAACTTCTCTTTCACAACAGGAAGAAATGCTTTCATTGTTAGCCGGATCGCCCGGAGCTCCAATAAGTTGATATGGAGCCTGGACTCCACCGGAGAACAGAGGCCCCTGATCTCTGCCTCTCCCAGACAGCCACCCTATCCCAGAAGTGACGCATCTGTCACTACTGTGATATCTGGTTGGAGAAGGGAGAGGAGTCTGCCTTTGACCCAATCGCAGTTCACTAACCACCACTGCAGGTCTTTTGCAGTTCCCTCTGAGATCCTAACCGTGTCGGTAAGATTTCCCTGATGCTGTGCCCACTGAAACTTCAGGTCCAACTGCAGAGCCCTCATATGCGATCTGGCATGTTTGACTAAAAGGATGCAGGAAGCCATGAATCCCAACAGCCTCACAGTCTGTCTCTCTGAAATCCAGGATAGAGGCCGATACATCAGTATCATAACCTGAATATCCTGGACTTGCTTCTCGGGAGGATAGGCCTGAAACTGCACTGTGTCCAGAACAGCTCCGATGAAAGGGAGCTTGTGAGAGGGAGTCAGGTGTGACTTCAGCACATTTATAGTGAACCCCAGCGAATGCAGGAGGTCTGCCGTAGGCTGAAGGTGGGTGACGAGAGCCTGGGGCGTAGGAGCCTTCAACAGCCAGTCGTCAAGGTAGGGGAAGACTGAAATCCCTAACCTGCGCAGATGAGCTGCCACCACCACCATCACTTTGGTGAACACCTGAGAGGCACTGGTGAGACCGAAGGGGAGCACAGTAAACTGAATGTGCTTGTGGCCCACCTTAAACTGCAAGTAACGCCTGTGGGTGGGCAGGATGGGGATGTGAAAATACGCATCCTGCAAGTCAAATGCTACCATCTAGTCTCTTTGGTCCAGGGCAGACAAAACCTAAGCAAAAGTGAACATCTTGAATTTCTCCTTTCTGAGGAAGAGATTGACGTCACTTAAATCCAAAATAGGGCAAAGACCCTTGTTCTTTTTGGGAATCAGAAATTAGTGGGAATAACAACCACTACGTACTTCTGAAATCGGGACCCTTTCCATGGCTCCTTTGGCTAAGAGAGTCGTAACAATGATCCTCCATCAGCCATTCTTTTACCAGAGGAAAAGAGGTAGGGAAAGACTGGAAGGGGAGGGAATAGCCCTTCTGTATGATCTGCAAAACCCATTTGTCCGATGTTATGGATCGCCAATGAAGGAGATGAAATTGAATCCTCCCTCCAACTGGGCAGACATGGTCTTGCAGAACCATACTAGGAGGGCTTGGACATTGCAGAAGGGGGGGGGAGCTGGGGGGTGGCTGACTTCTAGCAAGACTCTCTGGGTCTGAAGGTACCACAACCTCGTCCTCGCACGGGATGCTGTGAAGGCCGGAGGACGGTGGCCAACCTGTTGTCCCCCCCAAAGCCCCCCCCGAAGCCTCGAAAGGGGTGACAGACAGACAGCTGGCGAACAGGCCCTGAAAGATTCAAGGATTTGGCCATAGCTCGAGAATCCTTGAATCTCTCAAGTGCAGAGTCTGCCTTTTCACCAAAAAGGCATGTGGCATCGAAAGGCAAGAATGACTGGACATCCCCCAAAAAGCCAGTGGTACACAGCCAG